>NC_136466.1:5515954-5881312 GCF_902686455.1 Sciurus vulgaris
CACAGCACTGGACCTGTGGGCCTGGAATGGGAATGTGTGCTTTTTAGAGATGGTTTACTCATGAGTAAACATTTTTCATTTTCATAATGATAAATATTCTGACACTTGAATAGATTCTTATTTAAAATATTTACAAATTGTAATTTGAATAATTTAGTGTGGATACAATGACAGGATTACACTGAAACTGTATTTGTGGCAGAGAAAGAAGGTTACTAAATGACAGAGCATTAAGAGCACACTGTCACTCAGGTGGCCCTGCAGCAGAGGAGGTGAGCATCACCTGCAGGAGTTCTTCAGGGGAGTCTCAGGAGGTCAAGGGAGCCATGATAGAGGAGCTGAGGACAACCTTGGAGGTTACACCCAGACCCTGGGCTTCAGAGCTCCACACCTGCATGGGGAGTTGATCTCTGATCAGAAATGATTAAATGTATCAAAAAACCAGGAGTGACCTTTCCTCTGCAAGAAAAGAAATGCAAAGTAAAAGAGAACACTGGACATGATATGTAGAGTAATTGCATTAATCACTCTTTGCTTCCCCTTTTACCTCTTTATCTTCCCAGTCAACCAGAATTTGCAGAACATGGCAAACTCCACCATGGTAATGGAATTTCTCCTCCTGGGCTCTCCTGATGGCTGGAAACTGAGTTTCCTCTATTTCAAGGTATTGCTACTTACCTATCTGAGTACCCTGTTAGGAAACCTGCTCATCATCACTGTCACCACTGCTGACCAGAACCTGCACACACCCATGTACTTCTTCCTCAGGAATCTGTCCATCTTGGACATGTGCTTCATTTCCATCACTGTCCCCAATGCCTGTGTCAACTCCATCACTGGAAACAGGGCCATTTCAGTGGCTGGTTGTGCAACCCAAATCTTCCTGGTCATTTTTTGTGCATATGTTGAACTTCTTTTTCTCTCCATCATGGCCTGGGACTGCTATGTGGCCATCTGCCAGCCCCTCCAGTATCTTATCATTATGAACCCTCAGTTTTGTGTTCACATGACCCTGGCGTCCCTACTCAGTGGTGTGGTGTATGCAGGTGTGCACACTGGGAACACATTCCAGCTGTCCTTCTGCCAGTCAAACGTGATCCATCAGTTCTTCTGTGATGTCCCCTCCCTGCTGAGGCTCTCCTGCTCTGACACCACCGTTAACAAGGTCCTTATTCTTGTGTCTGCTGTGGTGGTCTGTGGTGGTTGCTTCATTTTTATTGCCATGTCATATATTGGCATATTTTCTACTGTGCTGAAATCTCCCAACAGAGCCCCAGGGAAGGCCTTCTCCACCTGCACCCCTCACATCCTTGTGGTGTCCATCTTCCTCAGCTCCATCACAGGTGTGTACCTGAGACCTTTAGCAAACTCTGACACACTCCAGGACTTGATTCTCTCTGCCTTTTACACCATGGTTCCTCCCTTCTTGAATCCTCTCATCTACAGTCTCAGGAACAAACAAGTAAGGGAAGCAGTGATGAGAATCATGGGAAGACAGTTGCTTTCAGAGAAATGATAAGGATGGTTTTCAGCATTATCCTTATTTCACTGATTAAGGTCCTTAATTAGGTACAATGCTCTTCATAGCTGTGCTTTACAAGTCACACTGCTTTCTCTAATGACTTCTATTTTGTCCTGGATACTTGATCTTATGGAATATTTTTTATTTACAACAACATTTCTATATATCCTTTATAAAATGTATGATGTTAATGAATACATCTATAATCAATAAATATAATTCAAGTATTTATTGAAATCTTTTAAAATTATATATGTTTATGATTCACCAAACTGTTTGCAATAACTCTATCTCATAGTTTCAAAGAGGGAAACCTCACAAATTAAACATGGAGACAATATGAACTCACCTCATTTGATCTCATTCAGTGGTCTTATTTGTTGATGAGTGAAGTAAAAATGGAAAGTCTGTGGTACACATCTGTGTCAATTTAATTACATTGGAAATATGCAAAAATCCAATCCTGAGGCAGTTATCACCAAATTATAGAGAGAATCACAGTAATAATTCTCTCCATCTGGTACATGGAAAAAGAAGAACCTCCTTGTCCGTGAAGTAAACAGAGGGCCGTGGTTATGGCACCCTGTATCCTGACAGTCAAATCCACCCACTGGGGAAGAGGACGTGCCTTCCTCAGCCACATTAGCTGCCAGTCTTCTATTATGTCTGAGAGTGATCCTGTGACAGGGACCCAACTTCAGGGCTGAGTTGAAGGACAGCTTTCTGACAATATCCTCCCACTCATTTTAATTCTGTAATATTTAAGGGATGTGTCATGCCTGATAAAGATGAGGAGATGGACTGAAATTGTCTGGCCTCAGAGTTTCACCCATGTCAACTGTCCACTCACTCTGGACATCATAAGGTAAACCTCTGTACTTGTCCCTTTGCACCCTGTGGCCATCTTTCATCCTTTTACACAGTTTATTTGTTTCAAAAATTTGAGTGTCCTCACTGGCATTTGCTCTGCAAATCATTAATTGGAAATGACATATACTCACTGACAATTTATCCAAGAAATCTAATATAGTCATATAAGAACAAAAGAGTTCATACAAATCACAGTCAATGATTAAATTCCAAATTACAAGAAGAGTTTTGTTCACCTGTAAGTAAATAAAGGACAAAAAATATAAATGTATTTATTACCTAGGAAAATACAAAAGCCTAAACATTCATAATTAATGAATAAATACAGTTCCTCATGTTTTCAGACAAGGGAATGCTTGCTTTAGGATCCAGTGAGCTCCCCAGTGCTGGCTAATGCAGGAAGCCTTGAACTGCTGTCACAGGATCTAACCCAGAACACACGCTCTGTCCACCAACTGTGTCCCATGGCTGCTGGTTCTCACTGCCCCATGTGCACTGCTAGAGCAGAAGGACCTTCAGAGAACCCCAGTGACTTCTGCACACATCACCTTGACATGCATTTCTGGTACAACTATAGCTCATTGAATGCTAATTCTTGAATGTTTCATTAGTTGAGGTAGTCAGGTAAATTGTTTAAATTTAATGGATAAAATTAGGAAGCAATTAAGCTGCAACCCCCATTTCTATTGAGAGGTATCTCTTAGAGGCATAGTTTGGGACATTTAACTTCTCTTTCCTATTGAAATACCTGGTAGCAAAAAGATGAAAAAATGAAATATGATATAAGGACCTCATGATATCTCAAATTTTGTGTCAAATAATGCAAAATACTGTGGGTATGTGGATCTGTTAAGAATCTTCTGCAAAATTTGGCAAAAAATTTTACTTTGCATACTAGCTATGAACCAAGGAATGGATATTTTTATCGTAATATCACTTATGTCAAAGCTACAATTTGAATGCCAGTTTTTCTCAAATATCAGGTCTATCCTAATAAGGACACTACAAGAGTACTTATTAGAGTATTTTTGTGTTTATGTGCTTTGACCTGCACAGATGTTAATTCAGATATGAGTGAGGGGTGATGTGGGATAATTAAAAAAGCATTTTAACATTTAAAGATAGATGGAATCATGTGGGATACTCATTTCTGGTTGAGAACAGTGACCCTGAGCTGGCTCAGCATTTTTATTATATTGGTATATCATCAAAAGCTTATTTCTGAAATAGTTTCTGCATAGCAGGCAGGCTTGAACATAACAGCACTGATGCAACATTATGGTTATTTTTATATGCTCAGAATTCCCTGTCCCAGGGGATTAGTTCCTCAGATTGAAGGTTATGACTTATCTCTAAGCCTTTGCACAATTTCCCTAGGCAGGACATCACCATAGCATATGGACAATCTTAAAGTGTACTTTTGCTCAGGGGGTTCCCAGCAAAGCAGTCACCAAAACAACAGGGAAATCAAAAGCCTTGATCCACATCACCACTTCCCATGACTAGGTTTGTCAGTGCTTTGTAGAATCAAAACTGCAGAAGACAAAGATTTACCACAGCACATAGTCAAAAATTTGATGAGAGCTTAGCAAACAACAAGACAATGTGGTAGCTTTGTATAGATCATTTAAAGGTAATATTCATGACTGAGAACATTAGTACATATCTTTCAGACTTTCCCAATTTTACTTTTGTAAGGCGTTTAAAATATTTCTATCAGTAAAAAGACATAACATTATAAGAATATTGTTATTTCTATCAGTAGAGAGAAAAATCGGATTTAACCAAAGTTTAAAACACATCATTTTCAAAACCTGGTTTCAAAGAAGTGTTTATAAACAAAAGGTAGACCCTAAAGAAATGCTAAGTATTTCATACCTAGACAACAGGAAAGGGGCTAAGGCTATCTAAGGAATTGCAAGACCACAACCCTTGCACACTCAAGGATATAGGAGTGAAAATTCTCTGGAGAAGGGTCTTGGGGACACCCTGCTTGCACAGGGGACCCAGCAAGTGAGATTACTATGCTGAGCAAGGAAGACATTCAGAAACCACCATGAAATTAATTTTAGAAACCCAACTATGGTGTGAGCTGCCATCAGACTTATCATCATCTACATAGTGCTAACTCTGCAGGAATGCAGGTAATCAAGGTAACAGGTCATGATGACTTCCACCATCATTTCAAAAAAAGGCCTGTTCATCCATGCAAATTGCAGCATAGTCTTAGGCTTGGCCAGCTGTCCCTGACAGGTTAATGGGAGAATCTCTGAAGGTGAAGCCAAAGTCAGAACAGAACCCCCAGAAATTTATTGTTTATGTAGCATAAACTGTCTGCCAAGTAATGTTGCTGGCTACATAGAGAGCTAAAGGCAGAGAGAACACTTATGGTCTACAACTGGCAAGAGCACTAGGGCAGGAATTCCCAGCCCTTTGGAAGGAACATCTTTCAGTCAAGGGTCCTAGATGGTGGATGAGGAATTATGGGTGGAGTTATTTTTGTTCAGCTGGTTTTTGGTTTTGCTCCTGACCATCCATTCTTTCCACAGCACTACCATATCCTTTTGAAATGGGAAGGTTTACATTTTACCATTGAATGTTGGATGTATGTAACTCAATTTAGATTTTTATTGGGGCTCAGAGCCAAGAGTTTACCTTCAGCTTCAGGTGAGATTTTTGACTTGTACTTTTGGACAAAGCTGGAATTTTAAGTGTATGGGAACCTTGAAAATAGACTAAATTCATTTTGAAATGTGAAATGGACATGAGATTTACATGTCCAGTGGTGAAATGTTATGAATGGGATGGGAGATGGCTCCCAAAATTTCTATATTGGGGCATAAATTTTCAATTGTGAAATGATTGAATATGATAGCTACAACCTAATCAGTGTGTCCTGGTTTGAATGAATTGAGTGGGTGGGAGCTTTAAGCATATGGGGGCATTGATGGAGGAGGTGGAACACTGTCATTAAGGCCTGGAACATCCAACTTCATTACATCCTCTTTCCCATTCCTGGTCTTTGCTTATGACAGCCAATCCTGAGCAGTCTCCTTCTGCTGAGTCTTTACTCAATGTGCCCACAAAATGGGCAAATTCATGGAATTGGTTGATGATAAACTCTGAACCTATGAATCAGAATATGATTTACCTGAGTTACCATTTGCTTCTTGTGGATTTTTTTAACTATGTAATTTGGTCACAAAAATAAAAATCTGACTCATAAAAATTATTCATCATAATCCCACAGAGTACAGACTGTATACCAGAGATATAAAAAATGGCAAAACATATGACATCTAGTAAATCAGTCCCATTATATTAACAGACTGAGGAGAAATAGGTCCAAAAATGAAAGTGTTGATTAAAATACTTCTGAGGTATGCAAATAATGGAGCGTCATTCATCATTAAGGAATGAAATAATGAAACATTATACAAGGTGGAATAATTTTTGAAAACATTAGGCTTAGTGAAGCAAGAAGAAAGATCATAAACTGAATGCTTTATTTATGTGAAATCTGAAAAGATGTAAATTCAAATATACAGAATATACTTAGAGTTTTCAAGTGGCTGAAAGTAGGAATAACAGAGAAAGCATGTGTAACAGATTACAGGGTTCATCTAAAATGATAAAAGTAATTGGGAACAAGTTGTAGCTGGATTTTGTGCAATTTTTTAATGTGGTGAATAATACTGATTTGTTAACCATGAACTGTTTCAACTATCAACATTATGTCATGTGGATTTCATCTCAAAGAGAAGAAATGTTGCTGCTGAATTCAGACAGTGTTAGATATTTCTCACATGCAGTTTGCTGAGTGACTGAGAGTGGCACACAACCCTTAATGTCACCTGATCCAAATACACACCCCCAACTCACACTGAGGTGAAGGAGGCAGAGATGAAAACACCCAGTGAGCACCATCAGTCTCTCCTCAGTGCTGCTCATTTCTCAGTAATCCATTCAGAGGATGCCCAGCTTCCACTGTCCACACTGGCACATAGCCAGGTCCTCTCTTTTGGCTCTGGAGAGGTTGTTGACTGAGGGTGTGGTCAGGCTTCCTACTGTCTCTGCAGGCTGAGCTCTAGGTTCCCAGAGACCATGTTCCCACTGGGAAGCACAGGTTCACATGAAGCAGGGTAGACTGAGCACCCCACATCCCATATGGCACTGGGCTAGATGGACAGGTCCACACTGGCTGCAGACACAGTTGATGGGAGAAACTAAGGAGAGTCAGGGTTTTCTCCCACATGGAGAACAGGCAGCACTCAGATGTAAGCACTTGGCAGTAGAGTTCAAAGCATATGAAGCCTCATTTTTATTCTGCTTAGAAAATTACACTCTCATCCAGGGATTCAACTTGTCAGGAATTGATTTGTTAATTCTCCAAGATAAGAGGCACAGAGATGTGTTGTAAACACTCGAGAATTTTCTCATTTCTAGTGCTTCATTAGTAATGTAACTGGAGTGTGTTGAATGTCTACAGAGAGTTTGCAAGTAACCCCTGTGATAGTCCTTCATGCTGCCTCTTATGTGTATAAAATTATTCTTTTCAAGTTACTTTTACTTACCACACACTTCAAAAATGAAAAGAATTGTCTCCTAAGATTCGAGAGATGACAAATAATTTCATTCAGATTGAAGCAAAAAGGACAAATTGTCATGGAGTTGACAGGTGACAGGTAGGTAGATATGAATTCATTTAGCAAATGACATACATTCTTATATTTCAGTAGCTTTAGAAATAAAGCATCTAATGTTGTATACATTTTTTACCAAACCACTTTGATGTCATCAATCTCACCTTTTGGTTCTGATCTCAATTATGTTCTCCTTTAAATAATTTTTCACATTTTATATTAAGGAACAATAGGTGTAAGTGTGGGGTAGTGTGTCCAGTGTTAAAAATGTTTACAGGGGCTCACAGCCAATAATTTACCTTCAATATCAGGTGAGATTTTGGACTTGCACTTTGAAGCAATGGTGGAATTTTCAGACTAGTGATCCTTGCACATGGACTAAAATCATTTTGCATTGTGAAATGAACATGAGTGTAGGAGGTCTGGTTTTGAAACTTTGTGGATGGGATGTGACATGTCTCCCATATTTCCTAATTGGCAAGGAGTTTCCAAGGTAAAATGATTGAATATTGAAAGCAACAACCTTATCAGTCCATCCTGGTTTGAATGAATAAATTGACCAGGTGGCTGCTTTATGAATGTTTGAGCATTGCGGGAGGAGGTGGCCACTGGGGTCAAGCCCTGTAAGCAGTAATCTTTCTTCAATCCCTTTTTCCCTTCCCTGTCTTTGCTTCCTAATTGAAACTTCCTGAACAACTTCCCTCTGCTGGGTCCTTCCTCAATGTGCCAAAATCATGGTCACAAAACCATGGAATTGGCAGAAGACACATGACTAAAACTCTGAATCTATGAGCCAAAATGTGCTTTCCTTGATCTGAGTTGGTTTTTTGTTTGGGGTGTCGATTTTTGTTGTTCTTGTTTGATGTTTGTTCGGTTTATTTTTTGTACCAGAGTTTGAACTCAGGGCCACTCAATCACTAAGCCTCATCTCCAGCCTTCTTTTGTATTTTATTTAGAGACATCATCTCCCTGAGTTGCTTACCAGTTTGTTGTTGCTGAGACTGGCTTTGAAGCCATGATCCTCCAGCCTCAGCCTCCCAAATCAATGGGATTACAAGTATGCACCACTGCAATGGGCATTTTTTTTGTTTGTTTTTGATCCAGTATTTTTTCACAACAACACAAACCTGCTAGGCACAATTATTCAACATAATCTTAGAAAGTATAAAGAGTTTGTCAGAATTTTCAAAGATGGCAAAAGATATGATAACCAATAAATCAGTTGCTTTGTATGAGCAGAATGAAAAAAAAAATATGTCCACCAATGCACATGTTGATTAAAATATTTCTGGCAAACACATTTAATGGAATGAAATAATGGTACATGGTATAAGGTGGATTAATTTCAATCATGTTAGGCTAACTTCATTCAGAATACAGATCATATACTGAATAATTTATTTATATGATATTTCACAAATATGAAAGTTCAAAGACACAGAGCACAGTTAGTGTTTTCCAGTGACTGCAGTTAGAGATAATATGGACAATGTTGTGTAATGGATCAATGAGTCATTTGAAATAATAAAAGTATTCGGGAAAAAGATGAAGTTGAAAGTTGTACAATTGTGCAGTACAATAAATAACGCTGAACTGGTCATCATGAACTATTACACCAGTTAACTTTTTGTAACCTGAATCTTATCTCAATTGTAAGAATTTTTGCTGTTGAACTGCAGTGTTAGCTGTTTCCCACTTAGAGGCTGGTGAGTGAGGGAGAGTTTTCATCATCCTAATGTAAACTGATCCCATAAACACCCCCAACTCACACTGAGGTGAAGGAGACAGAGATGAGAACACACAGTGAGCCCATCAGTCTCTCCTCAGTGCTACTCACTTCTCAGCAATGACTTAAGGCATGTCCAGCCCAGGAGTTCCACTATCATCCAATGCCCATGCTGGCAGGTGGCCAGTTCCTCTCTCCTGGGCTCTGGAGGTGCTCCTGCCTGTTGCTCTGCTGTCTCTTCAGGGTAAGCTCTGGGGTCTCCAGGGCACTGCTCCCTTGTTTACTGCTCCCTTAAAGTAAACAAGGTGGCTTGTTTACTTTAAGCAGAAAGACTGAGCTCTTCACATCCCACATGGCACAGTGCTGGCTGACAGATCTACACTGGTTGCAGGCATAATTGATAGAAGATGAGGAGAGACTCAATTCTGCTCCCCTGTGGAGAACCGGCAACACTCAGGAGTGAATATTGGGCCTTTAGAGTCTAAATACACCTGAAGACTCATCCATATTCTGTTCAAAAAACTGCAATCTCATCAAGAGAGTCAGCTATCCCAGGAAACAAATGGTTAATTATGCAAAGAATAACAGACCAGAGAAGTTTTGTGAACACTGTAGTGTTTGCTATGACTCTTAGTGCTTCTATAGTAATGTACCTGGACCGTCATGGATGTTTGCACAGTGTTTGCAAGTAATGCATGCGACAGTTTCTCATATTGCTACTTATGTGTTTAAAATGACTCTTTTCAAATTACTTTTACTTACCACACACTTAGAAAAATGGACAAGATTATCTGCACAGATAAGAGAGCTGACATAGAAATACATTCATAAAAGGGCAAGAAAGACAAAATCTCAAACTGATGTGTGACAGGTAGATAGATAAGAGTTTACTGAGCAAATGACACGCATTCTTATTTTTCAGCAGCTTTGGGAACAAATCTTCTAATATTGTGTTTTCACTGAAGCATTTTGAGTTCATCAAGCTCACCTTTTGTCCTGATCACAATTATGTTCTCCTTTCCAATAATTATTTCACATCATACTAAATGTATATCAGGTGTAACGAGTATGTGTGTCCACTGGTAAAATATAAAAATAAGGTCACACAGCCTTTGGAAGCACATTATGGAGGTCAGGATATTACAAAGCTCCCCTCAGCATTCCTAATGGATGATCATTAGCACTAGACCACAATTGCTAATAGGAAATAAGTAATTTAGAAAATAATTATTTCCTGTTTTACAACCCAAGCAATCCTTTGCATTATTAAATGCAATCTGTTTCCTATACCCTTCAAAATTCCCATACCCTTCTAAATACTATCAAAAGAAGAAACAAAAGGGAAAACTCACAACTTTTCTCTCTTATAGAGGAAAGAATTTGGAGCACTCCCTCCTCATATTTCTGACATTAAACATGTGCTACCTTCTCCTCTGGCTTCTTTTCTTGACCCTCTTGCTACCTGAGCTTTGTTTTATTTATGTCCCATCTCATGGTTTTTGTGATGAAATTTTCAATAAACTTAATGGAGAATGAATGTGTGTGAGTGTGTGTGATTGTGTGTGTGTGTGTGTGTGATGGAATATTAGTCACGTTTAAAGAAAACTGAAATACTGCTAGAAGGATGGAGTTGGAGTATATCATGCTAAGTGAAATAAGCTAAACTCAAAAAACCAAAGACTGAAAGTTTTCTCTGATATGCAGATGCTAATTCACAATAAGGTGGGGGTACTAAAGAAGGATACAATTAATTTAGATTAGGTAGAAGGAAGTGAAGGAAGGGGTAGGGATGATAGTAGAGTGAAGATACATTATTATCTCATGCATATAGAGGATTCCATGACAGGTGTCATCCTACAATATGAACAATGAAAAAAATTAGAAATTATATTACCTTTATGTATGATTTATCAAAGTGAATAAATGCATCCTACTGTCATATATAACTAATTAGAACAAATTTTAAAATTAATAAAGGAATGTAAAAATATTTTGAATAAAGGAAAATAGAAATCTGAGTGCTCTAAAATTACTGAGGTCAATCTACAGGTACTAAAGCTTATGTCTTATTTTAAAAAACCTAGGTTCATAAAGTAATCATACTGTGTAGATCTCCAAGAATATGCTGAGGACGTATGAAACTTAGGTTGTGATTCACATATTACTGTGCCATCTCCAAAACCTGAAATTTCCTACAAGACCTTTGATGAGAAAAATAAGTCAAATTTTGAGAAGAATTTTTCAAGTTGGAGTTAAAACACGTAAGCAAAGAAGGACATCAATTAAGCTCATATGATTCAAATGACTTAATGTAGAATTCACTTAATATATTGGGTGGGAAAAAGCAGTACATGGTTCAGTATTGAAAAAATAGAATACAAGAACATGTCTCTGAATTTCTATGCAGGCTTCCAGATCCTAAACTGCTATTTAACTTTCCATCTTGTATTTGACGCGAATGCCTGGGGTTGAGCAGCAATAACCTGTGAAGTGCCTAAAGGTGAGAAGGAAGGATGAAAAACTGCAAGGTGTTTAATATGGATTTGCCTCATCACCCTCACCTTCTGAGTTTGTCATATGTATTTACACTCTTACACACTGTATTACTGTATTATCTCTCCCATGATAATCAAATTATTTAAAAATATCAATAACTTTCATTTTTTAAACCTCAAAATCTGAAATACCTGTGGCCATATTTGTGTCATTAGTTATATTTTATGACCGAGTACTGCATTAAATAGACTTATCTTACAATTACACAGGGTGCTGAGCTTGCAGGACCTAACCCCAGGCTGCACAGTGTGGGCTACAGCCGAGTAGATGGGCAGAGTCTGCTTGGGAGCTTTTCATCTGTAAATCAATAGAATAAAGAAAGCCAGTGCAAGTGAGAAGTCAGTCAACAATGCCACAGGTATTAGTTTATTAACCACTATGCAGGAAGTCATGTACTTGCTCCTGAAAGGTAAAATGATGCATGATCCATGGTACAAAATCAAGAAGCCTGCACCAGTAACTTGGAGGGCTGGCTACATACTGATTCATTGAAAGGTTGATTAACATGTTGATTTCTAACACTACAGAAAAATGGAAGAGAGTTTCAGAGGATAAATGGCATTTGAGTATCCTTTAAAGTCCAGTATATACAATTGGAAAAATTAAATCAGTAGCGCACTGTAAAATAGTGAGCAGTGAAAAAGAATATTCCTCAGGTGAAAGTCAGATTTGTGTCAGGGAGGAATGGGAGATGATGAAAGAAACAGATAGCAGGTAGACTGAGTAGGACCCCTTGAACTTCACCCTCTCTGTGCAATTAACAGCAACATGCAGGTATCTGACCACCCACCCTGAACCTGGGGTACACACACCTTTCCAGAGGAGCCCAGGCACGTTCAGCAGAAAGATAACTTTGAAGGGTGTGTGTAGTGAGGAGGAGGATCCATGTTTGCAGAGGCCAGAGGATGATGATATATGTGACTCAGGATCGAACTTTCCTGGCATGATGCCAAATTGCTGTAACTGTGAGTAAACCATTACTTTCAGGATATATAGTCAGTATCATTGTAAATAATTTTGATGCATTGAGAAGAAAAGAATATAAATGGAAGGGTCAACAAGACTGAGGCAAATTGTTTTTAGCCAAAGGGATCTTCTGTAAAGGTGAATTTGGTCTAGGTGTAAAGATTAAAGGGAAAAAAAAACCACAGGAGATGCTGAAAGCAAGAAGTGGCTCCCTTGTGAAAACCAATTCAGTTTTGCTATCTATTCCAGGGTTAAATCAATTGACATTAGATTAATTAGTGCAGTTAGCTTTGCACATATGCAGATCACATAACTTGCTTGCTTCTCAGTGTCCACTAGTTCCAAATGATTTTTATAATAAGATAATGTCTCCAAGCCTCAAGGACAGAGAAGTTGCAGAGCATTTCTAACCTATTCAAACAGAAGGTCTTCCTGTGCTGAGGAGTTTGCTCACCTGATGGATTTACATTCCTCTGATCATTTACTGACCTGAAATCTCTACAACTCCCCTTTTTGTTGTGTATGACTTTTAAATAGACATGACTTGGCTTTTGTGTAAACAAAGTGGAGGAAGAAAGCAAGGCAGAGGTTGGCAAAAAGCAGCACAGCATAATAAGGCATGTATCAATAAATATTCTCCATTGAAATGTGTTTGATCCAGGTAAAATTTGATAGTCGTGAGGTTAACCAATCTAATAAATTCCACCTTCCATCATCTTTTTGAACTTTTGTTACAATGTATTTAAGATGATCAAATTTTTTTTGGATGGGGTTACTGTTCTCAGTTAAATTAATAAAGCCACATATTAATAAGTGTCTGGTGTCCTTTATGATGCAACAGCAGCAAATAATCAATAGCAATCCTATTATAATGAATAGCTTGAAGATACAAATTTCAGAAGAATTAACCAATTTTACTAAGTGGACACAAATATTATAATGAATGCAGAAAGTCAAAGATGGAGCAGTTTTTTGTACAGGGCCACCAGCAACAGGGATGCAACAACAGAGAAAAAATGCAGTAATAGGCAAGAGCATTGTGGAATTTGGGGTAAGTTTTATAAACAGAGATATAAACAAATTTTCTGGGGTACATTTTAAATCCTCTATGCTAGAAATTCTTGATCAGATGTTTCTAAATGCTTTGTGTCCACCAAAGTCAATAGAGGATTAGAAGATGAATTCCCTTGGGTCTCTTGTCCTCCTTGGAATTTCCTTCTTTGAATTAGGATCCTCTTCATTGAGGAACAACTGGAATTTGGGAATGGGGTTTTCAAGTCCTTGATGCCAGGTCATGATGTTGGACAGGTCTCATAACCTGGCAGGAATTAAGACACGAACTGTAGATTAAGAACAGTAGCATATCCCTTCCCCTAAGTAATCAAAGTTACAGGGTCTTGCCATATCAGATCTGGTGGAACGCAGTATTTTACATAAATCTTTGGTAGTGGTTCCTTAGGTTTAAAGTGTCTGTTCAAGACTGAGGACCAGCACTGTGCATTATCATCATGTTGTACATTAAGAGCTCTCATTGCAAACAAGGCATTATTGAAAGCATTATTAACATGAGTAAGGCTAGGTACTCTTTTATGTTTTTGTTTTAAAAGGCATGATTTAAGCGCGCAATGTGCATGTTCAACTATGCCCTTCTGAGTAGGATTGTGGAGAATTCCATGGGTTAGAATTACATTATATTGATTATAAAACTGAGCAAAGGCTTTGGATGTATAAGCAGTATTTACACTGTCGGTTTTTAAATAATGAAATTTACCCATGGTGGCAATGCACAAGATAAATGAGAGATACAGACTGAGACCATCTCTGAACGATGTGCACTGGCCCATATAAGGCCTAAGGACATATCTATCTATGGTAACATGGAAGAAAGAATAGGGGTGGAAGGGAGGAAATTGAGTTGCATTCACCTGCCAAAGTGCATTAGAAAGTAAACCTGGAGGGTTTAGGGTTTCCCAAGTAGGGGAACAACAGGGTGTGCAATGAGAGCAATTATTAGTGATGAAACAGACCTGTTAAGAGGAATAGAAAAGGTTTTCATTAAACCTTATTAAACCTTAAGATAGAATATTGATGAAAAAATTGTGTGATTCCATGGCATCTGAAAAGAGAGAATAAATTGATTTCATAGCAGCATCAGTATGAGCATTTCCATCAGTGAGCATTCTGGGAATCTCAGTGTCACTACGTATGTGAGTAAGAAATACTGGAGCTGTACAATCCTGTAAAAGGGATCGAAGAGTGATAAACAGAGATAACAAATTAGAGTCCAAATGAGGTGACAGTATTCCAGGGGAAATATGAGGCATCAGTTTGGCTATATACTGAGAATCTGCCATGAGGTTTAAGGTGGTGGGAAACATACAAAGAGCCAAAATAATTGCAACTAATATTGCCCACTGAGGAGAAGCTTGAAGAAATGTGTAATAATCATTCCATTTTTTATCAGTCGATATAGATATCATGTCCCATTGTTTTCCTCCACCAGTGTAGACAGTAATCCCACTAGAAAGTGGAATGGAGGAGATTGTAGAAGAAGGAACACAGAGACTTGACACGATAAGGAAAGGTGTTCATCTGGAGGTGCATGGAAAGCAATAGGAGCCAAAACATCAGTTTAGACAGCTTGAAGAAATGAAGAAAATTGTAAATGTTGTGAATGTAAAGTCTTTTCATGAGTAAGAGAAAGTACATGAATATGAGTTCCTATAAGAGATAAAATATGATTGTGACCTTCAGAGATCCATTGAGCATAGATATCAGCATAAGGGAGTCTACTTCTTCCTGAAAAGTGGGGAGCATATGACTACTCTATTTTATACAAGCCTTGATTATAAATGGCATCAACTGCAGCAAAGGCATAAGGATTTACTGTAAAGATTATTTTAGATCTAAGAACAAAGAGTGTTGGGAGTCTATCCATAAGAACTGTAGATAATTTTTCATTAACATGTTGAAGACCTGTAATCAGTGCAGGAGTTAACTGGAAAAAAGTGGGGGGATTACATTCCTTTTTCAACACCTGATAAAAAGCAATAGCGTATCAGTAGTTAAAGAAATATATGGTCAGGCCCAATTTAAATGTCCTAAACATTGTTGCAAATAAACTAAGAAAATTTTGGAAGAAAGAGACAATTTTGGAATATGAGGAACAGAATAACATTGGAGTATTTTATGTCCTGAGTAGTTAAAAGGAAGTTGTCTTTAATTTTTTTTTTCTGTGGCCATATGGGGGACAGATTATAAAAGAATGTGTAGCAATTTAGTAAAATAACTTTTGCCTAAGTATTCATGCAGATATGAAAGTATCAACTCTGTAATGATGAACATGAATTTGTGGGGATAATTGTCAGAAAGGCTGAAGAGTCTTATTCACAAAATTTTGACATAATGTGACGCTACTGAACATACCTTAAGGAAGAACTTTCCACTGATATCTATCAGCAGGCTTATGATCATTGAAAACAGAAACTGGGAAGGCAATTATTTCTCCATCATGAAGAAAGAGAGGAATGGTTATAAAAGATAAACCCAGTCTTTTATGTCTATTACATGTAAGAAAAATTCCTGAGGAATTAGATTTATGGTGAGGCAATTCACACTGAAGTAGACCCATAGGTTGTATCATTTATAACTTCTCTTAAATCTTGAAATATTCTCCATTACCCTGATTTCTTTTTTATGATAAAAATGGGCATATTCCATAGACTGGTAGAATGTTCAATATGTCCAAATTGAAACTGTTCTTGAATGAGTGCCCCTGTGGTTGCTAAATTTTTCTTAGACCATGGCCATTGTTCTAGCCAGACAGGAATGATGACCACCATCAATTTGAATGGCAAGGCAGTCAAATCTGCAGAGGCCCCTATAAAAAAGGAGATTCCATAGACATTTGTAAATTGTGCAAGATGTTCCTGCCACATACAGAAAGGGAATTTCATACGTATGCTTGAATATGAGTAATACCTTGCTCTGGGTTGGAAGGGTGGAGCATCAAAACCATAGAAAACTCTTAAGCACCTGTTTATTATTGTCTTCTATGCTCCAAACTGGTGAGGACCTTTGTAATTTCCATGCACGAGGCCACATTGAGAGGGGTATAACTCTAACATCCACATCAGTGTTCAATAACCTTGTGATGGACTGCTCATTTAAACAAAGGGTTAATTTTAGTCTATTTTCATAATACATAAACCTGCCCAATAATAGTGGAACCAAATCTTGCATTCCGCCTTTCATTTAGGAGCTATTGGGCAGTAATATAAAGAATCACAATTAATTGAGCTATGAGGGATACTTTGGGGAGATTTAAGGGCACATGAAACCAAACTTGAAAGTGCATTATACTAGTATAATCAGATACAATTACTTCTGGAATTATAATTTTTCTTCTTCAGTACCATGGAAGTGGGCAAAATTAAACCAAAGGCATTTTGTGGAGATGTCCTTAAATTTGGGTAGTTTACAAACTGCCCCAGGAACACATTTGAGCAACCTCAGTAGTAATAAAATCTACACCTGTGCTCTCTCTAGTGGCATGAAAGAATTTGTGGAAGGAGCTTCTGTTTGAATTGGAAATATTTGTGAAGGACACATCATCTGCATCTGCAGGTAAAATGTGTTCCTTCTCCTTTGGCCCTGGGTGGGGAGGTGACCCATAGTTGGACTTAGCATTATTTAATCTAAGGGGACAAACAGCCAATGCATGAGTTTCTCCCTCAGCAGCTGCCTGCCTGAGACATTCAGATACATGAAACTGGACTGTGGGAGAAAAAGGAAGAGGATGAGGTGAGTGAGACAAAACTTCAGTTGTAGAATTATCACAGAAGTTGGTAATGCTGTCATGGCTGATTTTGAGATAGCATCTTGCCATTATTAACAACCATATAATACCGGTATAGCATCTGTGTTTCCTCATGCAATTTTTTTACCTATAGCTTCCCAATCCTTGGTACTTAAAGACCCACTCTCCAGATTCCATGGACAGCAGGAATCTATTTCAGACAGCAAGGTAGCAAGATCAGCATTAGTTACAGTATGTTTAGGCTTACAAAACAGAAAAGGAAGTTCAGCCCATGATGACATTGTGCATCAGACAGGGAATTCCCCAAAGCTTACCAGTGGGATCTGTACCAGCTGATGAGCAACACTTGCATGCATATTCCAGGTAGTGAGCTCTCCCCTTTTCCTGTCAAAACATCCATAAGAGTGCCTGTGCAGGAGCAAGATGTAAAAGTTAGGTGGGGTGCAGCTGTAAATATTAAGGAGAGGGGAAATAAAAAGTCAAGCACACCCGATGGTGTACAGCAAAAAATGGCTCCTGTGGGAAATTCAGTTCAGTTTTGTAATCTATTCCAGGGTTGTATCAAGTTACATTAGGTAACATAGTGCACTTATCTTTGTGCATTTGCAGATCACATAACTTCCTTGCTTCTCAGAACTCACTAATACTAAATGTTTTTTTTAATAAGAAAATGTCTCCAGTCCTCAAGGACAGAGGAATTGCAGAGCATTTCTAAGCCATTCAAAGAGGGGGTCTATTGTCCTGCAGAGTTTGCCCATAGGAAGGATTTTCTCTCCTCTGTATATTGACTGGCCTGAAACCTCTACAATTTCAACTTCATGGTGCTAAACACAGAGTAAAGTAGAAGGTTAGTACAATGTCAGTTGGGCTGGAAACCACAGGCTTTAAAAAGCTGACACTGATCAGTTGGGGAAGAAAAGAGAACCCCATTGGGAGATGGAACAGCAGCTGACTTAGGGTGTGTGACTGTGAGACAGCACCACCCAGGTCCTGGGTAACAGCATGGAGTGTGGGGAACTGAAGGGAGTCCAGGACCAGACAGGTCACCTCAGTTTTCCACAGCACTGGACCTGTGAGCCTAAAATGGGAAAGTTTGAATTCTTCAGTCTCCTGATGAGATCTCTTCCAGTTCATGAAAATTAATATTCCCAAATCATGAATATATTCCTACAAAAATAAAAGGTGATTTGAATATGAAGTCTCATACAATGGCAAAATAATGTTGAAAATGTATTTGTGGAAGAGAATGAAGTTAACAAATGTACAGAGCACTAAAGAGAGGTGGCCAGGCAGGAGAGGAGTGAGCTGCCCTTGCAAGTGCTCTGCATGGGATTCTCAGGACATCAAGGGATGCATGATGGAGGAGCTGAGGACAACCCTGCAGGTCACTCCCAGACGCTGAGCTGCAGACCTCCACACCTACGCTGGGAGGTGCAGTCTGCTTAGAAATGATTACACAGTCCTAAAACTGAAAGTGGTCCCTCTTCTGCAGGGAAAACAACGCAAAGAAAAGGTAAACACTTTGGGCATGAATATGGAAAATATTTGTGCATTTGAAATTACATTTTTACTTGTTAATGGAATTTTTATTTTTATTTTTTTTTATTTACATGTAGGACATAGAATCAAACCCAGTGCCTCACACATGCTAGGTAAGTGCTCTACTACTGAGCTACAACTCCAGCCCCTAAAATAGTATTAATCATTCTTTGCTTTCTATGTCTTATCTCTTTATTTTCCAGATCAATTAGAATTTCTCATAAATGGCCAGCCTCCCCATTGTAACTGAATTTCTCCTCCTGGGCTCTCCTAGTGGCAAGAAACCGAGTTTCTTCTATTTCATGTTATTCCTACTTACCTATCTGAGTATCTTTTTAGGGAACCTACTCATTGTCACTGTCACCTCTGCTGATCAGAACCTGCACACGCCCATGTTCTTCTTCCTCAGGAACCTGTCCATCTTGGACATGTGCTTCATTTCCATCACTGTCCCCAATGCCTGCGTCAACTCCATCACTGGCAACAGGGCCATTTCAATGACTGTTTTTAAAACTTAGATCTTCTCTGTAATTTTTGTGCATGTGTTGAACTTCTTTTTCTTTCATCCATGGCCTGGAACCACTATGTGAACATCTACCAGCTCCTGCAGTACCCCATCATCACTAACTGTCAGCATTGTGTCCACATGACCCTGGCTTCCCTACTCAGTGACCTGGTGTATGCAGGTGTGTACCCTGAAATCACATTTGAGCTGTCCTTCCCCCAGTCAAACTTGATCCTTCAGTTCTTCTGTGATGTCCCCTCTCTGCTGAGGCTCTCCTGCTCTGACACAACCAGCAACAAGTTTCTTAATCTTCTCTCTGCTGTGGGGATTTGTGGTGATGGCTTTACATTTATCGCCATGTCATATATTTTCATGTTTTCTGCTGTGCTGAATTGTCCCTCCAGAGACTCAAGGAAGGCCTTCTCCACTTGCACCTCTCACATCTTCATGGTGTCCATCTTCCTTATTTCCAGCACAGGTGTGTACCTGAGACCTTCAGCAAATTCATGACACACTCTAGGACATGCTTCTCTCTGCCTGTTATACCATGGTTCCTCCCTTCTTGAATCCTCTCATCTACAGTATCAGGAAAAAAACAGGTTAAAAAAGCTGTGGGGAGATTAATACATAGACAGTTTCTCTCAGGGAAATGAAAAAGATGAATTTCAGCATTACACTCCTTGCACTGAGTGGAGTTGAAGAAGATCAAGCGCTCTTCTTATGTGGGCTTTACATGTTACACTGCCTACCCTAATGTTGCCTTATTTGAAGTTGAGTTATTTTATAAAATAATTAATTTGTGATTTATCATATCATTTTCATGGATCCATCATATAACATGTTCTTTTATCAATACCTTTAATATATAAATATAACACTATATTTTCTGATATCATTTGTGATTACATATATTAAAGGTTTATTTAATGCTTCACAGCACTGTATCAAATACTGTCACAGAGAAAACCTTTACAAATAAAACATGGAGATGATCTATACTCACATAATCTGCTCTTATTCAGAGAAGTACTAAAGAAATTTTAAAGCACTTTGACCCATAATTGTGCCAATTTACTTACTTTGAAAGCATATCAAAATCAAATCCAAAGAATTTATAAGCAGAAATATATAGAGAATCATAATAATATTCTTCTTCATTTGGAATATGAAAAAGGAAGAAGTTCCTTGTGCATGAAGTAAACAGAGAGCCATGGGTATCATACCCTGTATCCTGACAGTCAAACACATCCACTGGGAAACACCCTGGGAACATCTGTGACAGCTGTCAGTCTTTTTTATGTTCATGAGTGACCCAGTGTCCAGGCCCAAACCACAGGACTGTGTTGTAGGTCCGCCATCTGTGGACTTTCCACCCATATATCTCACTTCTGAAATATTCATGCTAATGTGTCATGCCTGATAATGAGGAGAAGATGGATTGTAATTGACTGTCCAATGTGTCTGACCCATGTTAACTCCACAATTTTTCTCAGATTACTGGAATTCATAAAGTAAATTTGTATCCATTCTTGTGGCAATCTTTGTTGTTCTAATCATTACTTTTGGTAGGGTTTTGAACGCAGTGATGCATCCCTGGCCGTTTGTCTGTTTTATTACAGAAAACAGGATTATTCTAAGTGCTTAGGGCCTCATAAGTTGCTGAGGCTGGCTTTGAACCTGAGATCCTCACATCTTAGACTCCTGAGCCACTGAGATGCAGGTGTGCACACCTGTGCCCAGTTTGTGGCAACACATCATCTCACAGAAGTTATTTTTCTACAAGCATTTTAGTGTCCTCACTGTCATATGCTGGGCAAATAATTAATTATAACTGAAATATGGTCATTGTCAAGTTACCCAGGAATACTTACATAACAATGGGAAAAAATGTTTATGCATTGTCAAAATCAATGCATTAAATTCCAAATACTGAAAAACAATTTTGTCCACCAGTACACTAATAGAAAAAAAGTGGAGAAAAACCTAAATGTATTTACTACCTAGGAAAATAAATATGAGTAAACTTATGTGATCAATTAATAAAGGCATTTTTTTTTCTCTATAGATAACCCATTTGTATTTTGGGGGATACAACTGTTTATTTTTGTGG
The DNA here is from genome assembly GCF_902686455.1 of Sciurus vulgaris. Lineage (NCBI taxonomy): Eukaryota > Metazoa > Chordata > Mammalia > Rodentia > Sciuridae > Sciurus > Sciurus vulgaris. The sequence continues at coordinate 5,537,211 of NC_136466.1, forward strand.
TTGTACTGTGACTGGCTGACAGATTTGACTCCATGAACATGTTCTAGAACAGGCTATATGGGCAATGACTAAGCACACTCCATTTTGCTCTGAGACTCCATGTAACACAGAAAATGCTTCTCCCATGTGTAAGCCAGTCTTCTATGCCCATCTACATTTGTTTAGCTTCTCCCTTGGGAATACCACACCTCTGTACCCATCAGTAGTTGCTTAACATGACTTGGTTGGCAATGCAAAATGACAGAAAGGCAATTCTTGTATAATAAAATTTGATCTCTATTTGTTTCCTATTTTCCTAAACAATATACATGTCAAGAGTGATGTTAACAGCAATTGATTAGACATTAGTAACCATTCTTTAATTTGTACCTAAAAAAGGTCATTTTGACCCACTTCTCCTTCTGCTAATGATTTCAGATCTCATGATGTTAGTTTGCAATTTTAAGTCAGAGCAGAAGACACTTATTATTGATGTACTGACTTATGGCATAAAAACCCTGCAACCTTGTGGTTGGGGCTGGTTTTCCAATACACATTTTGGGCTTTGTGTGAGGCAGTCAGCCAGCTGGTTAATAAATACTCTCAAATTTGGACTTCTCAGTGGTGATAAGTCTGTTCTTAAGTTGCGCCCCAAGCAGTGCATGATGTAGATTCACAGCATTCATGTAATCATACATGTAAATAGGGTAATGATGATCTTTCCTTCCCCCATTTCCATCCCTCCCCTCATTTCCCTCTGCACAATCCAAACTTCATTCTTTTCTTTACCTCCCCAATCCTCATTATGTATCATCTTCTGTTAGCAGAAAAAATATTCTGCCTTAATTTTTAGGAATTGCCTTATATCACTTGGCATGATATTCTCCAATTCCATTCAGTTACCTGCAGAAGTCATAATTTTATTCTTCTTTATGGCTGAGTAATATCCAATTGTGAATATATACCACTGTTTCTTTATGCATTTATCAACTGAAGAACTTCTATATTGGTTCCGCAATCTAGCCCTTATGAATTGAGCAACTGTAAACATTGATGTTGCTGTGTTCCTGTAGTATGCTGATTTTAAGTCCTTCGGATATAAACTGAGGAGTGAAATAACTAGATAAAAGGCGGATCCATTCCAAGTTTTCTGAGGAATCTCCTCACTGCTTTCCAGAGTGGTTGCACCAATCTGCAACTCCTCCACAAATGTATGAATGTGACATTTCCCCCACGTCCTCACCAACACCTACTATTTCTTGTGTTCTTGAATACAGTCATTCTATTTGGAGTTAGATGAATTCTCAGGGTGGTTTAGATTTATCTAATTACTAGGAATGATGAGCACTTTTTCACATACTTGATCACCTGTATATATTCTTCTGTGAAGTATCTGCTCAGCTCCTTAACCCATTTATTTTTTGAGTTCTTTGTAATCTTGATATAAAAATTTTAAGTTCATTATAAATTTTGGAGATTAGTGCTATATCTCAAGTGTATGTGGAAAAGATTTTCTCCCACTCTGTAGGCACTCTTTCCACCTTATTGATTGTTTCCTTTTTGAGAAAAACTTTTTATTTTGCCTACATTCAATTATTGATCCTTGTTTTCATTTCTTGAGCTCTGAGAGTCTTGTTAAGGAAGTCTGGTCCTAAGCCAACATGATGAAGATTTAGGCCCACCCTCTACTCTGGTGAAGGCCTAATTCCTAAGTCCTTGATCCCATTTGAGTTGAGTCTTATGCAGGGTGAGATATCAGATTTTAATTTTATTGTACTGCATGTGGACTTCCAGTTACCCCAGCACCATATGATGAAGGGCTATCCTTCCTCCATTGAATGTTTTTGGCACCTTTGTCTAGAATAAGGTAACAGTATATGTGTGGTTTTGTCTCCATGTCTTCCATCCTGTGCCATTGGTCTACCTGGCTATTTTGATGCCAATACCTTGCCATTTTTGTTACTATTGCTCTGTAGTATATTTTAACATCTGCTATTGTGATACCTCCTGCACCACTCTTCCTGCTTAGGATTGCTTTTGCTATTCTGGATCTCTTATTCTTCTAGATGAATTTCATGATTGCTTTCTCTATTTCTATGAGGAATGTCATTGGGATTTTAATTGGAATTGCATTAAATCTGTATAGCACCTTTGGTAGTATGGGCATTTTAACAATATTAATTGTACCTATCCAAGAGCATTGAACATCTTTCCATCTTCTAAGGTTTTATTTAGTTTCTTTCTTTAGTGTTCTGTAGTTCTCATCATAGAGGTCTTTTGCCTCTTTTGTTAGATTAATTCCCAATTATTTTGAAGCTCTTTTGAGTGGAGTAGCTTTTCCAATTTTTCAGAGTATTCATCACATATGAATAGAAAAACATTAGATAAATGAGTGTTGATTTTATATCCTGTTACTTTGAAGAATTCATGTATTAGTTCTAGAAGTTTTCTGGAGGAGTTTTTGTATCCGCTGAATGTAGAATCATGGCATTGGCAAATAGTGATAGCTTGAGTTCTTCTTTTCTTATTCCTATCACTTTAGTTTCTTTGGTATTCATAATTTCTCTGGCTAGTGTTTCAAGAATGATGTTTAATAGTGGTGACAGCAGTGTGTTGAACTCACTAGTATTATTGTGCTGTGGTCTATTTTGTTCCTGGAATTGAGAAGGATTTGTTTGACATATATGGGTGTGCCATTTTTGTGAGCACAAATATTTATGATTGTTCTGTCTTGATAATTTATGGTTCCTTTGAGCAGTATAAAATGTCCTTATTTATCCCTTCTGACTATGTTTGGCTTGAATTCCACTTTACCTGATATCTGGATGGAAACCCCCCCTTTTTTACTGAGTCCAAATGCATTGTAGGATTTTTCCCACCCTTTTACCTTTAGTCTCTGGATGTCTTTTTCTATGAGATGCATCTCTTGAAGGCAGCATATTGTTGTCTTTCATTTTAATTCAATCTTCCAATCTATGTCTTTTGATTAAAGAATTTAGGCCATTAATATTCAGAGTTATTATTGATATGTGATTTGTATTACTGACCATTTTGGCTTATTTTTGATTTTTAACTTGACTAGGTTTACCTTTGATTGGTTTTTCCTTTAGGGTAATTCCTCCCTATACAGAGTTACATTGTAGTTTTTCATTCATTCCTCATGGAATATTTTGCTGAGAATATTTTGTAGTGCAGGTTATCTATTTGTAAATTCTTTTTAAGTTTTGTTTATCATGGAAAAATCTTATTTTCTCATCAAATCTGAAGGTTAGCTTTGCTGTGTATAAGATTATTTGTTGACATTCATGTTCTTTCAGAGCTTGAAATATGTTGTTCCAGGCCCTCCTAGCTTTTTTGGTCTGGTCTCAGATATCTGCTGATAAATATATTGGTTTATGTTACCTGATCCTTTTCTCTCATGACCTTTAAACAAAAATGCATTTATTACCTAGGAAATTGCAACAGCCTTAATGCATGTGTTTAATTATCAAAGGCATTTCTTAAAATTTGCTGACAAGGAAACACTTATAAATGGAACCAATAAGCACCCCAGTGCTGTCCATGCAGGAAGACTTGACATGCTGTGACATGATTCAACCAGCAAGAAATCTTCATCCAGGAACTATGTCCCAAGACTTCTGGCTCTCACAGTTCACATGTTTCCTGTTAGAGCAGAAGGACCTTCAGAGAACCCCAGATGAAATCTCCAAAATCCACATAACTTGCATTTCCTCTAGAACTATAGCTCATGAAATCTTAACTCATGAGTTTTTTATGCTTTAAGGTTGCCAGGAAAATTAAGTTTAAATTTAATGGATAAAGTTGGATAAATTGAATTCCAATCTCCAGTCCAATTAAGATGAGTCCCTTTGATGAATGTTTTCAGACACTTAACTTATATTCTATATTGAAAAATCTGTGTGGCAAAGGAGGGGGGAAAATGAGATATCGATATAATGATTCCATGGTATGTCACATCTTGTGTCAAATGTAAACCCTGTAAGTGTGTGAGTGTCACATGGAAATTATGAAGAATCTTGCAAAATCATTTACTTTGTACACTAGTTGTGAAATAAGGAATAGAATTTTTACATTAGTATCAATTATGTCAAAGATATAATTTGGAAAGTCAGGTTATTGATATATTAGGTGTAACCTTATGAGGAAACTATATTTAAGAGTACTTTTTAGAGCCCTTTTGTAATTATGTCTGTCAGTGCTTTATGAAATCAAAACTACAGAGCACAAAGACTTAGTATAGTCAAAGGACAGAAATTTGATGAGCGTTCAGCCACCAAAAAGACAATGTACTAGATGCTACTACACCACATTTAAAGGGCATATTCAAGACTGAGTATATTTTGTTAGAACCATCAGATTTTTCAACTTTTAAAAAGCCTTTAAAATATTTATATCAATAACATACATAGAGCATTGTATGAAAGTGTTGTTTATATGAGTAGAGATAAGAACCAGACTGGATTCAGAGTTTAAAGTGATCATTTTAAAAACAGGGGCCAAGGAAGTTGTGGTGATAAAGAGATTGCAGTCCCTTTAAAGATGATAAGTACAACACAATGAGACATCATGAAGGAGACTGAGGGCATCTAAGACATTTGCAAGACTACAACCATTGTACACGCAAGGATTTGGCAGGGAACATTTCCTCAAGAAGTCTCTTGGTGTCATGATGCTTGCACAGGGGACCAGCAAGTGAGATTACTATGATCAACAAGGAAGACATTCAGAAACAAACATGGCAGCAATTTCTGGGACTAAACTATGGTGTCAGCTGGCAGCAGGCTTTAACAATATTTATGTGCTAGTGGCTCTGTAAGAAGAGAGGGTGGTCAAGTTAAGGGGTCATGAAGGATTCCACCACCATCTCAAAGAAATTCCTTAGAGGCCAGGCAAACTGCAGCAGGATCCAAGGTCCTGTAGGCTGCCCCTGATATGGTAATATGTGAAGCTGTGAGGGTGAAGCCTAATTTGGAATGGAATCCCCCAAAATTAATATATGCAAGTAGCATGACCTGCCAGTCAGAAAAGCTTATACCTACAGGAAGAGCCAAGTAAATAGAACCCCCTTTCTCTCCAATTAGCAAGACTGAAAGATAGTAATTCCCAATTTCTTTGGAAATAAGGTCTTTCAGTCACATGTCCTAGATGCTAATGAGGAATTGCAGGTGGAGTTATGTTTGCTTATCTGGGGTTTGTTTCCTCTGACCTCACCCATTGTTTCAATAGTCCTATTATTCCTGTTTGGAATTAGAAGGTTTACTCTCTGCCAGTGAATATTAGATATATGAGATTTGCTTTTGATATTTACAGGGGTTTACAGTCATGAGTTTACCTTCAGTTTCACGTGAGATTGTGGTCTTGGACTTTGGGGAATTGCTGGAATTTTTAACACTGTGGAACCATTGAAAATGGACTAAAATTCATTTGCATTGTTAAATAAACAAGAGATTTGGTGGACTAGCAGGGAATATTATGCATTGGAAGTGAGGTGTCTCCAAAAAGCTCCTGAGTCCAGACGGAAATTTTCAAAAGTAAAATGACTGGATTGTGAGAGTTGCAAAATAATCAGTTCATCCTGGTTTGAATGACTTGCATGGGTGGTATCTTTAGGCATATGAGGCATTGCTGGAGGAGGTGGCCACTGGGGTAAAGCCCTGGAAGCCGTCATCTTCCTTGTGTCCCCTTTCCCCTTCCCTTTCATTTCTTTCTTGTAACAACATCCAGCGCAGTTTCCCTCTGCTGGGTCCTTCCTCAGTGTGCTGACACCATGGGTAAAATGCCATGGAATTAGTCAATGAGATCAAGTCTCTGAATCCCTGAGCCAAAATGTACTTCCCCTCTTCTAAGTTGCTTTTTTTAAAAGGGATTTTTTATTGTTTCTTTATTTTTTGACCAAGTGTTTGTATCGAAAAATGCAAAGCTGATTCACACAATTACTCAGCATAATCATACAATGCACAGAATGTGTACCAGAAATATTAAAGATGCCAAAACATATGAGAAAAAATAAATCAGCCACATTATATTAATGGAATAAAGAACATGTCCATCAATGGATGTGTTCATTAAAATATTTCTGACATATATATGTAGTGGAATGTCATTCATCATTAGGTAATGAACTAATGATACATGTTACAAGTTGGATTAATTTTGAAAAGTTTAGGCTTAGTCAAGTCAGAAGCAGATGTCATATATTGAATGACTATTTTTCTATGAGATTTCACAAACAGGTAAAGAGTCAGAATAAATTTAGTGTTTTCCAGTAACTGCAATTGGGGATAATAGGTACAGTGTGTCTAAAGGATTTGACAGTTCATCTGAACTAATATAAGTATTTGGGAACAAGAGGTATTTGGAAGTTTTACAATTTTGTCCTGAGGTAAATGACACTGAACTGATAACCATGAACTGATACAGAGGTTAATTTTATGTAATGTGGATTTCATTTGAATTATAAGAGATTTTGCTGCCAAACTACACACAGTGTTAGCTGTTTCCCACTTGCAGGTTGGTGAGAGGGAGAGAGTTGTCACCACTCTAATGTTAACTAATTCCCATAAATACCCCTTAGTCACACTGAGGTGAAGGAGGCAGAGATGAGAACACACAGTGAGCACATCAGCCTCTCCTCAGTGCTACTCACTTCTCAGCAATGACGTACAGCAATGCCCAGCAGTGGATTCCCCTTTGTAATCCACTGTGCATGCTGGCCTGTGGACAGCTCTTTTTCCTGGACCTTGGAGATGCTGCTGCCTCCTGGTGTGCTCAGCCTCCTCCTATCTCTGCAGGTTGTGCTCTGCTCCCCACAAGGGCCCTGCACCCTCTATTAGGGCACCAGGTTCACATAAATCAGAGGAGACTGATCTCCTCACATCCCTCCTGGCACTGTGCTGGCTGGACAGGTCCACCCTGGCTGCAGACACAGTTGGTGGGAGAGACCAAGGAGAGACTTTGTTCTGTTCATGTTGACAGCATCAGGAGTAAGTTATTAGATTATGTAAAAATACTAATCATTTACTTATTTCCCTAAAACTCAGTGTTTGGAATGGCTCTGGCCATATTTATGTTATCAATAATGTCTTTTTATCAATTACTGCTTTAGATTTTACCTTATGAATGCATGGGGGGAGTTATATTTTCATTATTTCAAACCAGCACACATGATATCTATTACAGGAGTGAAGAAGGTCCAAAGCCTATTTGAGTGTAAATCAGTAGAATAAAATCAGTCCACCTTACTGGTTAGTCAATAATGTGACAATATAATTATTTACTAGGCAGGGCATCATGTCATTTCTACTAAATGTGTAAAATATGAAAATTACATTGTCTTAAACTCAAAGATATGTGACAGTGTTGTGGAGGGTGATGAACACATTCTCATTTCCTGCAATTTAGTATGATATGACAATTTTAATTTTTTAGGAAAACAGACATATGATGTGAGCTCCTTTCCTCCACTACCCTCTTCCACCTTGATATTCATCCTCACCTTGAGTCCTGAGGAATGGGGAAAGCCTTCTATGGATTAAAACCTCTGAAACTGTGAGTCATCAAACTAACTTTCCTGCTCTACAATTGATCAGGTCAGATCTTTCAGTCGTATCAGTGAAATAGGTGCATTAAGCATAACCTTTTAAGAATTTGTGATTTTGTATAAAATAAATTTATGGGATTACCATATAATTTCCATGGACCCTTCATAAAATGTGTAATGTTTTCAGTGCATCTCTTTTTTTGTGGGTGGGTACGTGGGATTGAAATCAGAGGCACATGTCCACTGCACCACATCGCAGTTCTATTTTTCATTTTAGTTAAAGACAGGATCTTGCTGAGTTACTTATCGCCTCACTATTAATGAGGTGGGTTTTGAACTCAACATCTTGCTGCCTCAATCTCCCAAGCCACTGGAATTACAGGCATGCACCACCATGCCTGACTCAATTCATCTTTTAATTAGTATATGTATAATTCAATGTATTTGCTGAATTTACTTGAGTTTACATACATTGAAGATTCATTGACTATGTTGCAGTGCCTTTATTTAAATATGGTCATACCAGGAAACTTTACCTATCAAACCTGGAGATACACTCACATAACTGGTTCTTATTCAGAGCATTGTCAAATAATATTTAAGAACTACAATACATAATTTTGTCAATTATCTTCATTTAAAATATTCTAAAATCAAATCCTAAAGAAAATATATCCAAATATATGAAAAAATCACAAGAATAATTCTCTCCATCTCCATCTGAACATGTGTGATGGGCTGACAGATCTGGCTCCATGAGAATGTTATAGCCCAGACTATAAGGGAAATGATTGAACAGACTCCATTTTGCTCTGAGTCTCCACGTTATGTTGGAAATAAGCTTCTCCCATGGGAACACCCCGCCTCTGTGCCCATCATTGGTTGCCAGCGTGACTTGTTTAGCAATACAAAATGGCAATTCTTATGTCATTAAAAATTGCTCTTTTGATCTCTATTGATGTTAACCAATGTACCATGTGAACGGCGGTTGTGTGGATATTAGTAATCATTCTTTAGTTGTACCTAGGTAAGGGTCATTATGACCCACGTCCCCCTCTGTTGATGATCTCATGATGTTAGTTTGTAATTTCAAATCATAGCAACAGACACTTATGATTGATGTTAGTTTTAATTGATGTTAGTTTTGGTAGAAGAACCCCTACAACCCTGTGGTAGGGGCTTTTCTCCCAATAGCCATTTTTTGGGGCATTGTGTGAGACAGTCAGCCAGCCAGCTCAATACAGACTCTCAAATTTGGACAATCCAGTAGTGATAGGTCTGTTCTTAAGTTGTGCCCCATAATATTTGGAGGCCCCAGTGAGATCCTCGCTACCTGGTGGGTAACCACAGCTCACCACTGACCTGGGAACTTCTGTGGAGGGGAGAGGCCACAGCGTTGCTCCTAGGGGAAGGCCTCTGAGAGACGTTCCTCAGCCCCTGGCTGCACAGTCTGTGGAGCCCCGCCCCAGGACTGAACTAAATTCTCTGAGAGAGTCTCCTGATTCTGCACCCCTGGGGGACCAGTAAGTCTGCTTCTGGAGGATCCACATCTGGGGATTATGATGAAGGCTGGGCACAGCATTACTTCCTGAATCTGGGAATGGCAGGAAGTTGTCCAGGCCCTCAGGTCAGGAATCAGAAGTGGCCACTTGTCATTGTCTTTGGTGTATTGCCTGTTCTGTGTTTGTTTGTCTTTTTCTGTTTTTTGTTGCATTGAGTGTGGACGTGGGTCAGTCTCCCTCATGTTTGTCATGTACACCCTTCAATGTGTATTGACAAATTTCCAGGAATTCCAGAGAAGGGCTGCTGATGGCAGGACCTGCTGTGACATCTTTTCTCTCTAAATTCTGTGAGAGATAATGACCAACTTTGGAGGTCAGATGGCCTCCTCAGGGGACCACCAAATTGCTTTGGGCAGCCTGAACTTCCTGATTAAATTTTTTATAGTCAAATTTGAGGAAAAATGGCAAAAAAGATTTTAACCATGTTCACTAATGCTTACATTAAAATATAAACTGCTGCCAATAGGAACTTCCAACTACTGAAGTGGGTCCACCAAAATGCCAGCCTAAAATGTTGATGGCCACTATCCAAGAGGCCAGAAAAACCAGTTTAGAACAGACCCCACAGAGGGAGCTCTCCCAGGAGGCCAGTGGAAGCAGCTCCCTTGCCATCTGTTCAGGGAACTCTTTCAGGGAAGGATAGGGCATAACCTTTTTCTATATTCTCATAATTCTTTTTTCATGTCCAATGAGAGGTACCACCTCAGGATCAAGGCCAAAAAGACTTTATATATTTTATTTTTTTGAGTTCATAATTTTGATCTGGTGCACCTAGGTTAATTTTTAATCAGATCTATTTTATCTAAGTATAAAGTGTTCTTAATGCTCTGTTTCATTCAGAGACCAGTTTACAAGGGTTAACACTCAGTCTAATAGGTTTTTAAAAATAAACTACAAGACTTTTGTCCATCCACTTATTTTATGTATATATACACTGGTGTATTGTTATGTCTACACATATTTGGAACCAAAATTGACATGTGAGCTAATGAATTAAAATTTTAAAAAATGGATCCAAATGCTTTTGATTCACGTGATTTAAAAAGTTTTTAAATTGGGTAAACAAAAGTATGGCTTCCAAATTACTAACACAGTTTTGTTTCTAGGTCAAAAATAAGCAAATGTTAATTTTATAAAATGTCTAATATCCAGTGTTTCTAGGTTTTTCATCAACAGGAAAGGAATGACTGAGATGGCCCAATACACTTCTCTGATATCTTAATTTCAATAATAACTATGTGTTTGTTGGAGGCATCTGATTGGTTTAGAGAGTTAAAATGCTAACTGTTAAATATAACTTCAAGTATTCTTAACTCCTTAAATTCTGTAAGTTAGCATACTTAAAACATTTTTGGTGTTTTCACAAATTGGTAAATAAAAAGAGGATTTAAATTTACTTTGTGTTATCACTGAAAACATGGGTACTAAAAATCTTATAAGGTATTATTCAACATAAAGGGTCCAAAAGTTTCAACTATATTTAAATAGAGTTCTGTAAGTAACAAAGTATTTTATCATATTAAAATGGAGTAATTTATATAAATTCAGAAACTCATAAGAGTTTTTTCAGAATGTAAATTTTATGAAAGGAAATCAACAAATTAAAAAATTAAAACATTACAAGATTTTAGATATAAAAATGTATTTAGTAAAAAATGTTTCTAGATAAAAAAGTCTTTATGTGATAAAATAAAGCTGTAATACATCTAAGTAAACAAAAGTATCTAATTAAGTGATTAAAAAGTATAAATTAAGGGTAAATTTTACAAGGTTTACATCTATATATAAGTAACACAACAGTTAAATCTATTCAAGGTTTCTTCCTAAGGTCAAATATTAATGTACTGATATAAACCAAAGTTCAGCCCATATGAAAAAATGATCAATAATCCTTAAAACATTAATTTACTCTTAACACTGTGTCTGTTAAGTTTTATTCTCTGGAGCACCTAGTCTTAAAAATTGGGGGTTTGTACCACTCTGTTTAAACAGCAACTGTTAGAGTATTGTACTACATTACAAAGTCTAAATTTCTTTAAAAGATTAACATGGTTACTATAAAAACATCAATGTAATTATGATTTTATTAATTTTATTCATATATTAAATATGTTCATATCTTCCAGGTATACAAGTCTTTAAAGGCTTAAAAAAACTAACTATCAAACTGGTGTTCTTCAACCTAAAGTTGTAATGGTAATCTTAAACTTATCAAATGAAAAATTTTAATGGAGATTTATTTATATCATTTAGTGTTCTGTAACTGGACCTGAACATTATGTTGCCTTCTGCACTGGGATAAACATGTAAATGTATTGCTAAAAGATAATGAGAGCATGATCTGTTTAAAAGTTAATATCATCAAACAGGAAATCATTTTGCCACTCTACTACATGAAAGGAAAGTCAAAAGCTCTCTCAGCTTTCTTTGATTCATGTTTTAGGTATAAAATCATCATACAAATTCTAATTAACATTTATATAGACTTAGGAAATAATATATGTAAATTTCATAAAATAACATTTAAGAAAAAAATAAAGATAAGCTTCAGAACTAGACTGCTTTACCTAAGATTTTGAAGAGTCCTTCCTTACCTGAGATAAGGCTTTTCTTCCTCCTTATTACATGTTACAATGGCTCCAAAATAAGTCAGACTTCAGTTTGTTTAAAGTAATATTCAAAAGATTGATTTTTTGTTATAAAATTACTGTTATCTCAAACAGGGGATATAATATATTGCTCAGCCAAAATTTAAGATCGCTATTACACAACTAAATATGATTTTACTATTGTTAATTCACTTTTGTATTTTCCTCATAAACTCTATCACTCTTGCCTAATTAATGTTTGGAAGAGGTACAGCTTCAAGGTCAATCAATCTCAATTAATTTGGGATGATAAGTCATCAACTATAGGACAGATAATATAGATCCCAATTAAATAAACATGGGTAAATCATTATAAAGTCATAGACATTAAAGTTAAAGCCCAATACTCTTATGGTATGACTGGTGAAACTAACTTGCTGGATGTTTAAGATCAAAACTTAAAAATTGGAGGTTTTCAAGATGGCGGCCTAGAGGGTGGCTGCATTACGTGTTGCTCCAGAACTCAGGATTCAAGAGAGGAGATATTGAGACGCTTGGGACCAACTCAAAGTAGCCGGGTGACTCTCACCCCCTGGGGGGGCATCCCGGATGGGACGGGGGTCCCGGAACGCAGGAAACTTTGTGAAGTAGAACTGCCGGCGAGACGCCCCTCCCCCCGCTGGAGCGCCATAGAGGAGGCCGGTCGGCACAGCGCTGGGACTCGGAGCAGCCACTGGGGCTCCGGCGGCTGCCCGGGGGAGGAGAGGCGGGGAGAACTGTGTGGACTCAGGACACCGGGGCCTGCCCTGAGGAGGAGGAGAGGAGCGTGGCCACTTGGATTCGGAGAGACTGCGCCAGAGCTGCAGGCGGTTGCCAGAGGAGAAGCCGCGCGGCGAGCTGTTTGGAATCAGAACGACGCTTCTGAACCCCGGGGCCTGCCCTGAGGACGAGGAGGAAGAGGAGCAGCCGCTTGGATTCGGGCGACTATACGGGAACTACAGGCGGTTGCCAGAGAAGGGGCTGCGTGGCGAGCTGTTTGGACCCTGACCACTTCTGAACCCCGGGGCCTGCCCGGAGGAGTAGGAGAAGGAGGAGAAGGAGCGCGGCGGGTCCTTTGGACTCGCAGTGACTGCATTAGCGCTCCAGGCGGCTGCTCAGAGGAGAAGGCGAGTGGTGAGTTATTTGGTCTTAAAGTGACAGCTCCTGAACACAGGGGGGCTGCCTGGAGGAGAAGCGTGGTGGGACGCTTGGTCTTGAGGGACCACACCAGAGCTCCGGGCGGTGGCCCAGAGGACCCGTGCAGCGGGTCACGTGGATTCAGAGCCACTCAGAGGGACTGCTCCTGAACACCCGGGGGGTTATCTGGAGAAGGAGGAGGAACGGGCAGGGTCACTTCGACTCGGAGTGATTGATTGCCCCGGGCTACGGGTGGTTGGTGGGAGGAGGAGGCACGAAGTGAGTTTCTTGGACTCCTAGTGACCGCACCGGCATACTGGGCAGCTGTCTGGAGGAAGAGGCCTGTGGCGGGTCTCTGGGACTCAGAGCGATTGTTCGGGGCCACAGGTGGCTGCTCAGAGGAGGGGCCACGCAGCCAGGCGATTAGGTGCAGAACAGGGTCCCAGGATCTAGGAGGCTTCTGGGTGGAAGAGCCGCACAGAGACAGGCTTAGGGCGGAGCGAAGGTTCCAGGCCTATGGGCAAATTCTCTGAGGAGGGGCAGCCTAAGGAGATTCATCTGCGAAGGGTGAGGCTCCCAGGCCCAGGAGGTAGGGCCGGGCCCCTGGAAACTTTGCAGAGGAAGGCAGCCCAGCCCAGGCAGTAGATGTAAATTGAGGGGAACCTCTAGGAGGAAACTGACCAGCGAGACCTCCCCACCGGGTGAGTCTTCCCTGCTGGGTGAGGTTTCCCACAAGGACGGTAAAACCAGAGGCTCAGGCCCAAACAGGCCTTGCCTCAGCCCACAGCCTAGGTCCCCTTTGGATGACCATTGGTCAACAAGTGGAGGCACCTCTGCCCACTAGCAGGGAATATACCCCACCTGAAGGCCACCACCCCTAGAGAGGCAGCTTCCTTGTGGAGCACCGCATTATCAACCTCCTCCAAGACTTCAGCCTACTGAAGGCTAAGAGGGGATATATATAGAAATCTTCAGGGTCATTGTAAATCAACAGAGGAAATCTGCAATATCTCAGCGGTCCACTGATATCTGAACAACATGAGAAAACAAGGAAAGAAAATGCTGCAAACAAATCTAGATGTTACATCAATAAAACCCAATGACAGCATGGCAGAAGAAATGACAGAAAAGGAGTTCAGAATGTACATAATTAAAATGATCAGAGAAGCAAACGAGGAGATGAAAGAGCAAATGCAAGCATTGAATGATGAGATGAAAGAGCAAATGCAAGCATTGATTGATCGCACCAATCGACAGTTAAAAGAGCAAATACAGGAAGCAAAAGATCATTTCAATAAAGAGTTAGAGATATTGAAAAAAAACCAAACAGAAATCCTTGACATGAAGGAAACAATAAACCAAATTAAGAACTCCATGGAAAGCATATCCAATAGGATAGAACACCTGGAAGACAGAACCTCAGACATTGAAGACAAAATATTTAACCTTGAAAACAAAGCTGAACAAACAGAGAAGATGGTAAGAAATCATGAACAGAATCTACAAGAACTATGGGATATCATGAAAAGGCCAAATTTAAGAATTATTGGGATTGAGGAAGGCCTAGAGAAACAAGCCAAAGGAATGAACAACCTATTCAATGAAATAATATCAGAAAATTTCCCAAATCTGAAGAATGAAATGGAAAATCAAGTTCAAGAGGCTTATAGGACTCCAAATACACAAAATTACAACAGACCCACACCAAGGCACATTATAATGAAAATACCTAACATACAAAATAAAGACAGAATTTTAAAGGCTGTGAGAGAAAAGAACCAAATTACATTCAGGGGGAAACCAATACGCATATCAGCAGATTTTTCAATCCAGACCCTAAAAGCTAGAAGGTCCTGGAACAACATTTTTCAAGCCCTGAAAGAAAATGGATGCCAACCAAGAATCTTATACCCAGCAAAACTTACCTTCAAATTTGACGATGAAATAAAATCCTTCCATGATAAACAAAAGCTAAAAGAATTTACAAAAAGAAAGCCAGCATTACAGAACATTCTCAACAAAATATTCCATGAGGAAGAGATGAAAAACAAAGAAGCAAATCAGCAAAGGGAGGAATTATCCTAAAGGAATTGTCAAATAAAGGAGGAAACAAGTTGTGTCAAACAAATAAACAAAATTTTAAAAATGAACCAAATGACCGGGAAACCAAATCATTTCTCTATAATAACCCTGAACGTTAATGGCCTGAATTCATCAATCAAAAGACATAGACTGGCAGACTGGATTAAAAAGAAAGATCCAACAATATGTTGCCTGCAAGAGACTCACCTCATAGAAAAAGATACCCATAGATTAAAGGTGAAAGGATGGGGAAAAACATACCATGCACATGGACTCAGCAAAAAAGCTGGAGTATCCATCCTCATTTCCGATAATGTGGACTTCAAGCCAAAGTTAGTCAGAAGGGATAAAGAAGGTTATTTCATACTGCTTAAGGGAAGCATAAATCAGCAAGATATAACAATCATAAACATCTATGCCCCAAACAGTGGCTCATCTATGTATGTCAAACAAATCCTTCTCAATTTCAGAAACCAAATAGACCACAACACAATAATACTAGGTGATTTTAACACGCCGCTCTCACCACTGGACAGATCTTCCAGACAAAAATTGAGCAAAGAAACCATAGATCTCAACAACACAATCAATAATTTAGACTTAACGGACATTTATAGAATATTCCATCCAACCAAGAGTGAATACACTTTCTTCTCAGCAGCACATGGATCCTTCTCTAAAATAGACCATATATTATGCCACAAAGCTAATGTTAGCAAATACAAGAAGATAGAGACACTAGCATGTATTCTATCAGATCATAATGGATTGAAGTTAGAAATAAATGAAAGAGTAAAACACAGAAACTATTCCAACATCTGGAGGTTAAACAATATGCTATTATATGATGAATGGATAACAGAAGATATTAAGAAGGAAATTAAAAAATTCTTAGAGGTAAATGAGAACAAAGAAACATCATATCAAAACCTCTGGGACACTATGAAAGCAGTACTTAGAGGGAAATTTATTTCATGGAGCGCATTTAATAAAAGAAGTAAAACTCAACAAATAAACAACCTAACACTACAGCTCAAAGCCTTAGAAAAAGAAGAACAGAACAGCACCAAAAGTAGTAGAAGACAGGAAATTGTTAAACTCAGAGCTGAAATCAATGAAATTGAAACAAAAGAAACAATACAAAAAATTGACAAAATAAATAGTTGGTTCTTCGAAAAAATAAACAAAATTGATAAACCTTTAGCCACACTAACAAAGAGAAGACGAGAGAAAACCCAAATCACTAAAATTCGGAATGAACAAGGAAATATCACTACAGACAGGATGGAAATACAAAACATAATTAGAAGCTATTTGAAAATCTATACTCCAACAAATAGAAAATTTCGAAGACATCAACAGGTTTCTAGAGACATATGAATTGCCTAAACTGAATGAGGAGGACATAAACAATTTAAATAGACCAATTTCAAGTACTGAAATAGAAGAAGTCATCAAAAGCCTACCAACAAAGAAAAGTCCGGGACCAGATGGGTTCTCAGCCGAGTTCTACAAAACCTTTAAGGAAGAGCTCATTCCAATACTTCTCAAAGTATTCCATAAAATAGAAGAGGAGGGAACCCTCCCAAACTCATTCTATGAAGCCAATATCACACTGATACCTAAACCAGACAGAGACTCATCAAGGAAAGAAAATTTCAGACCAATATCCTTAATGAACATCGACGCAAAAATTCTCAACAAAATTTTAGCAAATCGCATACAAAAACATATTAAAAAGATAGTGCACCATGATCAAGTGGGTTTCATCCCAGGGATGCAAGGTTGGTTCAACATCAGGAAATCAATAAACGTAATTCACCATATTAATAGACTTAAAGTCAAGAATCACATGATTATTTCAATAGACGCAGAAAAAGCATTTGATAAAATACAGCACCCCTTCATGCTCAAAACACTAGAACAAATAGGGATAGTGGGAACATTCCTTAATATTGTAAAGGCCATTTATGCTAAGCCCATGGCTAATATCATTCTAAATGGTGAAAAGCTGAAAGCATTCCCCCTAAAAACTGGAACAAGGCAGGGATGCCCTCTTTCACCACTTCTATTCAACATCGCTCTTGAGACTCTGGCCAGAGCAATTAGACAAACCAAAGAAATTAAAGGGATACGAATTGGAAAAGAAGAACTCAAACTATCCCTGTTCGCTGATGACATGATTATATATTTAGAGGAACCTGGAAATTCCACCAGAAAACTCTTAGAACTCATAAGTGATTTCAGTAAAGTAGCAGGTTACAAGATCAATGCCCATAAATCCAACGCATTTTTATACATAAGTGATGAATCTTCAGAAAGAGAAATTAGGAAAACTACCCCATTCACAATAGCCTCGAAAAAAATAAAATACTTGGGAATCAATCTCACAAAAGAGGTGACAGACCTCTACAATGAGAACTACAGAATACTAAAGAAACAAATTAAAGAACACCTTAGAAGATGGAAAGATCTTCCATGTTCTTGGATAGGAAGAATTAATATTGTCAAAATGGCCATACTACCTAAAGTGCTATACAAATTCAATGCAATTCCAATTAAAATCCCAATGACGTACCTTACAGAAATAGAGCAGGCAATTATGAAATTCATCTGGAAGAATAAGAAACCCAGAATAGCTAAAGCAATCCTTAGCAGGAAGAGTGAAACAGGGGGTATTGCAATACCAGATCTTCAACTCTACTACAAAGCAATAGTAACAAAAACGGCATGGTATTGGTACCAAAATAGAAAGGTAGATCAATGGTACAGAATAGAGGACACGGACACAAACCCAAATAAATACAATTTTCTCATACTAGACAAAGGGGCCAAAAATATGCAATGGAGAAAAGATAGCCTCTTCAACAAATGGTGCTGGGAGAATTGGAAATCCATATGCAACAGAATGAAACTAAACCCATATCTCTCACCATGCACGAAACTAAACTCAAAATGGATTAAGGACCTCGGAATCAGACCAGAGACCCTGCAGATTATAGAAGAAAAAGTAGGTCCAAATCTTCATCTTGTTGGTCTAGGACCAGACTTCCTTAACAGGACTCCCATAGCACAAGAAATAAAAGCTAGAATCAACCACTGGGATAGATTCAAACTAAAAAGCTTTCTCTCAGCAAAGGAAACTATCAGCAATGCGAAGAAAGAGCCTACAGAGTGGGAGAATATCTTTGCCAATCATACTTCAGATAGAGCACTAATCTCCAGAATCTATAAAGAACTCAAAAAACTCTACTCCAAGAATTCAAACAGTCCAGTCAACAAATGGGCTAAGGAAATGAATAGACACTTCACAGAAGAAGATCTACAAGCAATCAACAAACATATGGAAAAATGTTCAACATCTCTAGTAATAAGAGAAATGCAAATCAAAACCTCCTTAAGGTTCCATCTCACCCCAATTAGAATGGCGATTATCAAGAATACGAGCAACAACAGGTGTTGGCGAGGATGTGGGGAGAAAGGTACACTCATACACTGCTGGTGGGGCTGCAAATTAGTGCAGCCGCTATGGAAAGCAGTGTGGAGATTCCTTAGAAAACTTGGAATGGAACCACCATTTGACCCAGCTATCCCACTCCTTGGCCTATACCCAAAGGACTTAAAATCTGCATACTACAGAAATACAGCCACATCAATGTTCATAGCTGCTCAATTCACAATAGCCAGACTGTGGAACCAACCTAGATGCCCTTCAATTGATGAGTGGATAAAGAAACTGTGGTATATATATACTATGGAATATTACTCAGCCATAAAGAATGATAAAATTATGATATTTGCAGGCAAATGGATGAAATTGGAGAATATCATGCTAAGTGAGATAAGCCAATCTCAAAAAGCCAAAGGACGAATGATATCGCTAATAAGTGGAGGTTGACACATAATGGGGGGGAGGGAAGGGTTAGAGTTAGGGTTAGGGAGGGGGGCAAGTATAGAGGAAGGAACTACTGTATAGAGGGTAAAGAGGGGTGGGAGGGGTGGGGGGAAGGGAAAAAAATAACACAATGAATCAAACAACATTGCTCTATGTAAATTTATGATTACACAAATGGTATGCCTTTACGCCATGTACAAACAGAGAAACAACATGTATCCCATTTGTTTACAAAAAAAAAAAAAAAAAAAAAAAAAAAAAAAACTTAAAAATTAAGATTAAAATAAAGGGATCAAAGAATTAATATTTGGCTCTTGCCCTCAGAGTCAGCCTGAACCCAGGGAACAAGAAAATTTCTCTAAGGAGCTTTGCAACTCCAGGCCACACGACCTTCCATCGGGGAGATTGATGAGATCACTACAGAATGTGAAGCCAATCAGTGCACCTTTTGAAGAGGAGGGTTATTGGAAAAGGGAAATATCCCTAATGCTTCCAAAGGAGGTCACCTCATCAAGGAGACCCTACCTAGTGAATGGCACTAAAGGTGCAAAGAAGCTGCTCTCAAGTTCCCCAAAAGTGACCCCTATGGGAACTCATCAGAATCTTAGCAGCAGATGGGAACAAGGTCAATTTGACTAGCTTGGTCCTAAACACATAGGAAAAATGGCTAAAACTAAAACACAGGCATACATGGACATTTTTAAAACAAAACAATAGTTATTTTAATGTAACTTGAGATGTGCACTTGTGTTAGCCCCCCCAAAATAAGTAAAACTGGAGGTGACACAAAAAATTCTTCGACAAAAATGCCTGATAACTATCAAGAGAAACTGCCAGAGTTATAAGTTTTTAGTCAGTTATGACCTGCAGATCATCCTAACCTCTGATGAGGTCAGGTAGGCTTAATCAATGTTTGCTAGTATGATTCTCTAGCCCTAAGTAACAAAAATAAAGGGATTTCTACTAAACAAAGAGATTATGCCAGTAAAGTGATAATTTACCAAAATTGGATGACAGTAAGTAAATTAACTAAATGTTGTGTTAACATTCCTGATAACTCCAACAGTGTTAAAAATTACAATTAAGGCCTTATCCTCTCCAGTCTTGTTAGACTTTATTAGGCCTTTTTATATAAACAACATCTCAGCTCTTCCACCTCCTGGTAAAATATTATTAATTTCTATGTTCTTCATGATATTCATTGACATGTTCCAGGTGCTATTTACTTTTTACTCATGATTTTTTATTTCTTTCATAAAACAAGAATTTACCCTAGAAAGATGATATTTCTAAAGGGAACTTTTTACTCTTTGCTCCACCCCACATCACTCCTGGTCAGGTTAAAGCAGCAAGAGCAGTCATCGAACTTTTTTCTTACAGCAGTAAAACGTCCCTAAAATTAGAGGGGTAATAATAAAAATCTTAAAAGACAGTCAATATAGATTAGTAAATTGGGTTAAATCACAAAAATAAGGGCCATTTTGGGTCCAGAAATTTGGAGGCCAATGACTTCCAAGAGATTAAAATGTTGCTTCCAGAGCCCTTTCTCCACCCTTACCAAGAACCTGCTCCTGTTCTAACATGTTGTTAAGTCTCTCCAACAGCTTCAAATTATAAAAGAACCAGCCCCAAGAGACCACTGATTTACCACACACATTTTAGTCAGAAGACTATGTCTACATCAAATTTTCCAGAAAGGCCTAATCCCAACTGAATTGGAAGGGACCTTACTCACAACATGTACGTATCACATCGGAGTCAAGACCACAGAAAAATGGACAGCCCTCAGAGACTCCAACCTCCCTCTAAAGATAAGACTGCAAAAATTTTAATCATATTTTTTCTCTTGCTTGGGCTATGTCAGGAATAAACCCATGCTTGGCCCTTCAACTTTTTGAGATTTCCAAATGGGATGGATTCTGTGTTACTATTCACATCTTTCCCAAGGTGTACTATTATGATGGGGAGGGAAAAAGGAACATATGGGACTCATGCCTTGATGTAAACATGTGGCCCCTGTGTTAGTTCCCCTCCTAGTGCAAACACTGTAAGCAACTTAAAAAATCCCTTGATTCACCTGCAGAGGTAGTTTTACAAAACAAAAGATGATTAAATTTGCTGCTTTTAAAATAAGGAAAATTATGTATTACCTTAGGGAGGCTTATTGTTTCTATACTAATCACCTAGGTGTCATTCATAATAGTTTATCTTTGATTAAATAAAAACTCAAGGAGTGGGAGAAAAACAGAAGACCTAAAAAAAATTCATTTCAAAATGTCTTCTCTTGGTCCCGCTGGTTAACTATGTTAATAACCACAATGGTGGGACATCTCATCATAATTATATTAGGGCTTTAATCAGGCCATGCATGATACACTGTTTAACTAAATATGTTAGAGATAGAATCCAGTCTGTTAAGCTAATGGGATTGCACACTTGCTACAATCATGTATACACCACAATGAATCAATGATTTGATTATGTACACAAAAGCAGTGGGGAGTGTGATGGGCTGACAGATCTGGCTCCATGAGAATGTTATATGCCACACTATAAGGGAAATGACTGAATAGAATCCATTTCGCTCTGTGACACCATATTATGTAGGAAATAAGCTTCTCCCATGGAAATACCCTGCCTCTGAACCCATCTTCAGTTACTTATCTTGACATGTTTATCAATAAAAAATGACAATTGTCATGTAATAAAAAAATTGCTCTATTTTGATCTCTTGCTCTTAACCAAAGTACCATGTGAATGGTGATTTTCTGAATTTTAGTAATCATTCTTTAGTTGTACCTAGGTAAGGGTCATTTTGACCCACTTCCCCCTCCGTTGATGATCTCATGATGTTAGTTTGTAATTTCAAATCATAGCAATAGATACTTATGATTGATGTGATGTTTGGTAGAAGAACCCCTACAACCCTGTTGTCAGGACTTTTCTCCCCATAGCCATTTTTTTGGGCATTGTGTGAGACAGTAAACCATTCAGCTTAATAAAGACTCTCAATTTTGGACTTCTCAGTGGTGATCTGTCTGTTCTTAAGTTGCACCCCATAACACATGAAAAAAGATACTCCTTGTCCATGAAATAAACAGAGGGTCATTGTTACCACACCATACTGACAATAAAATCCATATACAAGAGAAGAGAGAACACTGACTTCCTTGGCTGTGAGGACTGCCAGTGTTTTTTGTTATGTCCAAGAGTTGCCCAATGTGGTTGAACAAACCTAGAGGCTGAGCTGCAGGTCGGCTTAAGGGTGGTCTTAATTCCACTCATTTAAATTCTGTAATTTGTATGCTAATGTGTAATGTCTGATAATTAGGTAAAGATGGACACAATTTGGCTTCAGTGTCTGACCATATCAACTCTTAAATTACACTCAGTTAACTGGAATTCATAAGGTAAATATCTATCTTTACTTGTTCCCTAAACCTTGAGGCTTACTATTTTTTTTTTTTCTTAAAAAGCAATTGAACACAGGGGCATATTCCCAGACTTTTAATATAGAGACAGGTTCTTACTAAGTTGCTCAGGGCCTCACTCTGTTGCTGATACTGGCTTCATACCTCCCATCCTCCTGCCTTAATTCCTGATGCACTGGGATTGCAGGCATGTGCCTCCATACCTGAACTGCAGAAGACAAAAGCCTTGGAGCAGCCTGTAGTTAGAAATTTGTTCAGAGTTTAACCATCTAAAGACAATTTTGTCACATAATCTTCAGAGCATTTTAAGGTAATATTTATGAGTAAGAACAAAAAGCCAAAACAATCAAACTATTCCAACTTTTATAAAGCCTTTAGAATATTTATATTGATATCATAGATATACAGCATTTTAAGAAAGCAGTTATTTTTGGTAGTAGAGTAAAAAACCATATTGGAAAGAATTTTAGAGGAATCATTTAAAAAACAGGGCCCAAGAAAGTTATGGTTATAAGGAGATTGCAACCCCTAAAGACATGCTAAATATGTCACAGAGAGGTAATTGGAATGAAGCTGAGCATATCTAAGGAATTGCAAGCCCACATGCATTGGATATTCAAGGATGAAAAAGGGAAAATGCTATTGATACGAGTCTCCTGGGCACCCTGCTGGCACAGGGACCCAGCAAGTGTTTTACCAGGCTCAGCAAGAAAGATACTCAGATATCACTATGGCAGCAATTTCAGGGATACAAGTATGGTGAGCTGGCAACAGATATCTATGTGGTTCTGGCTCTCCAAGATTGCAGGGTGGTCAAGTTAAGGAGTCATGGATGTTTCCACCATCATTTCAAAGAAAAGCCTGGGAGACCAAGCAAATTGTAATATTCTGGGTCCCTGCAGGCTGCCCATGACTGAGTAAAATATGAACCTCTGAAAAAGTGTGCCAAAGTTAGAGTGGAATCTCTCGGAATTTACACATGGAAGTAGCATGGACTACTTGCCAAGTAAAGCTGCTGGCTGCAGAGAGAGGCAAAGAAAAACAAAACCCTTTGCTCTATAACTGGTAAGGCCAAAAGGGCAGGAATTCTCAAGCTATTTGGAAATATCACATGCAGTTAAGGGTCCTGGATGACATATGGTGATTTACAGGTGGCCTTGTGTGACCTGTTTGCTCAGTTGTTTCTGGTATTCCTCAGGCCTCATCCATTCTTTCTATGCTCCTAGTATTTCCTTTTGTAAATGGAAGGTTTACTGTTTTCCAGTGGATACAGTATATATTTAACTTGCTTTTGATTTTTACAGGAAGTAACAGCCAAGAGTTTATCTTCATTTTCAGTTGATATTTTGGACTTACACTTGTGGAATGCTGGAATTGTTATGACTAAGTGACACCTGGACATGGACGATATTTATTTTATATTGTGAAATGGAAATGGGATTTGGAGGATCAGCAGTGAATGGTATGGATGAAATGTGAGGTGTTTCCCAGTAGTCTCTGTGTTGACACAGGAATTCTCAAAGTAAAGTGATTGGATTGTGAGAGTTAAAACCTAACCTGTCCATCCTGGATTGAATGACTTACCTAGGTTTTAGATTTCAGCAGTTGGAGGCATTGATGGAAAAGGTGGCCACAGAGGATAAGCCCTGGAATCATTCATCTACTTTTTTTTCTGATTTGCTTTAGTATATTGGACATCTTTCTAATATAAACTATGAGAAAGCAATTCCAATGTAATGGAAGAGATGCTGAAAGCATCAAGATTAATGTTATCCATTATTAGCTTGTAAAAGTGAGGGAAAGATCAGTGAATGGTGCTCATAGAACTTTGTACCTATGGGAGATGTATGGGTCAATCCAAAGACATTGATGGAAAGATGAAGAAAGATGGACACTCGTAGCATGGGTTTCTGGGTGTAACATTTTCCTTACTCGCTATGTCAATTTTTTTCTCCCAGACCCCTCAGGTTGTTTATCTAGGTTAATATGGTGGAGATCATGTTTGCTGTAGCAAAGAAAGTAAGTGATGGACTGAACCCACTGGCAGTGTTGAAAAGCTTCCCGAATCACACCTGACCCAGGCTTCTCCAGGGAAGATAGACAGAGGAAAATGAGGTGCTGGCACCATACGAAGGCTTGGCATAGGGCTCTGGAAAGTACAGAGGAGATGGAGGCCTAGGGGGCAGGACAATCCTGGATAGCTAAGAACTGCTATGGCCATGAAAGTCTGCAGTGCCCATACAAGGGACAAAACCCAAACACTATCATGCATATGCAGATGGAGCTATGTGGTGAATGACAAGGGGACCTGCCTTGTTTCCCATGTAGAAGTGACCCAGCCCCATTAAGCCCATGGTGGGTAGCCTTGGAGAAAGCTGGTCAGGGTAGCCCAGTGATGGACAGGATTACCATGGCAGACAGACCCCATCTGGTTTCTGAGGTGAGTTGATTCATCTCCATCCCTCAAATCCTTTGGACATGCACAGAGATGAAGGAGGACTTGGTGGCTGAGAACTTTGGAAAACTCCCTCTCGTGAGATGGTGCAGGGGTGACAGGGTGGGGACTGCCTTGAGGAAGCAGCTGAGTAATGAATGGTTTGGAATTTCCAGAGACTTCAGAGATGATGCTTGTATGATAGGAACCATGATTCAATCCTCCGACTTGGGGTAATTTGTCTAATGAGATACTTTCATCCTGAACTCTCTAGGCAGCGTTGGTCTGAGAAGACAGAAAACTGGTCTTCCCAAGACTCATGGTGATGAAAAGTGTCCAACAAAATGTAGATTTGGGCTCCAAGAATGCCATAAAAATAATAGAGGGCTGTAAAGCATTTTAGGTGCAGGCTGAATTGATGGCACCTTCTATTCATGATTCTGATTCTGACATTGGCTTGGAGAAAGAGGTAGCCATCCCCTGATCTTCGAAAGCCCCTAAGGAGAAAAAGGGACCAGTTGGAGGATGGACCTTGGGGCATGCAAGGGCACACATGTATGATGGCCACCCTTATGACACTCAGCAGGGACCACAAATTTCCAGACTCAGTCTGTTCTCAGAGCAAAAAGCATGGCACGTGGTTTGGGGGGGCTTCAGTTGTGGAGACAAGGGCAGGGTTGCAGGTCTGTCTTCTTGGCCTGGGAATATTTGGGATTCCCCAGCTGGGCCATCCAAGTAACCCTTCTGGAATTGCCAGCTCTCTCCTCAGTGAGCAGGAAAATGGGTGGGAGGGCAGCTTTGTCAAGCAGGAGACACCATATCCTCTCTGTGGGACACTCAGCCACTCTCCTGGGCAGGACAACTGGGATGACACTGTCCACAGGGTGAATATTGCCCATTTTGTGCTCTCTGATCCACAGTTCTTTGTGTTTGGCCAGCTCCACTTTTCAAAGCAGTTTTCAAACACTTTTCAAAGCAGGCTCAACTCTGCTTTGGTTGAACATGTTTGTCTCGTGTTACAGCTGTATGTACTGGTATAAATGTTGCCCGATAATCTCTACCCTCTCCACTTCCAGCTGATTCAGCTCAAAGTGATGGTCACAATCTCCTCAAACCATTTGAAATGGTCTTGTTGTAGAGGTCCACACAGAGCATGAGGTCATCACCATCCAGTGGGGCTTGCTCCATGCATGTCCTCCTTCTTGTTGCTCAGCTTGATCTCCAGCTTCTGGATCTTCATCTCCAGGTCTCTCTGCCTCTCTGTGAGGGCTTTCTTGGTCTTCTCCACAAATTCAATGCAGCTGGTGAGGTGCTTGCAGAGGTCTGCTTTATGGTGGTCACACTTTTTCACGTCTTTCTTGAAGTTCTCATGAAAGTTTACTAGGGTCTTTTTTACCTCGCTGTGATGCTTGGTGGAGAACTTGAGATGAACTTCTTCTTTATCTGCCAGGCTCTTCTTCACCTGAACCCATGCTTCTCCCAGGGAGCCTTCCTCCTGTGCTGTCAAAGAGTTCTTTGAGAGCTTAGCTAAGTTCCTTCCATATTCGTACTCAATCTTTATCCTCTTTGGATGAATTCAGACATTTCTTTCTGCATTTGTTCAGCTTTCAGTTGCTTATGGAGCAGCAGTTCAAACTCTGCCATGGTGCCATTGCCATTACTTCTTATTAGCCCAGAAGTAGTCACAGTAGCTCCACTGCATTGGCTTCAGCAACTGCTTTCCAGGCATTGTGTCTGGGTGAGGGAACATCACACAATTTATCATCTTCTCTGTGTGGTCAAATTAATTTTCAAAATTATATATTTTGTCTTCATTGCCTGAGGATCTGTCTTCCAAATGGTCTCCTGTTTTGGTTCTACTTTCCATTGAATTTGATTTTGTTTTATTGATTCCTTCATTTCAAAGATTTCCTCTAGATTTCTTTTAGGATCTTCATCATTTTATCTACATTATCTTCCATTTCATGAAACAGCTCTGATTTCACTCTTTATATATATCCTCCTTAAAGTGGTGGAGCAATTTTACTAAGTACATTCTGAACTCCTATTCTGACATTTCTTCTACGGTGTTGTCAGTGGAGTCTATAATTGGAGCATCCTGGTTTGTTGAGAGGGCTTTATTTCCCCCCCCTTTTTTTTTTTTTTTCATGGTTTGTGTCTTCTCCTCTACCCATAGGGATCTGAAGCAGTACAGTTTCTACCCTGTAGACTTAGTGTGTTCCTGAAGGTTTCCAGTACCTCACAAACCTGGTTTTTAGTTTCCATAAGCTCTGCCACACTGCAGTCACAAGATGGCTCCTGAATGGCGAACATTCATCTTCTTTGCAACCTATTTCCCCTTCCCTATCTTTGCTTTCTGAAAGTCACATCCTGAACAACTTCCCTCTGTTGTGTCTTTTTTCACTGTACCCATATCATGGGCACAAATTCATGGAACTGGCCAATGACAGAATAAAAGAATGAACTCATGAGTCAAAATAAGTTTTTCTTCATCTGAGATTTTATGGAAATAATTATTAAAAATGATCTTACACAGTCTAAATTGTATACCAGAGAAGTCAATAATGATAAAATATATGAATGGCAATTAATCATTCTCATTATATGTAGAGAAAAATGGAGTCTTGTTTAAGTGTACTTTCAAAAGGTGAAATCAGGACAAGGAGTAAACAACTTGCATGAGAAACTTAGTCATCTGGCTGTGCCCCTGTTCAAGGCAGATAAGCTCTCTGCCTGAGAACAAAGCAAAAAAACTTAAAGACATCTGGTTTCTGCTCTCAAGTCCTGGCTCCTGTCCAGATCTAGGTCTGGAGACCAAATGTACTGATGACACTGAGCCCAGTGGCTCCAGACAATAACTTTATATGCTTACCCCAGTGTATTTAAGAGAGATGAGAAGAACTCAAAGGTGACAAGACTGCTTTCTTTGGTTATGTATGCTGTGAAATGCCCATGATGTTTCTCTGGTGCTGAGTTGGTATGCTACCTGGGATAGTTTTCCTTTTGTATGTACTTTATATGTCTTAATAAATACTATGTTTTCCTATATGGCTTGTGGTGGTACATTCAGTGGATTGGCCCATATAAATTATAAGTCTGTGCACAGAAATGGGAAATACATTCCCAGACAAATTGGCATAGTCAACAGAATACGCTGGGGTGCCAAAGCAATGCCATCGTTTAAGAAAAAGGACAGGTTTACATGTGTCATATGTGATATTCCAATATGAGAAGATGATCAGTTTAGCTCCTTGGCTCGGGAATGGGCCATAGGGACTGGTTTGGGCGAACATTGGGATGTTAAATTATGAACAGCTGATCCCCCTCAAGTGATTGAAGTCTTGCAGACTGTGCTGGGAGATAAAGGCAAAGAATTTAATGCTATTGCTCATTGAGGATGGGTTCTGTTGTCTGCCTATGGGAAAAAGTGCTTGCAGACACAAGGTTTATTGTGGGAAAAACTAGCTATGTAAAAGGAGCTCACTGAACTACAAAGTAAATTGGCTATGGTGCAATGTCAGAATTTCATTTTGGGAGATCCATCTCGAAATTATCAGAATGTATCTTAGGAGGCTGCAGTGTGCTGTAATAAATATAAATATAAAAAATGGAAGGGTAAGGTAAATGTAAAGAAAATACATGCCATAATTGCTACTACAAAGGCTGATTGGGATCCTGATACATGGGATGGGGACATTTGGAATGATACTGAGGATGAAGATGTTGTAAAGCTGGAATAAAATATCCTCCTTTTGAACAAAAATTATGGGCTATTTATTGGGCATTGGTGGATACTGAGCATTTAAAAGTATAAATCATGATGTGGTTATATGACCTCGTATTCCTATTATGACTTGGATCATGAGTAACCCTATATCTCATAAAATTGGAAAAGCTCAGGAGTTGAGCATTATAAAATGGAAATGGTACTTACAAATAGAGCCAAACCAGGACATGCAAGTATTTTATAATTGCATGAGGTTGTAGCAAATTTGCCTGATGCACAGTTACCTGAAGTATCTATTAAAGAACTTGTAGAAAAATACCCTGTTAAATATATGAAGAATATGATAAATTAACACCTACACAACAAGAACATGCTTGGTTTACAGATGGATCAGCCGAATATCTAGGAAATGAATCTTATTGGAGGGCCATATCTTTTAACCCATCTAATAAAAAGATATTATAAAAACAGGGTAAGGGACAAAGTAGTCAATATACTGAATTATATGCAGTATTCCTGGCTTTACAATATGAAGAGGGAAAGAATGTCATTTGTTTACATATTCCTGGGTTATATCAAAGGATTAACTATTTGGTTACCTAAATGGTATAAAAATGATTGGAAAATAAGGGATAAACAATTATGGGGAACAGAAATATGAAAAAGTATTTGGAAAATGTTTAAATGTACTAACGTGTCTGTGTTTCATGTAGATGCCATTCTCAGAGAGACACTCCGGAATGTAAGTGTAATACAATGGTGGACAATCTGGCTAAAATAGCTGTTATAGAAGAAAACACTTCCAAGTCTGAAGAAGATAGAATTATCTAGTTGGCTAAATGGGTTCATCAAAAGACAGGACATGCCAGACCTGCTGCTATGTACAGGTGGGCATGTGAACAAGGAATATCTATTCCATTATTTAAATGTAAGGAAACAGTTATGCAATGTCCCATTTGCCAATTGGGTAACGCTTGGCCAGTGACTCCCATTGTCACTGGAGAATTAAGTAGAGGAACTCATCCAGCTCAGATTTGGCAAATAGATTATATAGGACCTCTGCCCATGTCTAGAGGATGTAGATATATTTCTACATGTGTAGATACATATTGTGCCATGTTAGTAGCTTGTGCATATAGAGATGCTACACAAAGGAATACTATTAGAACTTTAGACATAATAACTTTATATTATGGGGCACCCTTGCAAATCCAAAGTGATAATGGCTCTCATTTTAAAGGAAAATTAATACAATTATACTGCCAAGAAAATAGTATTGAATGGATATCTCATATTGCATATTATCCACAGGCTGCAGGGCTGATAGAATGAATGAATGAATGGTCATTTAAAGGAAAAATTAAGAAAATTGGGAAATGGTAAATATGGACAGTGGAAAGATAATTTATTTACAGCTAAAACAATTGAATAATCTAATATTAACCAAATCAGGAACTCCCTTTGTCTCGAATGATGACTAAAAATTTACAAATTCGGGATGATGAAATTTCTCATATAAAATGGTGGACCTTACATCCTAAAGTCCAACTTCCCTGGCAAGGCACTCCTGCTTCTGCTGGTTATAACTTGTATACTGTAATAGATGTTCTTATCCCTGCAAATCAAACTCAAGTAATAGCAGTAGGTCTGGGGATTGAAATCCCTCCCCAACAATTTGGGCAGATCACTCCTCAATCTAGCCTGGCCCAACAAGGAATCCAAATCATGACCGGGGTAATTGACTTTATTATCTAGGAGAAATTAACGTTATATTACATACTGTATCTCCTGACCCATTCCAAGTTAAGGCTGGAATGCGAGTTGCTCAAATAACTATAATACCTTGTGTAATGCACAATCAATGGACTCAAATAAAACAACCTATGCTGGATACCAATAGGAAAGGTGGTTTTGGATCAACAGATATTATCGCAGGGACCAAAGTGTGGATAAAATGACAAGAAACTGATGTTCCTATAGCTGCAGAAATAATAGCACAGGGAAAGTATAATATGGTAATAGTATTGATTCCTGGAGGTAAACAACCTAAAATATTACCTACTAACCATCTATTTTTATGGAACTAGATTATGAGCTAGATCTTCATGACAAGTCCTTTAATATGGGCCTGGACTCCCGGAATACAACTTCATGCACCATCAAACAGCTCCTTGATCAGGTGCTATCGGAGGAACGACATAAGGAATAGGACACAAGATAATTTTACCTGCTCAGCTAATAAAACAATGTAACTTTGCTAATGTGACTGTGAGTGGACAAAACATAACTAGATGGAAGGGAAAATCATCTGTATATAGGTTAATATTCTCCTGTAGTAATGAAATACAAGTAAATATTACCTCTAAAGTATTAATAAGATGTGAATTTTCCAAACTAAATTGTAATTCAAATATAGATATCATTTGACACAAGCCATAAATAATTACAGTATCAATGGTACTGAATTACAATGGATGAATTTATCCTCTCCTTTTGTGGGAAGTTTAAAAGATGTGGAAATCTTGTATTGGGCTGGAGAAGCATTCTATGTATCCACTGATGTTAATAAAGAACTTAATATTACTTGCATTCCTACCCCCTTACCAACTCCAGATATTTATATTTACTTACCCCTACCTACCATCTTAACACATTCAAATTTATTGTATCAATATCTACAAAATAATAAATGTTCTCTAGCATAGTACCGAATAGCCACAACTATTGTATCCAATAAGTTAAATTATTTGTCAAATGTAATAACAGAGGACACTAATCATAATTGGTCTGATTTCTTGTTTTCTAGTACTAGTGATTCTAAATAATTTTCAGCTGTGTTTTCTCCAAACTTCTGTATTGTTGGCATTTTAATCATATTACACATATGTAATTGTCAAATGTATTATCAAATCAAACAAATGTATCCCGCAATGATAATGACTTCCTTTACTTACCCTCTTAAACAATCCTAAGGCCGAAATGTAGAGAAAAATGGAGTCTCATTTAATCGTGCTTTCAAAAAGTGAAATCAGGGCAAGGAGTAAAGAACTTGAATGAGAAACTTAATCATCTGGCAGTGCCCAGTTCAAGGACAGATAAGCTCTCTGCCCAAGAACTTAAAAAAAAAAAAAAACAAACAAACAAACAAAAAAAACTTAAAGCCATCTGGTTTCTGCTCTCAAGGCCTGGCTCCTGTCCAGATCCAGGTCTGGAGACCAAACGTACTGATGGCACTGAGGCCAGTGGCTCCAGACAATAACTTTATATGTTTACTCCAGTGTATTTAAGAGAGATGAGAAGAAATCAAAGGTGACAAGACTGCTTTCTTTACTTATGTATGCTGTGAAATGCCTGTGATGTCTCTCCGGTGCTGAGTTGGTATGCTACCTGGGATGGTTTTCCTTTTGTATATACTTCATATGTCTTAATAAATACTATGTTTTCCTCTACGACTTGTGGTGGTACATACAGCAGATTGGCCCATATAAATTATAAGTCTGTGCACACAAATGGGAAATACATTCCCAAACATTATCTTAACAGTATGAAGAAAAAAATGTGCAACAATTAATGTTCAGATGAATATATTTCCAGCATATACATATAATGAACAGTAGTTAGGCGTAATAGGGACAAGGTGTACAATGGATTAGATAGTTCATCTGAAGTAATGAAAATATTCAGGAACTAGATGTAGTTGGAATATGTATACATTTGAAAATATAGTAAATAACATTCAATTGATATCATAATCTCTTACAAAGATTAATTTTATATCATGTGAATTCCATCTTAATGATAAAAAATTTTGCCACTAAACTATAGATCGTGTTAGGGGATTCTCACTTACAGGTTGGTGAGTGAGTGAGAGCTTCTCGTCTCCCTTAATGTTAACTGGCCCCCATAAACACCCATAGCTCACACTGAGCAGAGATGAAAACAAACAGTGAGTCCATCAGTCTACCACAGTGTCATTAGTTTCTCAGTTACAAACTAGGGCAATGTCAAGCACTGTCTTCCACTGCCCATGTTGGCACATGGCCAGTTCCTCTGCCCTGGGCTCCTAAAATGCTGCTTCGTGCTGTGCTCAGGCTTCCTGCTGTCTCTGCATGCTGAACTCTGGGATCCTGAGAGCCGTGCTCCACTGGCAATGCACCAGATTAACATAAAGCAGAGATGACTGAGCTCCCCACATCCCACATGGCACTGTGCTGGCTGGACAGATCCACTGTGGTGCAGACACAGTTGATGGGAGAAGCCAAGGAGAGACTCTGTTCTGCTCCCACATGGAGAATGGACAACACTCAGGAGTGAGGACTTGGCAGTTAGAGTGGAAGCACATATGAGCCTGAGTTTAATTCTGCTCAGCAAATTGCAATCTCATCCAAGGGTCAGATAGCCCAGGAACCAAAAAATGTGTTAGTACTGTGAAGAACACAGCAAGTCCAGAGGGTCCTTAAAACTGCATAATACTATTTTCTATGATTGCCAAGTTTGCAATAGGAACACAGGGAACTTGGTGGGTGTCTGCATGGTACATGCAAATAAAGTGTGTGAGAGTTCCTCAGGTGGCTTCTGCTTGGCTTACAATTCTTTTCTTTAACTTACTCTTACTTATACTCAGAAAATACACAGAATAGTCTGCATGGAAATTCCAGAGAAGACAAATAAGTACATTCATTTTAAAGCAAAAAGTATAACATGCAAAATACCTGATAGGCAATAGGTAGGTAGATACAAAAGTATTTATATAAATAATATACCTCAAAATGTATCAGATACTGTAGGAAAAAAGAATTCAATGTTGTATACAGTTTTCATGGAAGCATTTTGAATTCTTCCACCTCCTCTTGTTGCATTGATAAAAATTATGTTCTTTTTCAACCAATTTTACATTTTTACTACCAATATATGAGATGTGACTGTGAGGAAATCTCTGTCCAGTGGTACCAATACAAAAAATAAAATTGTAAAATGCTGGAAGCATACATGAGTTTCAGAAAATATAAATATCATCTTAATATTTGTCAAATATATATCAATAATAGTAATTAATAATTTTAAAAATGAAAATATGTAATTTAGAAAATGATAATTCTCTGTGCCTTGCAACCTGAATTATATTTTGCAATTTTTAAATGGCCTATTTATCATTCATTTTCTTATATAAAGCACTATCTGGAGAAATACAAGAAGTGAAACTCCCAGCTTCCCCCACTTGTAGAGGCAGCACTGGGCAGCACCTCTTCATGATTCTACAATTAAGACCTGCTCACCTCTCCTCAGAAGCATTTCCCTGTCTTTCTTTTCTACCTTTTGTTTTATTTTCTCTTCATCTAATTGTTTATAGAATGGAATTTTTGATATGTATTAATCTGCTCTTAAATATTAATACTGTTTTGAATAACACTAAAATTATTGTGGAGCAGAAATCTGGAATAAAGCATGTTTGATTTTTTTAAAAAAATCTCTCTTCCTGAAGAAACGATGTTTGAAGCCTACTGAGATTGACTGAGGCTCTCTGTAGAAATTAGAGAGTGTTTCCTATTCTTGTTTTCCCCATGTTACACGAGGATGGATCACTGCTCCATGATCCCAGGATATCCTCTGAGACAGAAGAAACAGGAGACAAAGTCAAATTCAGAAAATTTCTAAAACTACAGTTAGGTCACATAAATAACAAGAAAAACAATTAAGTTCATATAACTCAAACTATTTACTGGGGAATGCACCAAGTTCTGTTGGAGAAATGAACACAAAGTAGAGTATATAATGTACAACATGAAGGAAATGGTTCTATGGTTCAATGCACTTTTTTGATTTTAAAAACATGTTCTCCTTTTCCATCATAGATTTTATACAAAGAAGAAAAGAAGAAAACAAACCTTTCCTATAGTCCTGCAATTCACAGCAAGGATGAGAAGCCTGACAGATGTTCATATTAATTGTTCACATCACTCATCACAATCTTTATTTTTTCTATTATTCACATTCTTACATAGTCTATTATCATATTTTCCCTCTAGAGTAATAAAATTATGTAAAATTCCAATAATTTTCTGGTTTTCCTAAACCCAGCATCAGGAATAGCTTGGCCATATTTGTCAGTAGTAATGTTTTCTGAGCAATCACTGCTTTAGATCTTACCCTGCAAAGGCATGGGGGTAGGAGTGTACTCTTACATCCTTTCAAACCAGTAAGTATTGTATCTGTTACAGGACATAAGAAAGTCCAAAGCCTATTGGGGTGCTATTCATTTGTAAATGAGTAGAATAAAGTCAGTCCACATTAGTAGTCAACAATGATACAATATATTTATTTATTTATTAATTACTCTGCAGAAAGTCAGGTAATTGCTACTAAACACGTAAAATGATGAATATCACATGGTCAAAAATTCAAAGATGTGCACCAGTGTTGTGGGGATGATAAACATACACATATAAGTGGCAATTTAGTATAATATATCAATATTTAAACAAAATACAAAAGTGGAAGAAAGAATTAGAAATTAGAAATAAGTTTTCAGAGGAAAAGTGCATTTGAGCCACCTCTCAAGTCCAGTGCATTCTCATCATTTGTCTAGTAGACAAAGGCATGGCTATCAGCTGTGAAGTGGAGTTCACTCAGGAGTGAGCTTCAGGCTTGTGTCATGGAGTAGCTGAGATGGGGACCAGACACAGATGGGCAGACTGAATGGACCCCTTGAACTTCACCATGACTCTGAAAGTAAAAGCAACTTGCCTGAATAGGGCCACTAACCCCTAGCCATGTGAAGCAAACACATTTCCAGGGGAACCCAGACAGACTCAGCAAGAAGGTCCCTCTTCAAAGCAAGAGTGTGTTTAACATGGCAAGGTCCTGAGGAGTCCCTGAATTGCAGAGGCAGAGGAAATGATGATGTAGGTGACTAGGGTTTGAGCTGGTCTGAGCTCTTCATGAGTGTTGCAATTATGAACACAAGCTTACTTTTAGGATATAGAGTCAACATGCCTTTAAAAGATCATGATGCCATTGAGAATATAATAGAAAGTGTCAGCAAGAATAAGGAAAATTATCTGAGATAAAAAAAAAACAACCAAATGTCAAGGAGTGAAAACACTGAGTAAAAACATTACTAATACTGGAGAGAGTGGTAAAACTTTGTTTGCATTTCTGATTCATGGAAGAGAATGAAGGTAACTAAATTTCAGAGCATTGAAGAATGCACCTTAAGAGCAGTGGTCCTGCAGGAGGGGAGGTGAGAAACTACTGAAAGTGCTCTGCATGGCAGCCTCTGGAAGTCAATGGAGGCATGATGGAGGAGCTGAGGACCTGCCTGCAGGTCATGCCTGGGGACAAGGGATGCAGACCTGCACATCTGCACTGGGAGGTTCATTCTGTTTAGAAACACTTAAACAATCAGAAAACCAAGAGTGACCTTTTCTCTGCAAGAAAAGTAACTGCAAAATACAAGCAGAACTACATTGGACAAGAACGTGCAAGGAATGGCTTTAATCATGCTTTCCTTCCTCTCTCTTATCTCTTTATCTTCCTAGACAACCAGAATTTCCAACACATGTTCAGTTCAACCATGGTAACTGAATTTCTGCTCCCGGGCTCTCCTGATTGCTGGAAACTGAGTTTCCTCTATTTCATGGTATTTCTACTGACCTGTCTGAGCACCTTGTTAGGGAACCTGCTCTTCATTACTCTCACTTCTGCTGACTAGAACCTGCACATGCCCATGTACTTCTTCCTCAGTAACCTTTCCATCTTGGACATGTGCTTCATTTTCATCAGTGTCCCCAATGCCTGTGTCAACACTCTCACTGGCAACAGGGCCATTTCAGTGGCTGACTGTGCAACCCAGATCTTGGTCATTTTTTGTGCATGTGTTGAACTTCAGTTTCTTTACATCATGGCCTAGGACCACTATGTAACAATCTGCCAGACCATCCAGTACTCTATAACTATGAACCCTCAGCTTTATGTCTGCATGACCCTGCCTTCCCTGCCTATTCATCTGGTGTATGCAGGTGTGCACACTGGAAATGCATTCCAGCTGTCCTTCTGCCAGTCAAATGTGGTCCATCAGTTCTTCTGTGATGTCCTCTCTCTGCTGACAACACCAGCATCATGGTCCTCCTTTTCTCTCTACCATGTGTTCTGTGGTGGTTGCTTTACTTTTATTACCATGTCATATATTCACATATTTTCTTCTGTGCTGAAATTTCCCTCCAGAGAGACAGGGAAGGCCTTCTCCACCTGCACCCCTCATATCCTCGTGGTGTCCATGTTCTTTATTTCTGGCACAGGTGTGTACCTGAGGCCTTCAGCAACCTCTGACATACTGCAGAAAATTATTCTCTTTGCCTTTTATCCCTCCCTTCTTGAATCTCCTCATCTACACTCTCAGGAACAAACAGATGGGGGAAGCTGTAGGAATGTAATGGGAACACAGTTGTTCTCAGGGAAATAATTAGAATGAATTCATAATTATCCTAATTTCACTGTGTGGAATTCCAGAGTAGATCAAATGCTCTTCATATCTGGTTTTATAAGTCATACTACATGTCATAATATCACCTTACAAGAATCTGAGTTGGAAATCCAAGATGGCAGACTAGAGGGAGGCTGTGTTCCTTGTTGATCTGTAACTGCGGATTCAGGCAGATGATATCTGTTTCTTGGTGAGGCAATTTATGCTGATTATCAATCCCCTGATGTTTACCCCATCTATCTACTGTGCTGACCTGCAGTCTGCCAGCATATCATTGCCTTTTTTGAGTGCAGATTGCTCACTGTCAGGCACCTATCATCTGCCATTTGCCTGCCTCTTGCCTGTCCATCACCTGCCTCTTACCTACCTGTCAACAACCACCCAAGGTTCACCTCCCGATTATCCAACAGCTGCCAGCAGACTGACCGCAGACCGCCAGTGGAGCACCAGCCTGCTGTTGCCTGGAAGTTCTCTGTCACAGTACCTGCAGGTTTGGTTACATGTGACTGCCACCATTTTGATACAACTGCCATGCCCTGTAGGACCCCTGTCCAGACTGACCGAGCCCCGTCTCCAGGATTCCTCAGCCCAATCGATCACTCCCTGCCTCTGGGGTCCTCACATCAACTGACTGCTCCCGGCCACCAGGACCCCCAGACCAACTGACTGCATCCTATCACTGTGATCCCAGACCAACTGATTGCACCTCGTCCCCAGGATACTGCAACCACACCAAACACACCCAAACTCCAGAAACCCTGCCTGCCCAACAAAACCCTGCCTCCAGGACCTCCAGCTGACCTCGTCCATACCTGAGCTACAGCTTCCCTTTTGCCAAAACATTTGGAATCCAGAGGAGCCATCTTGGCTGCTGGAGACTTGAAGCTCATTGTCAGGTACTTCTCATGAATCAGGCTACTGAAGACTGAGAGGTTTGAATATTATACAACTGTTGTAGTGTAGATTTTCTTTCTTCCCCTTATTGACCAATTTTAAGTTTTTATTTCTTTACTTTTTTTGGCTCTC
The DNA here is from genome assembly GCF_902686455.1 of Sciurus vulgaris. Lineage (NCBI taxonomy): Eukaryota > Metazoa > Chordata > Mammalia > Rodentia > Sciuridae > Sciurus > Sciurus vulgaris. The sequence continues at coordinate 5,575,154 of NC_136466.1, forward strand.
TTTTCCTTTTGTTTACCTGTTCCCTCAGAGACTCTTTCTCCCTTTTTGCATGCTAACATCCAATTTCTTTTGATTACACTCTCACACTTTCTATTACCTCGAACTTCTGTATATTCTTTTCTTATCCCATTAACACCTACATCCTACATCCCACTGCATCTTCTTTGTCCTCCCTTAGAAACTGCAGACATTATTGCAAATCTGTTTGTTATACTGAAGATAATATTTGAACTCATTCTGTTTTTATGACAATTTTGTTATTGTCCTCTTAGGGGATATTTGGTCTAGAATTGCATAGTGTCTGAATTAGCCATTGCTAATATTAACCTCCCCTTAAAGAAAAGTTTTTGGAAACCCATAGGGCTACTATGAACCTATAGGTGGAAATCTGCAATACCCCAGTTCTGCACAGCTAGAGGGGAAGATAAATAAACAACATGAAAAAACAATGGAAGAAAATGATCCAAAGAAATCTAGATTCTACATTAATACAATCCACTGACAGTATGGTAGAAGAAATGTCAGAAAAGGACTTCACATTATACATGATAAAGATGATTCACAATGCAAAGAATGAGATAAGAGAGCAAATGCAGGTAATGAAAGATAACAGCAATAAGCAGTTGAAAGAGCAACTGCAGGAAGCAAAAGATTATTTCAACACACAGATAGAGATTCTCAAAAAAAATGGAAATAATTGAAATGAAGAAAACAATAAACCAAATAAATAACTCAATGGAAAGCATCACCATAAGACTAGAACACTTGGAAGAGAGAACCTCAGACAATGAAGATAAAATATTGAATCGTCAAAATAAAGTTGCCCAAACAGATGGTAAGAAGATGGTAAGAAATCATGAACAGAATCCAAGAACTATGAGACCTCCTGAAAAGAACAAATTTAAGAATTATTGGAATTGAGGAAGGCACAGAGATACAAACCAAAGGAATGAGCAACCTATTCAAAGAAATAATAGCAGAAAATTTCCCAAACCCAAAGAATGAAATGGAAAGTCAAATACAAGAGGTTTAAAGAACACCAAATGCACAAAATCACAACAGATCCACACCAAGGCACATTATAATGAAAATGCCTACCATTCAAAATAAAGATAGGATTTTTGAAGGCTGTGAGAGAAAAGAATCAGATTACATATAGGAGAAACCAATACGGGTAGCAGCAGACTTCTCAATCCAGACTCTAAAAGCTAGAAGGGCATGCAACAACATACTTCAAGCTCTGAAAGAACATAGTTGCCAACCAACAATCCTATACCCAACAAAATTGACCTTCATATTTGAATATCAAATAATATCCTTCCATGATAAACAAAAGTTAAAAGAATTTACAAAGAGAAAGCCTTCACTACAGAATGTTCTCATTAAAATATTCCATGAGGAGGAAATGAAAAACAACAATGGAGGTCAGTAAAGGAAGGAATTACCTTAGCGGAAAACACACTCGAAAGAGAAACCAAGCCAAGTTAAAACCAAAAATAAGCCCAAATGACTGGGAATACAAATCATATCTCAATAATAACCCTGAACATTAATGGACTAAAGTCATCAATCCAAACACATAGGCTGACAGAATAGATTAAAAAGAAAGACCCAACAATTTGCTGCCTACAAGAGACTCGTCTCATAGAAAAAGACATTAACAGACTAAAGGTGAAAGGATGGGAAAAATCCTACCATGCATATGGACTCAGTAAAAAAGCGGGGTTTCTATCCTTCTATCAGATAAAGTGGAATTCAAGCCAAAGTTAGTCAGAAGGGATAAAGAAGGACATTTCATATTGCTTAAGACAACCATACATCAGGAAGACATAATGATAGAAAATATTTATGTCCCAAGCAATGGTGCATCCCTGTACATCAAACAAATCCTTATCAATTTCAAGAATCAAATAAACCACAACACAATAATTCTGGGTGACTTTGTTTTTTTTTTTTTTATTATACAGATACTTTTATTGTATACATGTTAGGTACACGGTTTAAAAAGAATGAAAATTCCACTGTCTAGAACATGAGAAGACAATAAATAAAACAAAGATATTATGCAAATAGCATGAACATTAGACCAAGTATGTGATCTGCATATTCATATTACACATGTAGTTCAACTATTCTTTTATAGTTCACTTATTTGAAACTGTAGAATGATATTAGATATATGCCACTTAAGTATTAGTTCAGGGCTTTAGAAAACAAGTTTATTGGTGCTGTTAATGTATGGGGAGAAGAAAACTGTTCACTGCATCTAACTGTCATGTCTCAGGGGACATGATTCAAGAGAAGAAAGCAAGTGTAAGTATTATTTCAGAAATGCTATCTTTATTGGAATGACACTTCTTAAATATATTTTCCTTCCTGAACTCCATTCTAATATAATTTATAAACTCTCAAATGAAGCTATGGAAGTCAAAATTCTTACATAATCCAGCTATAAAGGGAACTCAGACTAAAGTTTCTAATATTCACTAAATTTGGCACTTTTTTCTTATACAAAGTACCTTCTCTTAGAAATGGGGTTAGGAATGGGGTATTTAGTTAAACTATCCTTTTTTATGACCTCAGTTACAATGAAAACACAGAAGCCAACAGACTACATAGGCAGACTCTATCACAAATGCAAAGTAATAGTGAAGAACCATAGACAGTTCAAGGGATATAACATAGTACAACATTCTACAGTCTGGCTAACACAAATTTGGAGGAAAAGCAACCTAAATCTTATGTGTGTTTATATTTGAAGAGAGTCACTCTGCACAGTACAAATTTTTCACCTTTTTTTTTTTTTTTTTGGTGCTAGGGATTGAACTCAGGGGCCTCAAGCACACATTACACCGCTGAGCTCTACTCCCAGTCCCAATATTTTACTTTCATACAAATTGAATAAAGGCAAAAATATTGGCAGTATTCTGTTTAAAGACAGGGAGGTACATCATAAAGTTTTAAAACATGGCAACATTAAAAATATACTTGTATGCAGAACACCCCATTTCCTGATGATGCATTATTAATGTACTTATACTTAGTAAAGTGAACAAGTTACCATTATGACAAAACCTATTTATACTTAAGGAACACAATAAGCAAACTAACAAAATTTTACCTATGTCAAAGAAAAACTCAGTCTGTTGAGATTGACAAGGCAGGATTAGTTTCCTAATGCACAGAAGGACAACTATAAAATGAATGTTAGTAAAGCTCACTGCCATGAATACTTATCTATCCAACTACAGACTTCTAAGGGAATAGAAAGCCGCACAAAATGAAGGAAACCAATGAATAATAAAAACCCTCATTCCTTATTGGAACTTTAATTCTTTTGTGTATCAGTCTCAGAGTACATAGGGCACAGTGCTGCATTAGGGCAGCATACGAAAGCATCGGTTTTACCTCCCAGCTCTGATAACTGTTCCAGTGAAGACACACAAGGATAATGGTCTTTTAACATATCTGGTAATTTAGAAGTCTTCTCTTGAAGATGTCGAGAACGTCTCACTGGTGTTAGAAACTTCAGCTCCTTAAATGCAGAATTTGATTCATCAAGTTGCATCTTCTTTTTTTATAATTTGCAAGTATGGTGTAGTAGATATATTATATTTAATTAAGCAACTTGCTCTAGTTTCTGTATCAGGAGTTTTAACATCATTGGTTGGATCTTCCATTTTGTCATCTTGCTCTTCTTCATAATCTTTAAATACAACATTCCTATGATGTTTATTCTCAATTTCTGGTTTTTCTGGCTGTAGATTAACACCTATGTCTTCAGTGTTGACTTCTTCAGCTTGTTTTTTGGATGCATAAGTCTCAATATTTTCTCCCAATTTAACTTTTTCTTGACTCTTCATTGTTAGAATATCCACAATGACATGTCGCATCTCTTCAATAGGCTGAGTCCCTGCCAGAATGGCCTTCTCATAGATTGAGATAATATTTTCAATAGGACTTGTGATTGGTTCAATACGTACAACACATATCCAATATTTTACAAGTTTTTTGGCACCTGGAATATTTTTAATTAGGTCATTCAGTGTAACCAATATTTCTTCTTTTGGACATCCCTTATTAATCAGGTTCAGGCATTCAGAAATTGTCTTGTTTACTTTTTCAGTAAATAATCTTTGTTCATCTTCTTCTACCATGGTAGTCCAAAAAGATCCAATAGGTTTTTCATTTTGTCCTTCAGACGTGGGCTGGGTAACTACTGAGTTAGAGGGTCTTTTCAGTACTTTTCCTTTGCTAGTTTTCCACTCACTCAGACGAGCTCATTTTTGTTTTCAGTTTCAGAATTTTTGTCTCTTCTTGGACTTGGTCCTCAGGCATCATCACTCTTTGGGCTCTACTAGGTACGCGGACTGGGCCTTCTGACTCGGGGACAGCTGCAAGGTTCCGGGGCATGGTCAGGGATGTGACTCCGCCTCGAGAGCTTCGATATCGCTCCTGGGTGACTTTAAAACACTGCTGTCACCACTAGATATATCTTCCAAACAAAAACCAAACAAAGAAAACATACAACTCAATAACACAATCAATAACCTAGAAGAAATAGACATATATAGAATATTCCATCCATCAACGAGTGGATTCACTTTCTTCTCAGCAGCACATGGAACCTTCTTGAAAATAGACCATATGTTATGCCACAAAGTAGCCCTTAGGAAATGTAAAAAAAAAAAAAAAAATAGAGGTACCGCCTTGTGTTCTATCAGATCATAATGGACTGAGAGTAGAAATCAATGACAAAATAAAAAAGAGAAATTACTCCAACACATGGAGACTAAATAATATACTATTGAGTGAAACATGGATAACAGAAAACATCAGGTAGTAGACAAAAAAAAAAATTCTTAGAGGTCAAGGAGAATGACAATAACATATGAAAATCTCTGGGACACTATGAAAGCAGTACTAAGAGGAAAATTCATTGCATGGAGCACATTCCAGAAAAGAATGAAAAGTCAACAACTAAATGATCTAACATTAGAGCTCAAAGCCCTAGAAAAAGAAGAACAGAATAACAGCAAAAGTAATAGAAGACAGGAAATAATTAAAATCAGAGCTGAAATCAATGATATTGAAACAAAGGAAACATTTCAAGAAATTGACAAAACAATGTTGGTTTTTTGAAAAAAGTAAACAAAATATACAAATCCTTAGACACACTAACAAAGAGAAGGAGAGAGAAAATTCAAATTACTAAAATTCATGATGAAAAAGGAAATATCATGAGAGACACCACTGAGATACAGAACATAATGAGAAGCTACTTTGGAAAGCCGCATTCCAACAAAATAGAAACTACAGAAAACATCGACAAATTTCTAGAGACATATGCTCCTCCCAAACTGAACCAGGAGGACATACACAATTTAAACAGATCAATATCAATCAATGAAATAGAAGAAGCCATTAAAAACCTACCATCCAAGAAAAGCCCAGGACCAGACAGATTCTCAGCTGAGTTCTACAAAACCTTCAAAGAAGAACTCATTCCAATAATTCTCAAAGTATTCCAGGAAATAGAAAAGAAGTGTACCCTACAAAACTCATGCTATGAAGCTAATGTCACCCTCATACCTAAACCAGGAAAAGACACATCAAGGAAAGAAAATTTTAGAGCAGTATCTTTGATGAATATAGATGCAAAGATCCTTAATAAAATGTTGGCAAATAATATCCAAAAACATAGTGAGAACATTGTGCACCATGATCAAGTGGGGTTCATCCCTGGAATGCAAGGATGGTTTAACATCCGTAAATCAATGAACATAATCCATCATGTCAGTAGACTTAAGGATAAGAATCATATGGTTATTTCAATTGACACAGAAAAAGCACTTGACAAAATACAACACCCCTTCATGCTCAAAACACTAGGAAAAAGAAGAATAGTGAGAACATACCTGAATATTGTAAAGGCTATTTATGCTAAGCCCATGGCCAACATCATTCTTAATGGAGAAAAACTGAAAGCATTCTCTTTGAAAACAGAAACAAGACAGGGATGTCCTCTTTCACCACTTCTATTCAACATTGTTCTTGAAACCCTAGCCAGAGCAATTAGACAGAGTAAAAAACTGAATGGATACGAATAGGAAAATAGGAACTTAAGCTGTCACTATTTGCTGATGACATGATTCTGTATTTAGAGGATCTAAAAATCTCCTCCAGAAAATTTCTATACCTCATCAACGAATTCAGCAAAAGAGCAGGCTATAAAATCAACAAGTATAAATCTAAAGCATTTTTATATGCAAGTGATGAAACATCTGAAAGGGAAATGAGGAAAACAACTCCATTTGCAATAGCCTCAAAAAAAATTAAATACGTAGAAATCAATCTAACAAAAGAAGTAAAAGATCTCTACAATGAAAACTACAAAACATTGAAGAAAGAAATTGAGGAAGACCTTAGAAGATGGAAAGATCTCCCATGTTCTTGGATAGGCAGAATTAATATTGTCAAAATGGCCATACTACCAAAAGTGCTATACAGATTTAATGCAATTCCAATTAAAATCCCAATGATGTACCTTAGAGAAATAGAGGAAGCAACCATGAAATTCATGTGGAAGAATAAGAAACACAGAATAGCTAAAGCAATCCTTCTCAGGAAGAATGAAACAGGGGGTATCGCAATACCAGAACTTCAACTATACTACAAAGCAAGAGTAATAAAAGTGGCATGGTTTTGGTACCAAAATGGACAGGTACATCGATGTTACAGAACAGAGGACATGGACACAAACCCAAATAAATAAAATTTTCTCATACTAGACAAAGGTGCCAAAAATATGCAATGGAGTAAAGGTACCCTCTTCAACAAATGGTGCTGGGAAAACTGGAAATCCATATGCAACAGAATGAAACTAAAACCCTATCTATCACCCTGCACGAAAATCGACTCAAAATGGACCATGGACCTCGGAATCAGACCAGAGACCCTGCACCTTATAGAAGAAAAAGCAGGTCCAAATCTTCAACATGTCGGCTTAGTATCAGACTTCCTTAACAGGACACCCATAGCACAAGAAATAAAAGCAAGAATCAATAACTGGGATAGATTCAAACTAAAAAGCTTTCTATCAACAAAGGAATCTATCAGCAATGTGAAGAGAGATACTACAGAGTTGGAGAAAATCTTTGCTACTCATACTTCAGATAGAGTACTAATTTGCAGAATATATAAAAAACTCAAAAAACTCTACACCAAAAAAACAAATAATCCAATCTATAAATGGGCTAAGGATATGAACAGACACTTCACAGAAGAAGATGTACAAACAATCAACATATATATGAAAAAATGTTCACCATCTTTAGTAATAAGAGAAATGCAAATCAAAACTACCCTAAGATTCCATCTCACCCCAATTAGAATGGCGATTACCAAGAATGCAAGCAACAAGAAGTGTTGGCCAAGATGTGGGGAAAAAAGTACACTCATACATTGCTGGTGGGGTTGCAAATTAGTGCAGCCACTCTGGAAAGCAGTGTGGAGATTCGTTCCTTGGATTTGACCCAACATTTGACCCAGCTATCCCACTCCTCGGCCTATACCCAAAGGACTTGAAATCAGCATACTACAGAGATAAAGCCACATCAATATTCATAGCTGCTCAATTCACAATAGCCAGATTGTGGAAACAACAATGATGTCCTTCAATTGATGAATGGATAAAGAAACTGTGATATACATATATAGTGGAATATTACTCGGGTATAAAGAATAATAAAATATGGCATTCCAGGCAATTGGATGAAATTGGAGAATATCATGCTAAGTGAGATACACCAACCTTAAAAAACCAAAGGACGAATGATCTCACTGATAAGCGGATGATGACACATAATGGGGGGTGGGGGGGGGAAGAATTGAGGAAGAAGGGATAAGAGTGCTGGCAGGGGTGGGAGGGAGAAAAAAATAACAGAATGAATCAAACACCATTACCCTATGTCAATGTATGGTTACCCGAATGGTATGTCGTTACTCCATGTACAGACAGAAGCAACATGTATCCCATTTGTTTACAATAAAAATAAATTTAAAAAAAAAAGTATCTGAGTTATTTTATTTACTAATTTTTGATATTTATCACATCATTTCCATGCATCTTTCATAAAATGTGTAATTTTGTCAATGCATCTTTGAATGCTTAAATATGATTCAATATACTTGCACAAATCCTTCTTGTCAAAATATGGACTTTTTAATGCAACTCACAATCATCTTATAAGCTTCCCGTACTACAGTGTAACATACTTTGGAAACATGGACATATTTCAGAAATAACGGAAGAGAACAAACAGGGATTTCACAAATCTAAGGCTCAAGCACATTTTCCAAACACTTGTTTCTGTCTGCACAAATGTGTCTGGCTGTGCTGTGGGGTGTTCTGGCTCCTGACCCCTGAGCGGGGAAGCTGTCCTTCAAGCCTCCTTTCTCAGGACACTTGCTGCGAGGTAGGGAAGGGGTTGGGGGGGGTCACAGCTCTCGCTTTCTCCTGCTCCTCCATTCTCACTCTTCCCAATGGCTCGCTCTCGTGGCTGGTGCCCTGACACCTGCGCATCTTCGCAAAGTTCTCAATAGGAAATTCATATTTACATTGGGAGTTGGTTATGTAAATACGAATCAATGCTGTTCTAACATCTGATATAATGAAATATGTCCAGGCATACTTTTATCCTCCGTTGCCTCCTGTGGAAAGGTCTAAGAATTGTTTCATATCCTCAAACACATTGACTTAAATTGAACACAATGAACACACTGAAGTTAGAATACATAAAAAGAATTTTGAAGGATCTTTTATAAAACAGTCTGTTAAGACTGTCTTCTCCAGAATGCATAACATAATGTGAACCCTTGATCTAAGTGTGCACACCAGAACCCTGCACCTAGAGGTCTGGGTTTAGGGTTTACTTGCCACTTCTTGTACTTTCCCTCTGCAGGTCTGATCCTCCTGAGCAGGACAGGGCTCTACCCATCCCTGTGTGCATCCCGTGCAAGTGGAGAATGAAGGAGTGACAGCCCGCGTGCACCCTGGGAAGCTGCCCTCCACACACTCAGCTCTGGGATGCGGCTCTGCTGGAGCCCACTCAGTGGTGTAAGTGCTCAGCTCCTGCCTAAGGACAGCCAGGGTTCTTGCAGACACTCATCAGAACCACACTGTGAAATAGCTCCTTATAGTTATTAAATACAATTGCACGGTAGAAGCTCATCTGCTGCTCTGAGCCCTTCCTTCCCCAATTTAGCCAAACTCCAGTGAAGGCATGTGCTATCTGCAGCAGAACTGGAGAGCCAATGCCACAGGCCAGTCTCTGATCCCCACAGCAACCCTGTGTTTTCAACATTAGTAGAAATGAAAGAGGACAGTTGACCAAGAACCTGCTCCCACTGACCCCAGGGCAGTCAATGGCAGGTAGAACTGGACTTGGAGGACACTAAAGAGCATTGATAGAGGTGTGGCTTCTGCCCCAGCTACAATCTTGGGCAGCTGTTGGAGGCATTGCTGGAATTTTCCTTAGCACAGAGACGTCTGTGCAGTACTTGACAAATGGCAGTGTGCAGCATTCAACCCAACAGGTACCTGTGGTGTGAAGAGATACCCCGCATCTTCTCCTACCTGGAATTCCTGATGCAGCTTGCACACACGTGCTCTGTGAAATGTGAGGAAAGGTAACTCAAGCAGTGGTGTGGGGCTGAGTGTGCACAGAGGTTCTGAGGGAACCAGGAGGACACTAAGGTCGGGTGATCAGGAAAGCAGCAGTGGTCAGCAGAATGCCCAACTGGCTTAAGCCGGAGACACCCAGGCAGGTCTATGCCTCCTGGTTCAAGGCTCACAGAGCAGGTGAGGGTGACAGTGCACCTGGGCTATGGCTAATCCAGGAGGGCTGCGGCCAGATGTCCCCTCTCTCCATCGCTGAACCACTTCCCCAGTCCTCCCTCATTCCTGGAGGACTTGATGGACCCTGAATAGCAGAGGCCACCCTGGGTATTGGAAGAGAGGTGTCAGGTCCTGAGTGTGGGGTGCACCCTTGAATGAATGACAAAACCCTTGTTACCAGTTGTGCCTGGAGGTGAGCAGAACATAGGGGGCCTCTCCAGGAGTCACTGAAGTTCAGAAATGTGCTGATATTAGCAGCTCTGAAAATTAAAATCATGTTAATGAACATCTGAATCGTGAAAACCCGTGCCTTCTAAAAAGTAAAACATTCCCTTGGGAACGTCTTTGTCGACAAAACTGAACTTTAACGCACTGTCCTTGCTCACTCTGCTCTAGACTCTGCTTTCTGTGGGAGCATGATGCTGCTTTCCCAGGCCCATGAGTTGTCCCCAAGGTTTAATAGCAGGATTTTCTGCCTTTCTGCTTGAATATGTGTGATTGAAAACAAGAAAGCATTGTTTCCATTACCAAAAGATAAGTCATGAAAAATACTTTTGAAATAATTGTCTAAAGCAGGTGTCAACCCAGAGGTGTTCACCTGGTATTTCTGCACCTTCAGGAAACCGAGTGCTTCCATTGGGTGCTGCTAGGTGTTGGAGAGGGCAGGCAGGTGGCCCTGAATGGAAGCCACCCAGTGCACTCAGAGTAGAGGTACATTCTCCTGATGAGCACTGCTGCTGTTTTCCCAGCTGCCACCATCCTGCCTGAATTCTTCCTCCCACCTGCTCCTCTGATTACCTGTCCCCCGCTCAGAGCACACAGGCTGACTTCTGCTCTCTGTTCCCTCTTCAGTCTTACAAGGACAGACATATTCAGTCTTTTAGTTTCTTTCTTATTTGTTTTCTAATATCCCCACAAAGACTTCCTGTTGACCACAGATCTCAGAAAAAGGCCATCTCTGCCTGGCCCTAAGCCAGGCATTCAAGGACCCCAGCCCTCCAGTGTCTACATGGTTCTGATGTCTTAAGTGTCCAAAATGCTTGTATAACTCCTGCTTAAATGGAATTCTGTGACTTCCAGACAATTTCTGAGAGCAGCTGATGCATTATCCAAGTTCAGTAAGTGTGAGCACGTCCATCTTTTCTCTTCACTTTTGGAAATTTCTGGAGACACGCTCACCCATGCTTCCCCAGTCAGACCCAACTCTGCGATAGCGGTTGGAGGAGAACATGAAGAAGCTGGTCCCCTACATCTGAGGTATGTTTATCAGAGGCAGTGTGCATTAGCTCACAATTCCAGCAAACAAGGAAAGCTAAAACAGTGTCGTTTTTGGATACCTTTAAGAAGAACATGATAGTGAAACACATGTGATTCTCCATTCTTATCTTTACAAGGGAAGATAAAGAAGATTCATCTCTGTGGAGTGAGCCACTTGAGGCTGTCAATATTCCCCAATAGATGTGAAGTTTTTTGAACAGCTGCAGAGGTTGGAATCAGCAGATTCCATGCAGAATATAAATAAGACTGCTAAACTAGAAGTAGATATGTTGTTCTTGTACATAACCCATATGCAGATGCAGTGGTGAATTTAAACTCTGAGTGGTTGTAACATAAAAGTAGTACACCCATTTTATCAGAGTTTTTCTCTAATTTCTAGCCCTGTGACATTCTAAAATAAATGGAAGTGAAGACACACTAAAGGCATCACTTGCAGTTAGGCAATCATGAGATTTTATCTCAGTTAATTGGATGTCACATGGAGGAAGGCTTGCATTTCGCATCCAGACACATGCAGGTGAGGGCAGAGCAGAGCCTCCTCCTCAGCAGCTCAGCAAGTCCTCAGGAGGAGAAGATTGGGGAGGTGGGTGGAGCTGGCTGGTTCTTCTGATGTCTATTAAGTAACAGGCTTTGATCACAACCCCACAGCATCAGGGAATATGGAGTAAGGAGATCAGAGCTCTCTAGGGAGCTTTCCCTGGGACTATTTCTGGTACCTATCACTGGATATTTTATTTAGAGATACCATTGACTTAGAATTCCTAGGATCACCTTGGGTCTTTCGAGAGAGCTTGAAAAAGTACAATTCCTTGGGAAACATGGAAATGACAGTTAGTGATAGAAACTTTAATAAAATCCACAGTAGAGGCTGATAATGCAGGAGTTTATATGGCTGCGAAACAGTAGCTCATGGGGCCTGTGAATGGTCTGTCAGTTTGTGGGAGGGAGGTGCTTAGATATGGAGATGGTTTAGAATATGAACACATACATGTGTACATACGAATGTATATTAATAAGTTCCATAACATCAAAGCTTTCTCAGGTGTATCTCCTCCGCCAAAGAATGTGTTTCTTGAGCTGTGCCAAGTAGTTTACCTTGTAGACTATGAAGAAAAAGGAGAGCACACGCTGGGCCTGTGATGCACGTGCAATTCCAGCTCTTCAGCGGCTAAGGGGGAGTGTTACAAGTTTGAGGCCATCCTGGGTAACTTACTGACCCCAACTCAAAACTTAGGTTTTAAGAACATGATTATTTTATTGGCAGATGATACAATACTGGGAAAATTGACCTTTTATACTAATCTAGACAATAATAAAAATTACCCTAAAAAGCAATTTAAGTGTCTAAAAATTCTCACCCTCATTTAACGAATTTGCCAGTATTGGAAGTACTATGTGAAAATAGGTGAAAAGTGTGCAAATGCAGATTAGAAATAGCTCCCACAGGGATATGCCATCATCTTGGTTTGGGATGGCCTGGTATCCCCTCATGATCACGTTGTCTTTCACGCCTACACATCTGTGCACACACATGCCACTGACAACTATGAGAGGTCTTGCAGAGATGGGGAAGTGGGTCACTGCATAACTAGATGGACATAGACACCTTAAAAAGACTCTCATCTTTAACCACATGGAAAAATCATCTTCAGTGGAAGGAAAAAGTATTAGACTACACAAAAGGAGAATGGAAGAACATTGACTGCTTACACTTTTTCAAAGTACATTAATTTGAAGAAGGGATTGGATCAAGGTGACAGAGCAATATAGGGGAAGAATTTGTTTGGAAGTCAAGCCAACCTGAGATCTTACATGAGGCTAAGCCTCCCTTTTCCCATCTCCAAAATGGAGGCAGTAAAGCTCATGAATCTGAGCATCATGGGTGGTGATCTCACCTTGAGAAGTAGGTTGGCAGCCTGGGTAAAAGAAGTTACTCTAGAATTAGACAGCAGGGTCTCAATTCTGGCTCTGTAAAACCAAGGCAACTCAACCTTCCCAGACCTCAGGTCCTTCTCTGCTTGGTGGTTGTGAAGACAACTTCCTTACCACATTAGAAAGTTGCAAATTACAAAATAAAAAATTGAAAATATAGATTAGACACCTAATAGGAACCTTGGCAAACAGTAGATTCTAATAAGTACTCATATAATTATGAACATTTGAGAGAGTAAATCAAGATTGGCAGAATTTTAAAATCCCTACCCTCTCTGGTCATTTAAAAAGCCAATCAAATAATAGATTTCTACTTTGCATATTAATAGAAGCCTGAGGTCTACATTTCTTGTCCTCTTCCACTGTGGTTTTTACATTTGAACTTCAGTTTCTTCATCTGTGTAATGGGTTTATATCTACCTCCTACCTCTGTACATATAAAGATATCATTAGTAAATATTTACATGGGATTAAATTTAAATGGGATTAAGTCTCTGTGGTAGAGCACACAAAAATGATTAATGAGCAAACATTTAATGTATAGCTATCATTTTGTTAGACTAAATTCATAACCCTAAAAACACAGGGGGTCATCCTCATCCTTCATCCCAGAATCTCTATAAAATCAATTCATTGACTCACATAGGATGAAAATCTATTCAAACAGATTTAATTCTAGAAAGAATTTCTGGACAAGTCATTATTTTAAAACACATCCTGCATACATATACATTTCATGCACCAACTTATAAATGTGAGTGGGAAAATCATAATTTAAAAAAAAGGACTGAGGATATGGTCAGTGGTAAAGTTTCCCTAGTTCAATACCAAGTATGCCCCAAAAATGTCTTAAAGGGTGAGTTATGGTATGGGGAGACACTGTACAGATTGGTTTACAATTCAATTAAGTGGCAGTGAGCTGGTTGGAGACTGTTAGAACAATATGAGGTCCCACTGAAGCCTCAGAGTAAACTCAAAGCAAATACCTGCAGTTGGAAAAAATGCAAAATAGTCAAAGGTTATCAGTACAGTAACATCAAACAGCAAAGCAGGCAAAAAGAGAGGATCAGTGTCAGAAATCTGTCCTCACCTATCAGCAATTGCCTTGAGTGTAAGTAGATCTAGTTCTTCATCATGAAAGAGGGACTGAATTTATGAAACCATCAAGCCCATTTATGAGCTGCCTCCCTGAGGCCAACCTCACTGTGAGAACAGAGTGAAGCAAAGGCACAGGAAAGGTGTTGTAGGATATGAAGGCTAAGGAGAGCAAAGGAAGCTCTGCACATGTCAGCCAGACTTTAAGGAGAGACAGGGAGCCCTGTAATGACAGGCCCTCAGCTCCTCAGGAGGACGTAACACCCAGTGAATGCCACCTCACAGAGAAGGACTCAGGCATGGAAACCCAGGTCAGGATGGGAAGGCAGGGAAAAGCGAGTTCAGTGGCAGCATGGGAACTGAGCACCTCAACATCCAATATGCACAGATTGCTCTGCCAGCAAACTAACAGAGAATATTAAATCTGAAATCACCCTGATCAGACCACCCAGGCCGAATATTCTGGAGGACAGATTATATATTAGGGAATAGCACAGGAACAAGCTTAAGAAGGTTGTAATAACATGTGGTTCCATTTGCAACCACAGTGGCATGAGAGCAGAAACTGATGAAAGAAAGGGATTTGGAAAATCACAAAAGGAAATACATACTTCTGAACACCTGGTAGGTTGACAAGACAGCAGGAGAAAATTATAAATACTTTGAAACAGATAAAGTGAAAAAGCAGCATGCCAAAATATGGGATTACAGCAAAGGCAAACTAGGAATTAAAGTGCAAAAATCTTTAAAAACAAAAACAAAAACAAAACAATAAACCTGAAGTAACTAGGAAATAAATGAACTAAATCATTTTGAACGTAGCATGAGAAATAAAAGAGATAGAGGGAGTGACAAAAAGAGAGAGTGGGGTTGTGTGTGTGTGGGAGAGAGAGAGAGAGAGAGAGAGATCAAAGCAGAAATAACAGAAATACAAAATATTAATGAGATCAACATTTTTTGAAAAGAAACAAAACCAACAACACACCTATAGGTAGACTATTAAATAAAAAGAGAGAAAATTCAAATTAATGCAATTCAAAATAAAAGAGGAGAGATCACACCCTTTTGCAGACACACAAAGCATTACAGGAAACCACCATGAAGGATGCACCCTGGGGGTGGAGGAGGAGTCCTGGAGTCAGGAGGGGAACCTGAGGCCCCTGTACCTGCACAGGTGAGGGGAGAACCAGGACATTGGCTCAGACAGCAGTGTGCAGAGGGAATGAGTTCAGGAGAAATTCTGACACAGACATGAAAGCAGCTTCCTGAAACTTCTATTCAGCGCAGTAATGGAAGTCTTTGCAGGACAAGCAGGTAAGATAAAGCAGAAACATGCATCCACATAGGATAGGGCAAAGCAAATTTGTTATTGTTTCCTAATGACACAGGTGATACATGGAGTAGATGTTACAGAATCCACACACACACTCTGCACACATGCACATTGGTTGATTGATAGCACATTCAGAAAAGTTGAAGAACACAAAATAAACACTGAAAAAAGTTGAAGTATATTGTAACCTAATAACAAACTATCAAAAAAAAAATGGAGATAACTCTCCCATTTACAACAGATAAGAAGCAAAATGTAGTGATAAATTCAACCAGGAGGTGAAAGACCTTTCTGAGAATTAAAAATTTTAATTGGAAGAATAGATACATTATAATATCCACACTCCCATCACCCATTGGTCTGCAGAATCCATGAAATCACTGTGGAAATGTCAAAGTCATTTCTCACAGAGAATAAATGATTCTAAAAGTCATGTGGAACCACACACACCCACAAACAAGCCAGTAAATGAACAAAATCTACAAAGCAGGGACAAGGTGGGACCTTATTTCAAACTGTACTACAGAGGTCTAGAAACTAAAATATTAGGGTACATGGAAATTTGGATCTTCTGAACAATGGAACAGACTAGAGAGCCAAAAAAAACACCGTGAGGAGGGAATGGATTTTGAGAACATAGGTCAGTACCGCAATGCAAAAGAATTGTAATTCCAATAAAGAAGGTACAGCTAGCCTTTCAGGATTAAGGAGAAAGTATGACATGGCCATAGAATAAGTCTGGTGATGGTGGGTCTGAACTTGACCACAGTCCTGGGTGAATCTGAGCCAGCTGGTCTCTTCTGCAGAAGCCTCAGTGAGTGATGGAGTCCCTGGCCTCACTGTTCCAGGGTAGGAAGCTGCTCCTTGAAATGTCTGTCAGGGGAGAGGCACTGTGGCCACTTCAGGGACAAGCCAGTGTGTTCCTCAGCCATGGCAAGGAACCGGGTGACAGTGACAGCAGAGGCAGCATCTCCCTCTGGACCAATGTGGAGCTCAAGCCCTTGGGGCCAGGAGAAGACATAGCCCCGTCCTCATCCTTCTGCTCACTCCGCTCCACAGCTGTGCTTGCAGCCCAGACAGCAGGCAGCTCCGGCTCCTCAGCTCCTAGAAGTCAGGGAGGCTGGAACCTCTGCATCAGCCACCAGCAACTTCCCCAGGGCCTGCAGAGACAGTCTGATGCCTGTTTCCACCTCCTGCAGGACAAACCATTCGGTAAGTTCCAATTTTCCTTTATACTGCAGCTGATTGTAATTTAATAATAGAGTCATTGGACCAGAGAAAGTTCTTATCAAAGTGATCTAAAAAGAAGTGTTTCTTGAGTCAGTAAATGTCAATTTTAAGATCTTTAAGGGTTTGTCTCCTCAATACAGGCAACAAGGCACAAAATGATAATTTCTCTCTTAGTTACTGAAACATAAACTCAGAAAGGATTTATTTCAAAGTATTATTATTATTGTAGAACTTGGGCTTAAGGATATATTCATTTTTTAAGCAATTACAAAAAACCTCTTTATCATGCAAAACATGGTACCTGCAACATGGTAATTAATGAATAGTTTGTTGAAAATATAAGGGAAATGTTTTTACCTTATGAGAAAGATGATAAAATGTGATGGAAAATAATACTGAGCTTATTAAGATCTGTTTGAATTGTCAACACATGACCACTAAAACAAACCAGAAAACAATGAGCTGAAATGTTGCAGTATCCTCCATGGACATCTCTTAGTAAAGGTTTTATGAAACACTAGGATGCTGTCTATTAGCATTTCAATTAAAGCCTGGGAGGAATTTCTGACTCTCTCTTCCTTTTATTTATGTAGAAATATGAGTCTCAAGTGCAGGCAATACCCCTCGAAAAATGTTAGGAAACTGAAAGGACATGAAGCACCGGGAGAAAAGGTGGGAAGCATCAGTCCAAGGGCAGGAACTCTGGGACAAGGCACTGAATCACCAAAATGACCAAAAGTCTCAGGAAAGCTAAAAGGAGGAGGAGAACACATTTACATAAAGTAGGGAGGAAATACACTCATTGTTAGAGAAAGTTGATATAATCAGCCAAATATTGCAAATAAAAAGTCAACTGACAGAAAAATAAATTTGCAAAGCCAACTGGGACTAGCCAGGTTCTTGAGTATTGGACAGTCCACAACCTTGTCTTCTCTCCTTACACTTCAAACAGAATTCTCAGGAGGCCCAGGCTGCTTGGCCCTGTTCCTGTGAGAATGTCCCTGTGCTGCTGGATTCCATTATGACATTCAGACTTCTGTAAAGAGATCCTCAGAAAACATAATAAGACACAATGGACAATGTGATCAAGAAACAGGATTTTTATTGTAAAATTTGATTGTTAAACCCATAATTGAACTTCACCCCAATCTTTGCTAATCATTCACTAGGAACAAATATCAAACTGGATCTTTCCATCACACCTGTCCTTTTGGATAAAGAATATTCATCAAGAATGCACAATTGCTCCGGGCTAACAGACTTCCTCCTCTTGGGATTCCCTGGCCTGTGGAGCCCTCAGGTCCTGCAAGCTGGGATTCCCCCTGCAGCCTACCTGGCTGCTCTCATGGGGACTGGCCTCACGATCAGCATCACCTCTAGACCCAGGCCTCCACACACCCATGTGCTTCTTCCTAAGGAAACTGTCCCTCTTTGAGACCTGCCTCGTTTCTGCTGTGGTGTCCAAAGCTGTGGCCAACTCCGTCACCCGCTGCCGCTCCATCTCGTCCCTCAGCTGTGGGACCCAGGTCTTTCTGGTGCCTTTCTCTGCAGTGGCAGAGCTGAGCCGCCTCCCAGGGATGTCCATGGACAGCTAGGCCGCCATCTGCCATCCCCTCTCTATGAAGCCATCATGAGCAGGGGCCCCTGTGTGCAGATGGCCACTCTGTCCTGGCTCAGCAGTGACTTCCTATCTGCTGTGTACACTGTGAGCACCTTGTCCCTTTCCTGCTGTGGATACATCCAACAGTTATTCTGTGACATTCCCCAGCTATTGGCCATCTCTTGCTACCAGCATGTGACAGCAGAAGTTGTGCTCATCTCGAGTGCTGTCCCCGGACAATTACTGCTTTTGCTGCATTGTCACCTCCTATGTCTTCATTTTCTCCACTGTCAGGCAGACCCATCCACAGCAGGGCGGCCAAAGCCTGCTCCACCCGCCTCCCCCGCCTGGCAGGGGTTGGGCTTTTCCTCTCCGCTGCCTTCGCTGCTTACCTGAAGCCCCTCCTAGGCTCCTGCTCATCCATGGACCTGGTGCTCTCTGCTTTCTATGTTGTGCTGCCCCCGACCCTCAACCCCGTCATCTACAGCCTAAGGGACAAGGCCATGAAGGTGAGTTTGCAGAAGCTGATCACTAGAAAGCTGCTGACCAAGCAGCAGGTCCTCACATTCCTCCAAGAGTAGAGCAATATCTCTCCATATTTGTGTATAAACAGGGCTGCTCTAAGTTAATTGTTCTATTCTGCAGGGCTCATGCAACCAGGGTACAGTTCATGGTCAAAGTGCAGTGAAACACACTAACTGGTTACCACCGTGCCTGGTTCTGACTACTGGTACATCAGGAGAATTGTCAGTGGTGCACTGATGGTCCTCAGCTCTTCCCATTATGCCATCTTTTTTCTGCCTCTTGGATCAAGTCCTGTATCTTGGATTCAGATACTTTCCAGGTTACGTGTTTAATAGCCTTTCTCAAATAAACCTCTGCATTCTCTGGTGCCAGGGCTGGTAAGCCAAAGAGGAAACATGGCCTGTGGGGCCTGAAACCCTCCCTGGGCATAGGCAGGAGCTCTGGACCTTCCTCACCCAGCAGGACACACTTGATCCTGTTGAGCTGTGTCCTGGCCTTGTAGCAGTTCTTTCCTGAGTCATTTCTAGTATCTTTAGATGCAAAAGAGACCTATCATTAAAATACCCCTCCAGCTGAAAAGCCTATCCATAAAAACCAGAGGAGAGGAGAGCGGGAGACAGGGGTTCCTTGGAGACTCATTCTTCACACACAGTCAGCTTTCCCACCACTACCTGAGCAATTGCATTTATTATGCCCCCATGATTCACAGTAGTGCACGATTTTGAATTTTGTGTTGTGGTTAATTACAAGAATTTCTTGATAATTTTAATCTTTGTGAAGAAGTAACTGCTATTTTAAACAATTCACTTTTCTTATTTAACATTTTGAAAACACTTTTACTTCTTTCTTCCATTGACATGAAACTACCTGAAATGAAGTTGCTGAATACGTGGCTTAGTAGTGTCTCCTTTTTGTCACTGATCTTTATATCTGTCCATTATACCTGCAGGGAAAGATGGGTACTGCCATCGAAGCTCTGTGATTCCTGAGCATCTACATGGAGGGAGAGAGAGAGAGAAAGAGAGAGAGAGAGAGAGAGAGAGAGAGAGAGAGAGAGAGAGAGAGAGAGAGAGAGAGAGATTTTATCTGTTCTTCATAATTTTCTGCCTCATGACTTCAGAAGAATAACAATATGCAGGAACCAGCAACTTCATGAAAAGTCATCTTAATTAGAGATCATTGGAGAACAAGGGAAGAATGAAGCATGCCTTCTATTTTCTCTTTTATATCTCAAGAGATTATATGATCTTTCAGCTTTTATTGTATTAGGAGCACTTGCCTCAAATTGTTTTTAAATAAAACCACCATGTGCTGCAGCAGACCCACTGCTGGGTACGTCTGCAAAGGAGATGACATCAGCGTGCAGAAGGGAGTCAGCACTCCTGTGATCCTGCAGCGCCAAGCGGGGCATCCTAGAAATGGACACCAGAGTGTCCACCAAACATCTGAGGATGGGACTGGGCAAGGAGGTGAGCCTGTGATCCCAACCACCTGGGAGGCTGAGGCAGGAGTACAGAGAGTTTAAGCCCTCCTGGGAGTCTCCTCCTGGGAGTTCAAGTCTCCTGGGAGACTGAACCATACCTCTCCTCCTCTCCTCAAATTAAAAATTATTTTTAATTATTAAAAAATTTTTAATAATTAAAAATTATAAAAACTCAATAGTAGAGCCCACCAGGGTTCAGTTCTTAGTTCCACAAGAAAATATTTGATGGATGGATAAAAGAAGTGGTACATTTATACACAGAATGGAATTCAGCTATAAAAAGATGTGATGCTGTCATTGTAGCATGTGCCACGGGTAGAGCTGAAGATGTCTGTGCTTAGTGACTAAGCCAGGCTCAGAAGCCAGCCCTGCAGGAGCTCACTCACACAGGGAACAAAAGCAGATGCCTCAACAAGTCCAGAGCAGCAGAGTGGTCAGCACATACAGTTACATAGGAGCAGAATTCTACCTGCTACTGTGAATTATGGTGACTGTTGATAACAATGCTCTAGAGTCTATTTCAAACAAGAATTGAAGAAAGGATTTTGGAAGCATTTTTTGGGGGAAAGACATGTCAAATGTTTGAGGAGATAGAAATATCAGTATTGTACAAATATCTACATACACTGATATCGTATGATAGCCCACTAATAAGTAATATTATCATGTCTCAAGTAAAAATAAATTTCAAATTCACAAAATACAGTACAATTAATTGTTTACTCTGGCTTTAGGTGGTCCTGTATGCCTTCTTTTAACCACTATCGTCAGTCACATGTACCCCTGGTGAAGAGAGGCAGTTAAGCATAGACAGAGAACTTTGTCTTTAGAAACTCAGGAAGGTCAGTGCACACGTGACTTGGTCATTGCTGCCGTCATTATCAGGCTTCACATGCCCATCATGCATTGCTTTATTATTACACACCTGCTCATCTTGGAAGTATCTTTAATGCATCTCAACACACATGGGAGCACATCCTGGTGTCCCTCCAGGTCTGTCTTTAGCTCTCAGATTCCTTGCACAGTCGGTGTCACAGGGAAGCCAGTGTGGAACCAGAGGTCTGTTTCTTTCTCTCCTGTCACCTCCTCACTTGTCTCTCTGGAGATGCCACAGGTTGCTCTAAGCCTCGTGCTCAAGTCAGTTCTGTTTTGCTGCAGCCTCAGTCCCAGGGTTGCAGGGCCAGCACCTTCCTGTCTCCACGCTGCATGGATCTAATCACATGGTCACTCACTGAGGAGCAGCACGGACCCCGGTTATTCAGTCAGAGCGTGTTACCAGTGCTGTGCATAGGTGTGAGCTGGTGATCTGCAGAGTCTGAAAACCCTTTTAACCCAAGCAGGTTTTCTAGGACAGACTTACATACGGTTGCCATTTAAGCTTTCAGTATGGAAATTCTGTTGAAATCCTATCATGACTTTGAATGAGACATACATTTATTGCATGAAGGAAACCACCAATACATATGTAAGGTTGTGATATTCCCTGTTTGTGTGTAAAGAACTACTGGGTAGGTATAAAATCTACTGACTGAGAATATATTTTAGAATAAATAGGAGAAATTAAGTAATCTATGGTATTAAAAGATCACATCATGTTTCCAATATGCTCATGATATAATCCATAACAGCATTCCACTTTGACTTTCCATGTGTTATGCTTGTTTAATTATGCACAGCATGTGGATCATAAGAAAAGCATCCTGTTTGAGTTGCTCAAGTTTAGGGTGATAAATTGAATACATAGCACCTGCATTTATCTTCAATACTCCATAAGAAGAAAACTTTCAAAATTCTGGTTACATACAATATAAACTTTTTAAAACAATGTAGACTTTAGATATTTTAAAGAATATGAAGAAAGAATTAAAGCTGAGGAAAATATGCTCCCTTCTTACTAACCATTTCCTCCCTCTTGTCAGCAGCAAGTGGGCCCTGATTGGGCATCACCAGTGAGCCCAGTCCTGGCCAGCAGAGGACCTCATGCTGTGTGTCCAAGACTTCTCCTTTCTATCGACTGTCTTTAAATATCTGAAAATTTTTTTTCCAAATCACCTATAATAAATTGCATTTATAATACAATTCTCAAGCATTTATAATTCATTCTCAAGCAATCCATTCCATGACACCAATGTGAAACTTTGACTTTTGGTTCAGTTAAATACAGATTTTGATGTAGACTCTAATGAGCATTTGGAGTCCAGTCATGAACATTTTGATGCCATGATAGAATCTTGATCTTTTGATTTTTTATGTTGACATCTTTTTCAGTGTTGCAAATCTCTCTCTTAAATTATTAGAATTTCATTTTACTTTTTGGAAATTGTGTTTTAATATTAACACATGCTATAATTTCACTTCCTTCACAATGCCTAGGATGTAAAGATTGCAGCAATCTAAGAAAATGAAATAGACCAATGCTTTTGACTTAAAAACTAACTTTAACTGATTTCAGTTGTTTTGATTTTTGTTAATGGAGATGTATTGGTCCGTGTTCTACAGAACACCGTGGTCACTGGATACATGTGGCAATGGTGTGATAACCGTAGCTGAGCGACCTCTTAGACTTTTTCCTCTTGTGTGAGGGCCTGCCAACCTCCTTTCCTCCAGTCTTTCTGAGACCCACCCCAGCCTGCTACACCAAGAGCTTCCCACTGCCTGATGGGAGGACAAGTCCCAGGACTCCCCTCCTCTCACTGGCTCGGTGTCCATCCTGGCACCACTTTCTGTCCTCCCTTCCCCAGGCCTTCCTGGTCTTTAGTGACAACATCCCACTCCCTTCTTCCTTGAGATCACCTTTTCCACTTCCACAGATGACTCAGAGCATGTGGCCCCTGCTTTCCGTGTCCACCTTATCCCACTTAAAACAATGACCTCCTTTCTGTCCATCTGTGTCTTGCTGCCAACGACAGCATGTCACCATTTTTATCCCTGAATAACATTTGTTGAGAACATATCCCACACATTTCCCCATCCCTGCATTGAGGGGTATCTGGGTGGAGGCCATGTTTTAGCTGCTGTGAATAATGCTGCAAGAATTAGACCATTTTGAAAGAGTTACTGAGAAGAAATTCCTTGCTAGCATTTTGTACACTGTGACTGAATAATGTGAGTAAAACACTGTAATAAATTTATAAAAGATGTCTCAGCATTTATGTTCTTGTAATTCATTTTCATTATAATTAACATAACAATTGTACCATTAATGAGTTTCACTGTGAAAACCAGTAGTCTGGTGAACACGAGGCCAACATTCTTTGCTCACATACTGCAGGACAGTACTAGAGCTTACATGTCCTAAGGAATTGCAGAAGCAGGAATGAAATAACAGCCAACTTGGATACTGTGAAGGAGAAAAAATACTGTTTTCTCAGTCCCTTATTGAGAATTTTAGTTGTGAGTACATCGCTAAACTGTATGCTTTGCAGAAACCAAAAAGATTAAAAGTTGTATAAAGTAGATTGAGGCAGGTCTGCAATCACTAAGCTTTCTCCTGAAAATTGTCCCAGCTCCCGGAAGTTCTGCTAAGTCTGAGGTGTGTGGTCATGTGAAAGGATGTGGGGGTTGCAAGGGGGCAGGAATGATTAGACATTTGCTTGTTAATTAAATGTTATTAAAAGGGACAGGAAGGAGCACATTGTCTTGAGGTTTGTTAAGGTCAGGGAACATGTTCCAGGGCACACATCTGGGCAATGGCATGGGACACCCATGAAATGAAATCAAATTGCTTCAATAAACAAAATTAATCAGGAAATTGTAATGGTCAATGTATGGAATAGGAGCTAGAAGGAAGTGCCTTTCTTCTAAAGAGATAACGTGCACACTCTGTGTAGACAGATATCGGGCTTGACCTGAGTTTGCTTTCATTGATTGCCAGACAGAAGAACATGCACATTTACTCTCTTTATCAGTAGTGAAAACAATCTCTTCATACATTCTTTCAGTAATCTGTCATAACTTTGGTTGTTTACTTGAATGTGCTAGCATGTAAATATTTTTTTCATCTTTACACACCCATTAGTTCTAATCATCCTTTTTTTACTTGACACAAATTTTAAACAATTAAGGAATTCAACTTGTCAAATAATTTATTGTGTTTATTGCTTTCAGCAGACCATGTTGTGAACATCACATAACGCACATTCTACATTGCTGTCATTTATAAATGTTGATGGGCATGTGTATCCTGAATTTGAATGATCTAGAATTTGTTTACCCAGACAACTTGAGGAAACACAGAAGCTGTACCTCTCAATGCCCACAAGCCAGTATCAACCAAGGACCTTCTTGTAATTATAGGGGGGTGAGGAGCGGCCATCCTCACAGGACCGTGCACTGCAGTATGTGAAGGCAATGGATCAAATGGTGGGTCCATTCCAAGTTTTCTAAGGAATCTCCAAATTGCATTAATTTGCAACCCCACCAGCAATGTGTGAGTGTACCTTTTTCCCCACATCCTCACCAACACTCATTGTTGCTTGCATTCTTGATAATCATCATTCTAATTGGGGTGAGGTAGAATCTTGGGGTAGTTTTGATTTGCATTCCTCTTATTATTAGAGATGTTGAACATTTTTTCATATATCTGTTGATTTATTGTAGATCTTCTGTGAAGTGTCTGCTCATTTCCTTAGCCCATTTGGTGATTGGGTTATTTGTATTCTTGTTGTACAGTTTTTTGAATACTTTATAGATTCGGAGATTAGTGCTCTATCTGAAGTATGAGGGGCAAAGATTTTCTCCCACTCTGTAGGCTCTCTCTTCACATTACTGATAGTTTCCTTTGCTGAGAAAAAGCATTTTAGTTTGCATCTATCCCAATTATTGATTCCTACTTTTATTTCTTGTGCTTTGGGAGTCATGTTAAGGAAGTCTGGTCCTATGTCAACATGATGGAGACTTGAACCTACATTTTCTTCTATAAAGTGCAGGATCTCTGGTCTGATTCCAAGGTCCTTGATCCATTTTGAGTTGAATTTTGTGAAGGGAGAGAGATAGGGGTTTAGTTTCATTCTGCTGCATATGGATTTCCAATTTTCCCAGCACCGTTTGTTGAACAGACAATCATTTCTCTGTTGTATGTTTATGGCTCTTTTGTCTAGTATGAGAAAACTATATTTATTTGGGTTTGTCTCTGTGTCCTCTATTCTGTACCACTGATCTACCTGCCTATTGTGGTACCAATATCATGCCATTTTTGTTACTATTGCTCTTTAATATAGGCTATATATGCTAAACCCATGCCCAATATCATTCTAAATGGAGAAAAACTGAAAGCATTCCCCCTAAACCTGGAACAAGGCAGGGATGCCCTGTTTTGCCACTTCTATTCAACATCGTTCATGAAATTCTAACCAGAGCAATGAGACAGACCAAAGAAATTAAAGTGATAGGAATAGGAAAAGAAGAACTCAAACTATCCCTATTTGCTGATGACACGATTCTATATTTAGAGGAGCTGAAAAATCCCACCAGGAAACGTCTAGAACTCATAAATGAATTCAGTAAAGTAGCAGGATATAAAATCAATGCTCATACATCTAATTCATTTTTATTCATAAATGGTGAATCCTCTGAAAGAGAATTTAGGAAATCTATACCATTCACAATAGACTAAAAAAAAAAAAAAAAAACTTGGGAATCAATCTAACAAAAGAGGTGAAAGACCTTACAATGAGAATTACAGAACCCTAAAGAAAGAAATTAAAGACAACGTTAAAAGATGGAAATATCTCCCATGTTCTTGGATAGGCAGAATTAATATTGACAAAACAGCCATACTACCAAAAGTGCTATACAGATTCAATGCAATTCCAAATAAAATCCCAATGACATATCTCACAGAAATAGAGCAAGCAATCATGAAATTCATCTGGAAGAATAAGAGACCCAGGACAGCTAAAGCAATTCTTAGCAGGAAGAGTGAAGCAGGGGGTATCACAATACCAGAACTCCAACTACACTACAGAGCAATAGTAACAAATATTTCAAATGATGACATTTTTATACAATTAAAGAAAATTCAGTTTGATTAAATATTGCCTTTACAAAAATACACAAATATTAAGGGACTAATGTGAAAATAAGTGAGAAAAAATGTGTAAGCAAAGAGTGAATACAAAACTTCATAGAAGAAAACTATAAAAATGTTCAGGCAAAAATTTACAAAAGTAAATTATAATTTTACTGAAAAATCCATCTGGTGGAATAAAAAATGAAAATGGGAAAAATAGCATTTGGAGATAATGATTGGTAGCCAGAACTATCCCTTGTCTTAAGTTATGGCTCCAGTTCAGTGGTCATACAGCTTCATCAAGTTCAAGCACTAAATTTGTTTTTGCACATGACAGCAAATTGGAAATGTGTCTTCAAACTTTAAATGGGGCTTCAGAAACTTGATATCCCACTGAGACCAGATCTCACCCCATATATACATATATGTGCACACACACACACAGAGAAGAAACTCACAAGCCTCAGTAGAACATCCTACCAAACTTCCACATAAAGCAGGGATCCACAGTGACTCCTTCACAGAGGAATGAACTCACACACAAACACGCACACATAACTCAGCAAGTGGGAGATTCTTCTGCAAACATAAGAGGTGGCTGCATGATAGAGCACAATACAATGTGTGCCTGGACTTTAAGACACCACCTGCCTCCACAGGCCTGTTGTCCCCTGAATGGAAGAGTGATCTCTCTTCACCCTGAGGAAGACCCCACAAGGAATTACTGAGGACAAAGACTGAGAAGCATTCAGACTCAATTCAATTCCCAGTCCCTTTGAAACTAGATGTTAATTTCAGAAAATAAAACTACTTGTACACTGCCTCCAAGAAGATGTGCCTTGGAAGTTGTGGAAACAGCCAGCGAGCAGAATCAAATTTCAGACTCTGATCTCCATGTGGGTTGATCTCAGGTTAGTTTTTTATATTCTCTGGCCTTACCTGCTACACACCAAAATGACCATCTTTAACTTTCCACAAAGAACAAGTAAAACTCTTGTGTAGAATTTAAATTATTTTTTAAAATTTGAAAGATGATATGTTTATCTCATGTACATGAAATATCATCTACATTGCTATTCTTTTTCATTTCCACATTATAATTAAAAAGCAAATAATACTATATTTTGAATGTGTTTTGAGTATTTTCTTTAAAGTTTTATGTGCTGAAAGGACAGTGCCCAGCTAAACAGTGTAGGTGGCATTTATCCTAAAGAACTAAAGTCAGCATACTGTACTGAGACATGCATACACATGTTCATAGCAGCACAATTCACAAGAGCCAAAGTATGGAAAGAGCCTGGATATCTGTATATGGATAACTGGATGAAGAATGTAGGGTAATATACATAGAATTTTTTATCAGTCATAAAGAAGGATGAAATTATATCATTTAAGGAAAATGATGAAATTTGAGAAGTTTTATTAAGCAAAACAAGCCTACCTGAGAAATTCTACAGTTTTGTATATGTTCTCTCAGATGTGGAAGCTAGAAAGGATAACAAGGTGTGTGTGGGGAAATCTTATGAAAATTGAAGAAGGATCAGTATAGTAGAAGAAAAGTTTCAGTGGAGGAAGCAGGAAAGGAAAGGGTAAAACAGGGAATAATATTGACTAAATTATATTCTTATATGTGCTCACATATAAATATGTAACAATGACCCATTATGTGCCACTATAATTCACCAAAGAACAGTATCAAACAAAAATAATACCGAGGTGGTGGAGCCTTGGATGATTCCATCATGTGAGCAGCACCGTCAAAGCAGATTGATGCAGTTCTTATAGGACTAGATTCACTCCTGTGAGACCAGGTTGTTATAAAACAGTGAGCTCAGTCCCTCCCTGCCTTCATACTTCCTAGCCTACCCAGTATCCCTTCTCATCATGGCTAGTTCTCTTCATGAGTCTCCATTGATTTGGCTTGTGCAATGGTGGTACCATGATGTTTGGATTTCCCAGTCATCAAAATGGTAAACCAAATAATTTTTTTCTTCAGACATTACCCAAAGTTAGGTATTCTCTTATAGCAACACAAGCACAAAGAAATATATCTCTTAAACAAAATTATAGAAAGTCAGTATGATTGTGGCCAAGGAAGTCACAAATGATCAATCCCCATGGAAAAATTGAAAATCCATAGATTGATCAAAATAGCCTGTGAGAACTGTGGACACTCTTCAATGACCCATATTAACCCATTGGATGTCAAATAAACAAAGACACACATCAAGTAAGTAGGGGATTTTGTAGTGTCTGTATTTATTTATTTTTTATCTTTACCACATCTATACATCATGACATACACAAGAGGACGTGGTCCAGTTCTCAGTTTGCTCCCCTGGGATGGAGGGAAAGGGACAGAATTTGATGCATTCTGTCCTGTTTGTGGGTTATCACAGGAGTTTTTCTGTATCACTTGGCTCAGAGGTCACACACTAACATTAGCAACGTTGGCTCTCAATGTGGGGAACTGCCAAGTGCTGTGGCAGGTACCATGGGATTAAATATCAAAAGAGACGGACCTGCAGATCTATGGGGGCAAGAGACTTTAGGCCAAGGAACATAAAGGAACATTCAGTCACTGAGAAGAAGAACAGATAAGAATCCCTGGAAATGAAGACATATAAAATCATCCATGAACTTGGGAGCATCGTTGGGGGGGTAAATGCTGAGGGCAAAAAAAAAAAAAACACACATGCTGAGAAAAGATGCCCTCAGTGACCTAGAGATCAATGACATTTCTAGCACACACAGAGCCAGTTTTCAATGGCAGCAGATAGTTCATGTCTTAATAAAAGCCCACTTTTCAACCAAAGATCTTAGGACACACAAAAAGATGAGGAAATGTGTCCCAATAAAGAATGAAAATAAATCCATAAATTCCAATTTAAAGACACCAGCTTCAAACATACCACACAAACATTTAAAATCCATTGTTTTAAATGTGTTCAAACTGCTAAAGTAAAATACTAATAGAATGAAAGCAAAACAGAAACATTGTAAATGAAAAAATGAGATTACCAGCAAAAATATAGAAGTCAGAGAGTAAAGAAAATGGAAATATTCTAAGCCTAAACTAAGAAAAGAATTGGAAAATGTACTAAAATGATCAAGATCAAGCTCAAACACATGAAAAGAAGAATAAAAATACTTGAAGAGAAATAACTTGAAGTTCTCAAGTCTAACAAACTAAAAGAAAAGAAAACAAGTAGATATTCTTCGAAAGTTACAGGATAATATCAGCTTGTAGAGAAAGTTTGAGACCTTTTCCAAATAAATACAAAAACTTTATGTATTTAAAGAAAGGTATGATATGAAAATCCAAGATACCCAATGTACTCCAGGAAAGATCAATCCAAAGAGATGCAGACCAAGAATCATTACTATCAAAGCTTCTAAAGCCAAAGGCAAAGAGAATATTGAAGACATAGGAGAAAAGCAACCTATCACATGAAGCTGATTCTCAAGGATATTATTGGTCAGTCTCTCAGGAGAAACTTTGCACACCAGACCACAGTGGTATGAGATATTGAGCACTGGAAAAGAAAAACTGTTAGCTGAGAATTCCACATGTAATGAAACTACTCTTTAAAATAAAAGGGAAATAAAGTCATTCCAGGAACAATGAAAATTAATCAAGTTAATTAGTTCTATACATATTCCACAGGAAATGGTTAAAGTTAAAATGACAAAAGAAAGTGATTTGTAACCATATATAAATAAAGTTCTCTGGTAAAGGAAATTATAAATCTCTTAAGATTGTTATTTCAGTTTATTACTCCACATTTAAATTTTCTTAGGTTTAGAGGAATAAAGCATCAACATGATTTTAGGTCAGTTAATTGGTAGACAATGTACTAACAGGTAATATGTGGCATCAATAATGTAGCCTGTAAGGTCAGAACTAAGAGAGTAGGCCTTTTTTGCATTATCAGTGTTAAGTTGGTGTTGTTTTTTTTTAAACAGAGCATTATAAACCAAGGCAAACTTAGATGTAATTCCCATGATTACCAGACATGCACACACACAATATTTATATATACTACATTAATACAAAATGCAAATCAAAACACAACACTACAAAAATAATCAATGAAAAAGGATATCAATAAAGGAATGACTAAGAATCAAAAGTGCTCCCAGACACATAGAAAACAACAAATGGCAAGAAGTCCTCCCAGTAATTTATGCCATTAAGAATCACAGATTCTTTAATCAAATTGCATACATGGAAAATTGAAATTTTAAAATCATTCAACCTTGTTCTGTCTCCTAGAGTATTAAGTCAGATCTTAGTACAACCATAGGTTAAAATCAAAAGGATGAATAAATGCAGTGCAACTAAACAGCTACCAAGAGACCAGGGTGCTATAACAATATCAGAATAAAAACAAACTCCAAGTCAAAGACTTTAAATAGTACAATGACCATTATATAATGATAAAAGAGCTACTGCCCAAGTGGGGATAACAATCTTGAGCACATATGCAGCATGTATCAGAGCTTCACAATAAATTCAGAAAAATGGCAGAAAGGAGAGGGAGAGACAGCTCTGAACTAATATTTTGACACTTCAATATCCAACTTTATTTAACTTGTAGCTACAACAGGCTGAGAATTAATAGGAAAACAGTATATTAAACAGAACCACACTCCAACTAGACTGGACAGACCTGGGCAGAACCATCCACCCAGGGACAGAGAAGGGATGTACTTGGATTCTCTATGGATGGCAACCACAGAGCAAAGACAGAAGAAAAATGGTAAATATACAATTATGTGGAAATTAACATTGTCTGATAGGAAAACAGGAGGTTAAAGAAGAAATTGCCATCACTATCAGAAAATTTGTTTAGAAAAATAAATGCAAATCACAACACACCAAAACTGAAGGCATGCAGTGACACTAGTGGGCAAAGCAGGTTTGATGTGAAAACACATTCAGAAAAGAAATATTTCACATCAATCACTTAAGGTTACACACGGAAAAAGTGGAACAAGAGAAAAAAATAGTATGAAAGTTAGCAATGAAAGTACTAATAGAGACAAAGAAAGGAAAAACAAAATAGGAAACCATAAAAAAATTCAATGAAATTTAGACTTGATTCTTCAAAACAAAAATTCTAAAGAATGACACCAACCTTGGCAAACCAGCAAGACTCTGTCTCAAATTAAAAAAAATAAAATTTAAGGAACAGGAATGGAGCTCCATGGTAAAGTGCCTTGCTTCAACCCCCAGTACCACAATAGAGAATTTTTACAGAACTCTTAACAAATAAAAGAAAATATACACCAACTCATTTGTAGAGGCTAGCATTATCCTCTACCAAAGTCAAAGATGGAATGAGAAAACTACACACAGGACAGATATTTCTGATGAGCATTTTTAAAACCACACTCCTTGGTGTTTATACAACAGAACTAAAATCAGCACACTAGAGGGAGGCAGGCTCATCAATGTTTATAACAAAGCAACTCACTCCAGCCCAGTCAGGGAACCAGCCAGACGCCCATGAGTAGATGAATGGATACAGGAAATGGGATTTGAACGCACAGTGGAGTTTTACTCAGCCATAAAGAGGTGTGGAGTTATGTCATTTGCTGGTAAATGAATGGAACTGGAGAACATCCTGCTTCGTGAAAAAGAGACTCAGAAATGAAGGACTGAGTGTGTTCTCTCATATGTGGAAGAGAAACATTAGGGAAAAAGGGGAGAATCCCATCAAGAGAGAAGGGAGATCCTCAGAGGAAGGCAAAGAGGCAGAGGGGAGGAGGAAGGAGGGAGAGAGAGAGGAATGGTGGGATGAATCAATCAACTTACTCTATGTACACATGAATATATCCCAGTAAATTCCACCTCTATGTGTCTTTAAAGTACCTATTTAAAAAATACATAAATGGAAAAAATATCAAAAGATTAGAGGATGGGGAATAGGGGAGAGAGGAGAGGAGGAAAAGAGGAGGCACTGGGGACTGGATTAGAGAAAATTATGTCCATGCTTATACAACTGTCATTATAAAACTGATAATATGAATAACTAGAATGCACTAATAAAACATTGAAATATGATAACTAGAAGAGATTAATAGCACATTGAAATGTTAGCATGAATATCGGGCACTTATCCTAAATGCAGGAGAGTTTCAATTACACAGAAAAAAACAGAACAAAAAAAAAAAAAAAAAAAAAAAAAAAAAAAAAAAAACTTCAGTGCCATAATACACAAGAGCAGGAATAAAGGAGAAAAATTGCTCACTTCACCACCAGTGCAGAATAAGCACCGTGTACATAAAACTTAGTAGTTTCATGATCACATGTTAAACTGAAGGAAATAGTAATCTACCTAGAGGAATAATAGAAATAGATTAAGAATTTGAATACACTGAATATTAAGAAACAAACTAACTCTTATTATTCAGTCTTACAATAAATCTCAAAGCAAAGATGATGACCAACGATGAACATCTGAAAGTTTCTTTTTAAAATCAGAACAAGACAAATTTCCCAACTTTTACTACTTTTACTGAGTGCAGCACTATGTGTCACAGCTAGAATCATGAATTAAATAAAAATAAATTTTAAAAAACTTCTGACAAAGTAACTCAGAAAATAAAAGTATCTTAATTGGCCAATAGCATAATCTTAGTTGTACACGAAAATTATAAAATTTCTACAGGTGCCCATCCAGACACTGAAGACCACCGGCCGCTCCGCTGCATGAAGACTTGGAACCCGCTCCTGGAGCAGACTGGGCTCCCACACTGAGGCTCCCGCTTCACTGTAGGCTGGTGCAGAACTTTTGAGTTATCCCTGAGGGCATGGCCTCCATCAGTGGGAGTGGGGGCTCCCTTCCTGAGACACCTGCGGGAGACTGGAGACCCTTTGACAGCACATGCATGGAGATACTGAGCACTGGGAGGTTTGAGTCACAGATGACTGGGAACCACACATATTTTAAATTTTTATTTTTTATTTTTCTTATCACCCTATTTTCCTTTTATTTACCTATTCCCTTGGAGTCTTTCTCCCTTTTCTCATGCTAAGGTCACTTCTTTGATCCTGTTCTCACTCTTCCCTTGATCAAGTACTATTTACACCCCTCCCCATCCTCTTTATCCACCACTAGAAGTTGTAGAGCTCATTGCAAGACTATCGGCTATGCTGTAGATAAAAATCGAACTCATCCTATCTGTTTATTACAATACTATTAGCATCTTTATAGGGGCTGTCTGGTGTAGGGCTGGATATTGTTTGTATTGGGTGCTGCTAATATTGATCTCCCCCTCAAAGGAGAGGTATTGGAAATGTGCAGGGTCACAATAAGCCTACAGGAGGGAAAATGCAGTACCTCAGATCTTGACTGCTAGAGGGGAATATAGAAAAAAATATGAAAAATCAGGGGAAGAAAGGGTCCCTAATATACCAGATGCTATTTTGTTAGAATCCAATGACAGCATGGCAGTAGAATGACAGAAAAAGGGTTTAGAATCCATGTAATTAAAATGATCCAAGAAGCAAAAGATGAGATAAGACAGAAAATGGAGGCAATGCATGATCCCTCTAATAAACAGTTAAAAGACCAAATGCAGGAAGCAAAAGATCGTTTTAATAAAGAGGTAGAGATTCTACAAATAAAAAAACAAACAGAAAATTTGACATGAAAGAAACAATAAACCAAATTAAAAACTCAAGGAAAAGCATCATAAACAGATTAGATCTCCTGGAAGACAGAATCTCAGACAATGAAGACAAAATATTTAATCTTGAAAATAAAGTTGTCCAAACAGAGAAGATGGTAAGAAATCATGCACAGGAACTCCAAGAATTGCGGGATATCATGAAAAGAATAAATTTAAGAATTATTGGGACTGAGGAAGGCACAGAGATTCAAACTAAAGAATGAACAACCTAATCAATGAAACAATATCAGAAAATTTCCCAAACCTGAACAATGAAATGAAAAATTAAGCACAAGACTTACAGAACACCAAATGCACAAAATCACCAAGGCACAGTACAATGAGAATACCGTAAATACATGGTAAACATAGGATTTTAAAAGCTACGAGGTAAAAGTGTCAGATTACATATAATGGGAAAGTAATATGGATATCAACAGATTTCTCAGCCCAGACCCTAAAAGCAAGAAGGGCCAGAAACAACATATTTCAAGCTGTGAAAG
The DNA here is from genome assembly GCF_902686455.1 of Sciurus vulgaris. NCBI lineage: Eukaryota > Metazoa > Chordata > Mammalia > Rodentia > Sciuridae > Sciurus > Sciurus vulgaris. The sequence goes on from NC_136466.1 coordinate 5,609,721, forward strand.
AACATGGATGCCAACCAAGAATCCTATACACAGCAAAACTAACCTTCAAATTTGATGATGAAATAAAATCTTTTCACATTAAACAAAAGTTGAAAGAATTTAAAAATAGAAAGTCTGCACTACAGAACATTCTCAGCAAAATATTAGATGAGGAGGAAATGAGAAACAATACAAGTCAGAAAAGGGAGGAACTAACCTAAAGGAAAAGCCAATAAGAGGAGAAATCAAGTCAAGTTAAAAGCCAAAAATAAGCCAAAATTAACAGAAATACAAGTAATGTCACAATAATAACCCTGAATGTTAATGTCCTAAACTCATTAATCAAAAGACATAGACTGGCAGAATGGATTAAAAAGAAAGACCCAACAATATGCTGCCTTCAAGAGACTCATCTCATAGAAAAAGACATCCACAGATTAAAGGTGAAAGGATTGGGATGAACATACCATGCATGTGAACTCAGTAAAAAGCAGGAGTCTCCATCCTCATATCAGATAAAGTGGACTTTGAACTTATATTAGTCTGAAGGGATAAAGATGGACATTTCACTCAGGTCCAGAAAACCATAAACCAGCAAGATATAATGATTTTAAATATTTATGCCCCCAAAATGGAGTATCTATGTACGTCAAACACAACCTTCACAATTTTAAGAATCAAAGAGACCAAAACACAATAATAGTGGGTGACTATAACACACCACTCTCACCACTGGATAGATTCTCCAATCAAAAATTGAACAAAGAAACTACAGAACTAAATAATACAATCAATGATGTATACTTAACAGACGTGTATAGAGTATTTTGTCCATCACCAAGGAAATACACTTTCTTCTCAGCAGCTCGTGGATCCTTCTACAAAATAGATGATATGCTATGCCACAAAAAAGACATTAGTAAATACCAATAAAGTACAGATAATACCTTGTAATCTATCAGACCATAATGTAAACAATTAGAAGTCAATGATAAAATAAAAAGCAAAAACTATTATACCTGGGGACTAAATAATATGATATTGGATGGTGTAATCATAACAAAAGATATCAGCAAGGAAATAAAAAAAATTCTTAGAGGTAAATCAGAAGAATGACACAACATATCAAAATCTCTGGGACACTCTGAAAGCAGTATTAAAAGTTCATTGCATTGAGCTCACACATGAGAAGAATAAAAAGTCAACAACTAAATGATTTAACATTACATCTTAAAGCCCTAGAAAAACAAGAACAGATCAACACCAAAGTAGTAAGAGACAGGAAATAATTAAAATCAGTGCTGAAATCAATGAAATTGAAACAAGAGAAACAATTCAGAAAACTGACGAAACAAAAAGTTGGTTCTTTGAAAAAGTAAACAAAATTGATAAACCCTTAGAAACACTAACAAAGAGAAGGAGAGAACCCAAATTACTAGAATTTGTGATAGAAAGGGAAGGACCACGACAGACACCATTGAAATACATAATATAATTAGAAGTTACTTGAAAACCTATACTCCAACAAAATAGAAAATATCAAAGACATTGACAAATTTTTAGAGACATATATCCTCCTAAACAGAATCAGGAAGATAAACACAATTTAAACTTATCAATTTCAAGCACTGAAATAGAAGAAGTCATCAAAAATCTACCAACCAAGACAAGCCCAGGACCAGATGGATTCTCAGCTGAATTCTTCAAGCCCTTTAAGGAAGAAATAATACCGATAATCCTCAAGTATTCCAGGAAGTAGAAAAGGAGAGAACTCTTCCAAAATCATTCTATGACGCTATTATCACTTTGATACCAAAACCAGACAAAGACACATCAAGGAAAGAAAACTTTAGACCAATACCCTGATGAAAATAGATGCAAAATCCTTAACAAAATTCTGCTAAATTTCATACAAAAATATAGTAAAAGAGAGTGCACCATGATCAAGTGGGGTTTATCCCAAGGATGCAAAGTTGGTTCAACATCCAGAAATCAATAAACATAATTCATCACATTGGTAGACTTAAAGTAAAAATCATAATTATTTCAATGGATGCAGAGAAAGAGTTCGACAAAATAAAACACCCCTTCATGCTCAAAACACTAGAAAAATTAGGGATATTAGAAATATACTTCAACAATGTAAAGGCTATTTAGGTTAAGCCCATGGCCAACAATATTCTTTTCTCTCTTTTGTAAACACATAGGATACAAGTTGTTTCTCTGTTTGTACATGGAGTAAGGCATACCATTTGTGTAATCATAAATTTACATAGAGTAATGTTGTTTGATTCATTCTGTAATTTTTTCCCCTCCACCCCACACCTCCCACCCCGCTTTTCCCTCTATACAGACCTTCCTTCCTCCATTCTTGCCCCCTCCCTACCCTAAACCTAACCCTAACACTAACTCCTCCCATCCCCCATTATGTGTCATCATCCACTTATCTGTGAGATCATTCGTCCTTTGTTTTTATGAGATTGGCTTATCTCACGTGGCATGATATTTTACAATTTCATCCATTTGCCTGCAAATGCCATAATTTTATCATTCTTTATGGCTGAGTAATATTCCATTATATATATATATATATATATATATATATATATATATACCAATTTCTTTATCCATTCATCAATTGAAGAACATCTATGTTGTTTCCACAATCTGGCTATTGTGAATTGAGCAGCTGTGAACATTGATGTGGCTTTATCTCTGTAGTATGCTGATTTCAAGTCCTTTGGGTATAGGCCAAGGAGCGGGAGAGCTGGGTCAAATGGCAGGTCCATTCCAAACTTTCTGAGGAATCTCCATACTGCTTTCCACAGTGGCTGCACTAATTTGCAACCCCACCAGCAATGTATGAGTGTACCTTTTCCCTCACTTCCACAACAACACCTATTATTGCTTGTGTTCTTGATAATCACCATTCTAATTAGGGTGAGATGGAATCTTAGGGTAGTTTTGATTTGCATTTCTCATTACTAGAGATGTTGAACATTTTTTCTTATATCTGTTGATTGCTTGTAGATCTTCTACTATGAAGTGTCTGTTCATTTCCTTAGCCCATTTGTTGATTGGATTATTTGTATTCTTTGTGTAGAGCTTTTTGTGTTCTTTATAGGTTCTGCAAATTAGTGCTCTATCTGAAGTATGAGTGGCAAAGATTTTCTCCCACTCTGCAGGCTCTCTCTTCACATTGCTGATAGTTTCCTTTGCTGAGAGAAAGGTTTTTAGTTTGAATCTATCCCAGTTGTTGATTCTTGTTTTTATTTCTGGGGCTATGGGAGTCCTGTTAGGGAAGTCTGATCCTAAGCCGACATGTGGAAGGTTTGGACCTACTTTTTCTTCTATACGATGAAGGGTCTCTGGTCTGATTCCTAGGTCCTTGATCCATTTTGAGTTGAATTTTGTGCAGGTTGAGAGATAGGGGTTTAATTTCATTCTGCTCCATATGGATTTTCAGTATTCCCAGCACCATTTTTGAAGAGGCTATCTTTTCTCCATTGCATATTTCTAGACCCTTTGTCTAGTATGAGAAAATTGTATTCATTTGGGTTTGTGTCCATGTCCTCTATTCTGTACCATTGATCTACCTCTCTATTTTGGTACCAATACCATGATGTTCTTGTTACTATTACTTTGTAGTAGAGTTGAAGATCTGTATTGCCATACCCTCTGCTTTGCTCTTTCTGCTAAGGATTGCTTTAGCTATTCTGCATTTCTTATTCTTCCAGATGAATTTCATAATTGCTTGCTCTATTTCTGTAAGGTACATAATTGGGATTTTAATTAGAATTACATTGAATCTGTATAACACTTTTGGTAGTGTGGCCATTTTGACAATATTAATTCTGCCTGTACAAGAACATGGGAGGTCTTTCCATTTTCTACGATTTTCTTTAATTTATTTATTTAGTGGTCTGCAGTTCTCATTGTAGAGGTCTTTCACCTCTTTTGTTAGATTGATTCCCAAGTATTTTATTTTATTTTTTTGAGGCTGTTGTGAATGGTGTAGGTTTCCTAACTTCTCTTTCTGAAGATTCATCACTTATGTATAAAAATGCATTGGATTTGTTAACATTGATCTTGTAACCTTCTACTTCACTGAATTCACTTATGAGTTCTAAAAGTTTTCTGGTGGAATTTCCTGGTTCCTCTGAATATATAATCATATCATCAGTGAACAGGGATAGTTTGAGTTCTTCTTTTCCTGTTCATATCGCTTTATTTTCTTTGGTTTGTCTAGTTGCAGTGGCTAGAGTTTCAAGGACGATGTTGAATTGAAGTGGTGAAAGAGGGCATCCATGCCTTGTTCCAGTTTTTAGGGGGAATGCTTTTAGTTGTTCACCATTTAGAATGATATGGGCCATGGGCTTAGCATAGATGGCCTTTAAAATGTTAAGGAATGTTCCCACTATCCCTATTTTTCTAGTGTTTTGAGCATGAAGGGATGCTGTATTTTATCGAATGCTTTTTCTGCATCTATTGAAACAATCGTGATTCTTAACTTTAAGTCTGTTGATATGGTGAATAACATTTATTGATTTCCGGATATTGAACCAACCTTGCATCCCTGGGATAAAACCCACTTAATCATGGTGCACTATATTTTCAATATATTTTTGTATGTAATTTGCTAAAATTGTGTTGAGAATTTTTGTGTCTGTGTTCATTAAGGATATTGGTCTGAAATCTTCTTTCCTTGATGAGTCTCTGTCTGGTTTAGGTATCAGGGTGATATTGGCTTCACAGAATGAATTTGGGAGGGTTTCCTCCTCTTCTATTTCATGGAATACTTTGAGGAGTATTGGAATGAGCTCTTCTTTAAAGGTTTTGTAGAACTCGGCTGAGAACCCATCTGGTCCCAGACTTTTCTTTGCTGGTGGGCTTTTGATGACCTCTTCTATTTCATTGCTTGAAATTGATTTATTTACGTTGTGTAGGTCCTCCTGTTTCAGTTTAGGTAATTCATATGTCTCTAGAAACTTGTTGATGTCTTCAAAGTTTTCTGTTCTGTTGGAGTATAGATTTTCAAAATAGCTTCTAATTATGTTTTGTATTTCACTGATGTCTGTACTCATATTTCCTTGTTCATTCCGAATTTTGTTATTTGAGTTTTCTCTCTCTTTGTTAGTGTGTCTAAGGGTTTATCAATTTTGTTTATTTTTTCAAAGAACCAACTATTTTTTAAATTTTTTTGATTGTTTCTTTTGTTTCAATTTCATTGATTTCAGCTCTGAATTTAACTATTTCCTGTCTTCTACTACTTTTGGTGTTGGTCTGCTCTACTTTTTCTAGGGTTTTGAGCTGTAGTGTTAAGTCATTTATTTGTTGATTTTTCTTCTTTTGTTGAATGCACTCCATGAAATAAATCTTCCTCTAAGTATTGCTTTCATACTGTCCCAGAGATTTTGATATGATGTGTCTTAGTTCTCGTTTACTTCTAAGAATTTTTTTTATTTCCCTCCTGATATCTTCTGTTATCCATTCATGATATAATAGCATATTATTTAATCTCCAGGTATTGGAGAAGTTTCTATTTTTTATTCAGTCATTTATTTCTAATTTCAATCCATTATGATCTGATAGAATAGAAGGTAGTACCTCTATTTTCTTGTACTTGTTAACAGTAGCTTTGTGGCATAAGACATGGTCTATTTTAGGGAACGATCCATGTGCTGCTGAGACGAATGTGTATTCATTCTTTGTTCGATGATGTATTCTATATATGTCTGTTCAGTCTAAATTGTTGATTGTGTTACTGAGATCTATGGTTTATTTATTCAAATTTTGTTTGAAAGATCTATCCAATGTTGAGAGAGGTGTGTTCAAATTATTCTGTCGCCTAGAATTATTCTGTTGTGGTCTATTTTATTTCTGGAATTGAGAAGGATTTGTTTGATGTACATGGATGAGCCAAAGTTCACGGCATAGATATTTATGATTGTTATGTCTTGCTGATTTATGCTTCCCTTAAGCAGTAGGTAATGTCATTCTTTGTCCCTCTGTCTAGTTTTGGTTTGAAGTCCACATTATCTGAAACGAGGATGGATACTCCAGCTGTTTTGCTGTGTCTGTGTGCATGGTATGTTTTTTTCCATCCTTTCACCTTTAGTCTATGGGTATCTCTTTCTATGAGATGAGTCTCTTGCAGGCAGCATATTGTCAGATTTTTCTTTTTAATCCAATATGCCAGTCTATGTTTTTTGATTAATGATTTCAGGCCATTAACATTCAGGGATATTATTGTGATATGTTTTGTATTCCCAGTCATTTGACTCATTTTTGTTTTTGACATGATTTGGTCTCTCCTTTATTTGGCTCCTCCTTTAGGCTAGTTCCTCCCGTTGCTGATTGGCATCATTGTTTTTCATCTCTTCCTCATGGAATATTTTGCTGAGAATGTTCTGTAATACCAGCTTTCTTTTTGTAAATTCTTTTAGCTTTTGTTTATCATAGAAGGATTTTATTTCATCATCAAATATAAAGTAAGTTTTGCTGGGTATAAGATTCCTGGTTGGCATCCATTTTCCTTCAGGCCTTGGTAAATGTTGTTCCAGGCCCTTCTAGCTTTCAAATTCTGGATTGAAAAATCTGCTGATATTCTTATTGTTTTCCCCCTGAATGTAATTTGATTCTTTTCTCTTGCAGCTTTTAATATTCTGTCTTTTATTTTGTATGTTATGTATTTTCATAATAATGTGCCTTGGTGTGGGTCTGTTGTAATTTTGTATATTTGGAGTCCTATAAGTCTCTTGTACTTGGTTTTCCATTTCATTCTTCAGATTTGGGAAATTTTCTGATATTATTTCATTGAATAGATTGTTCATTCCTTTGGTTTGTTTCTCTAAGCCTTTCTCAATCCCAATAATTCTTAAATTTGGCCTTTTCATGATATCCCATAATTCTTGTAGATTCTGTTCATGATTTCTTACCATCTACTCTGGTCAATTTTGTTTTCAAGATTAAATATTTTGTCTTCAAAGTCTGAGGTTCTGTCTTCCAGGTGTTCTATCCTATTGGTTATGCTTTCTATGGAGTTCTTAATTTGTTTTATTGTTTCATTTATTTCAAGGATTTCTGTTTGTTCGTTTTTTAGAATCTGTATCTCTTTATTGAAATGTTCTATTGCTTCTCATATTTGCTGTTTTAAGTGTTGATTGGTGTGATCACTTAATGCCTGCATTTGCTCTTTCATCTCTTCCTTCACTGCCTGTATTTGCTATTTCATCTCGTCATTTGCTTCTCTGATTGTTTTAATTATGTACATTCTGAACTCCCTTTCTGACATTTCTTTTGCTGTGCTGTCATTTTTTTAAATTTATTTTTATTGTAAACAAATGGGATACATGTTGTTTCAGTTTGTACATGGAGTAACAGCATACCATTTGCATATTCATATATTTACATAGAGTAATGATGTTTGATTCATTCCATTTTTTTTCCTTCTGACACACCCCTCCCACCTCTCTTTTCCCTCTGTACACTCTCTCCTTCCTCCATTTGTGTCCCCCTCACACACCCCATTAACTGTCATCATCTTCTTATCAGTGAAATCATTCCTCTTTTGGATTTTTGAGATTGGCTTATCTCACTTAGCAAGATATTCTCCAATTTCATCCATTTGCCTGCAAATGCCATAATTTTATTATTCTTTATAGCTGAGTAATATTCCATTGTATATATATACCACAGTTTCTTTATCCATTCATAAATTGAAGGGCATCTAGGTTGGTTCCATAGTCTGGCTATTGTGAATTGAGCAACTATGAACATTGATGTGGCTTTATCTCTGCAGTATGCTGATTTCAAGTCCTTTGGGTATAGGCCGAGGAGTGGGATAGCTGGATCAAATGGTAGGTCCATTCCAAGTTTTCTAAGGAATCTCCACACTGCTTTCCAGAGTGGCTGCACTAATTTGCAATCCCACCAGCAATGTATGACTGTACCTTTTTCCCCACATTCTATCCAACACCTATTGTTGCTTGTATTCTTGATAATCGCCATTCTAATTGGGGTGAGATGGAATCTTATTGTGTAGTTTTGATTTGCATTTCTCTTATTACTAGAGATGTTGAACACTGTTTGATATATCTGTTGATTGCTTGTACATCTTCTTTGTGAAGTGTCTGTTCATTCCTTAGCCCATTTGTTGATTGGGTTATTTGTATTCTTGGTGTAGACTTTTTTGAGTTCTTTATAGATTCTGGAAATTAGTGCTCTATCTGAAGTATGAGGGGCAAAGATATTCTCCCACTCTGTAGGATCTCTCTTCGCATTGCTGATCGTTTCCTTTGCTGAGAAAAAGCTATTTAGTTTGAGTCTATCCCAGTTATTGATTCTTGCTTTTATTTCTTGTGCTATGGGTGTCCTGTTAAGGAAGTCTGATCCTACGCCAACAAGGTGAAGATGTGGACCTACTTTTTCTTCTATAAGATGCAGGGTCTCGGGCTGAGGAGATAGCTCAGCTGGTAGAGTGCTTGCCTTGCAAGCACAAGACCCTGAGTTCGATCCCCAGTACACCAAAAAAAAAAAAAAAAAAAAAAAAAAAAAAAAAAATGCAGGGTCTCCGGTCTGATTTCAAGGTCCTTGATCCATTTTGAGTTGATTTTTTTGTGCAGGATGAGAGTCAGGAGTTTAGTTTCATTCTGTTGAATATAAATTTCCAGGTTTTCCAGCAGCATGTGTTGAAGAGGCTATCTTTTCTCCATTGCATATTTTTGGCACCTTTGTCTACTACAAGAAAATTGTATTTATTTGAGTTTGTGTCCGTGTCCTCTATTCTGTACCATTGATCTACCTGTCTATTTTGGTGCCAATACCATGCCATTTTTGTTACTATTGCTTTGTAGTATAATCGAAGTTCTGGTATTGCAATACCCCCTGTATCATTCTTCCTGGTAAGGATTGTTTTACCTATTCTGGGTTTCTTATTCTTCCAGATGAATTTCATGACTGCTTGCTCTATTTCTGTGAGGTACATCATTGGTATTTTAATTGGAATTGCATTGAATCTGTATAGCACTTTTGGTAGTAAGGCTATTTTGACAATATTAATTATGCCTATCCAAGAACATGGGAGATCTTTCCATCTTCTAAGGTTTTCCATAATTTCTTTCTTCAGTGTTTTGTAGTTTTCATTGTAGAGATCTTTGTCCTCTTTGATTAGATTCATACCCAAGTATTTTTTTTTTTGAGGCTATTGCAAATGGAGTTGTTTTCCTCATTTCCCTTTCAGCTCTTTCATCGCTTGTGTATAAAAATGCTGTAGATTTGTGCATGTTGATTTTATAGCCTGCTATTTTGCTGAATTCATTGATGAGGTCTATATGTTTTCTGGAGGAGGTTTTTGGATCCTCTAAGTATAGAATCATGTCATCCGCAAATAGTGACAGCTTAAGTTTCTCTTTTCCTATTCATATCCCTTTAATTTCTTTAGTCTGCCTAATTGCTCTGGCTAGAGATTCGAGGACAATATTGAATAGAAGTAGTGAAAGAGGATATCCCTGTCTTGTTTCTGTTTTTAAAGGGAATGGATTCAGTTTTTCAACATTAAGAATGATGTTGGCCATGGACTTAGCATAAATCGCCTTTACAATGTTCAGGTATGTTCCTACTATCCCTATTTTTCTAGTGTTTTAAGCATGAAGGGGTGTTGTATTTTGTCAAATGCTTTTTCTGTGTCAATAGAAATAACCATATGATTCTTTTCCTTAAGTCTATTGACAAGGTGGATTACATTCATTGATTTACGAATGTTGAACCATCCTTGCATTCCAAGAATGAACCCCACTTGATCGTGGTGCACAATTTTCTTAATATGTTTTGGATACGGTTTGCCAATATTTTTTTAAGGATCTTTGCATCTATATTCATCAAGGATATTGGTCTAAAATTTTCTTTCCTTGATGTGTCTTTTCCTGGTTTGGGTATGAGGGTGATATTAGCTTCATAGAATGAGTTTGGTAGGGCACCCTCCTTTTCTATTTTCTGGAATACTTTGAGAAGTATTGGAATGAGTTCTTCTTTGAAGGTCTTGTAGAACTCGGCTGAGAATCCATCTGGTCCTGGGCTTTTCTGGGGTGATAGATTTTTAATGGCTTCTTCTCTTTCATTGCTTGATATTGATCTATTTGAATTATGTATGTCCTCCTGGATTAGTTTGGGTGGACCATATGTCTCTAGACATTTGTCAATGTCTTTGGTAGTTTCAATTATGTTGGAATACAGATTTTCAAATTAGCTTCTTTTTATGTTCATTATCTCAGTGGTGTCTGTTGTGATATTTCCTTTTGCATCATGTATTTTAGTAATTTGAGTCTTTTCTCTACTTCTCTTTGTTAGTGTGGCTAACGGTTTATCTACTTTGTTTACTTTCTCAAAGAACCAAATTTTTGTTATGTCAATTTTTGAATAGTTTCTTTTGTTTCAATATCATTAATTTCAGCTCTGATTATAATTATTTCCTGTCTTCTACTACTTTTTCTGTTATTCTGTTCTTCTTTTTCTAGGTCTTTGAACTGTAATATTAGGTCACTTAATTGTTGACTCTTCATTCTTTTCTGGAATGTGCTCCATGCAATAAATTTTCCGTTTAGTAGATTTCATAGTGTCCCAGAGGTTTTGATATGTTGTATCATCATTCTCCTTGACCTCTAAGAATTTTTTAATCTCCTCCCTACTGTTTTTTGTTATCCATGTTTCATTCAATAGCATATTATTTAGTCTCCAAGTCTTGTAGTAATTTCCTTTTTTTTATTTTGTCATTGATTTCTACTCTCAGTCCATTATGATCTGATAGAACACAAGGCAGTCTCTCTATTTGTTTGCATTTCCTAAGGGCTATTTTGTGGCATAACACATGGTCTATTTTCAAAAAGGTTCCATGTGCTGCTGAAAAGAAAGTGTATCCACTCATTGATGGATGGAATGTTCTATATAAGTCTATTAAGTCTAGGTTATTGATTGTGTTGAGTTATATGGTTTCTTTGCTTGGATTTTATTTGGAAGATCTATCTAGTGGTGACAGAGGTGCATTACAGTCGCCCAGAATTATTGTGTTGTGGTCTATGTGATTCTTGAAATTGAGAAGGATTTGTTTGATATACAGGGATGCACCATTGTTTGGAGCATAAATATTTACTATTGTTATGTCTTCCCGATTTATGGTTCCCTTAAGCAGTATGAAATGTCCTTCTTTATCCCTTCTGACTAACTTTGGATTGAAGTCCACTTTATCTGATATAAGGATAGAAACCCCGCTTTTTTACTGAGTCCATGTGCGTGGTAGGTTTTTTCCCATCCTTTCACCTTTAGTCTGTGGATGACTTTTTCTATGAGATGAGTCTCTTGCAGGCACATATTGTTGAGTCTTTCTTTTTAATCCATTCTGCCAGTCTATGTCTTTTGATTGAGGAGTTTAGGTCATTAACGTTCAGGGTTATTTTTGAGAAATGATTTGTATTCCCATTCATTTGGTATTTGCGTCGGCATGGTTTTTCTTTGAGTGGTTTTTCTCTAAGGTAGTTCCTCCCTTTGCTGACCTCCATTGTTGTTTTTCATTTCCTCCTCATGGAATATTTTGTTGAGAACATTCTGTAGTGCAGACTTTCTATTTGTAAATTCTTTTAACTTTTGTTTATCATGGAAGGATTTTATTTCATCTTCAAATCTGAAGGTTAGTTTTGCTGGGTATAGGATTCTTGGTTGGCAACCATGTTCTTTCAGAGCTTGAAATATGTTGGTCCAGGCCCTTCTAGCTTTTAGAGTCTGGGTTGAGAAGTCTGCTGCTATCTGTATTGTTCTCCCCCTATATGTAATGTGATGCTTTTCTCTCGCAGCCTTCAAAATCCTATCTTTATTTTGAATGGTAGGCATTTTCAGTATAATGTGCCTTTGTGTGGATCTGTAGTGATTCTGTGCATTTGGTGTTCTGTAAGCCTCTTGTAATTGATTTTCCATTTCATTCTTCGGGTTTGGGAAATTTTCTGATATTATTTCATTGAATAGGTTTTTCATTCCTTTGGTTTGTATCTCTGTGCCTTCCTCAATCCCAATAATTCTTAAATTTGGTCTTTTCATGATGTCCCATAGTTCTTGGAGATTCTGTTCATGATTTCTTACCATCTTCTCTGTTTGAGCGACTTTATAGGCAAGATTAAATATTTTGTGTTCATTGTCTGAGGTTCTGTCTTCCAAGTGGTCTAGTCTGTTGGTGACGCTTTCCATTGAGTTTATTATTTGGTTTATTGTCTCCTTCATTTCAAGGATTTCCGTTTGGTTTTTTTGAGAATCTCTATCTCTTTGTTCAAATGATCTTTTGCTTACTGCAGGTGATCTTTCAGCTTATTGGTATTATCATTCATTGCCTCCATTTGGTCTCTTATCCCATCCTTTGCTTCATGAATCATCTTAATCATGTATAATCTGAAGTCCTTTTCTGACATTTCTTCTAACATACTGTCATTGGATTCTATTACTGTAGAATCTAGATTTGTTTGGATCATTTTCTTCCCTTGTTTTTTCATGTTGTTCATGTATCTTCCCCTCTTGTGCTGCAGATCTGGGGTATTGCAGATTTCCCCCTATGGGCTCATAGTGGCCCTATAGGTTTCCAAAACCCTTTCTTTAAGGGGAGATCAATATTAGCAGTGCCCAAATCAGACACTATGCAATCCTAGACCAAATAGCCCCTATGGGGACAATAACAAAATTGTCATAATAAACAAAATGAGTTCAAATGTTATCTTTTGTAAAACAAAAGGGTTTGTAGTAAGTTCTGCAGTTTCTAATGGAGGACAAAGATAATGCAGAGGGATGTAGAATATGGCTGTTAATGGGATAAGAAAAGAATATACAGAAGTTCTAGAAAATAGAAAGTGTGAGAGTGTAATCAAAAGAAATCGGATGTTAGCATGCAAAAAAGGGAGAAAGAGACTCTGAGGGAACAGGTAAACAAAAGGAAAAGAAAGGAAGAAAGTAAAGAAATAAAAACATAATTTTTTTTAAAAGGAGGACAAAGAAAATCTACTGTATAACAGTCATATCCTAATGAAACATCCCAGTGTTCAATAGCCTGATGCATGGGAGGTACCTGAAAATGAACTTCAAGCCTCCAGCAGGCGTCTCAGGGTGGGCTTTGCCCCACCTGAAGATCGGAGCTACGGCTCCAGGATTATCCAAGATGGCCGCTCTGGCTTCGAAATGTGTTGGCAAATGGGGAGCTGCAGCTCAGGGGTGGACATGGTCAGCTGGAGGTCCTGGAGACAAGATGCAGTTGGTGCAGCAGGGGTCATGGATGTCCAGTGTGTTTGGTGTAGTTGTGGGATCCTGGAGGCCAGGTGCAATCAGTCGGCCTGGGTTCCCGGTGATAGGGCTCAGTCAGTTGGTCTGGGGGTCCTGGCAGCAGGGAGCAGTCAGTTGATGTGAGGGCCCCAGAGACAGGGAGTGGTCAGTCAGGCTGATGGATCCTGGTGATGGGGCTCAGTCTGTCCGGCCAGGGGTCCTACAGGGCCTAGTTCTTGTCTCAAAATGGTGGCAGTCACATGTAATCAAACCTGCAGGTACTGTGACAGTGAACTTCCAGGCGACAGCAGGTAGCTGGTTCTCCACTGGGGTCAGTTTGCTGGCAGCTGTTGGACGATCGGGAGGTGATCCTCGAGCATTGGGTGATGGATAGGGGTAAGGTAGGTGATGGACAGGCGAGAGTCAGGCAAATGGCAGATGATAGGAGCCTGACAGTGAATAATCTGCTCTCAAAAAAGCCGTCGATATGCTGGCAGATTGCAGGTCATCACAGCCGACAAATGGGGTAAACACCAGGGGAACGATAAGCAGCAAAAAGTGCCTCACGGAGAAACAGATATCCTCTGCTTGAATCCAGCATTACGGAGCAACAAGGAACGCAGCCTCCCTCTAGTCTGCCATCTTCACCTTCCTGTCATTTGGTTTTATTGATATAGTATTTAGGTTGGTTTGGGACATTTTCTTCCCTTGTTTTCTCATATTGGTCAGCTATTCGTGGGACACTGGGATATTGCAGATTTCCTCTATTGGCTTATAGTGTCCCTGTAGTTTTCCAGTATATCACTTCCCAGCCTTCAGTAGCCTGTAGTCTTCAAGTAACTTGATAATGCAGTGCTTCCGAAGAAAGCTGCCCCTAGCCCACTACTGGGTCCAGGGCTGGGGGCTGGTTTTGTGTGGAAATCTTCTCACTGGGCGGGTCTGCTCCTAGTAGCTGGCTATAGACAGGGCCTGCCCCTACCTGAGGGAGCTGGGTTGCTTGGGGAAAGCCTCTCCCTGTCCTGCCTTGGTCCCAGAAGCCCCCTGCGGGTAGGGGCTCACTGCTGGGTCTGGGGCTTGGGTTTGGCTCTGTGTGGAAAAGCTCTCACTGGTTGGGCCTTCTCTGAGAACATGGCTGTGGACTGGGCCTGCCGTGGGAGGGAGCAGGGCTGCTTAGAGAAATCTTTTGTTGCCCTGCGCTGGTCCAAGAAGCCACCTGTGGGTCTAGGCCCGCAGCTGAGTTCAGGGCTTGGGGTTGGCTCTGTGCAGAAAAGCTCTCACTGGGTGGGCCTGTTCCTAGAAGCTGGCTGTGGATCGGGCCTGTCATTGGAGGGAGCAGGGCTGCTTGGGAAGACTATTACTGCACTTCCCTGCTCTGAGAAGCTGCCCACTGTCCAGGCCTGCCACTGGGCCAAGCTTCACCCAATGGGAGAGACTCACCCCATGGCTCTATGTTGGTCTGCATCTCTCAATACCTCCCCTTCTTGAATCCTGAGTTCTGGAGCTACAGGAGATGCAGTCACCCTCTAGTCCGCCATCTTGGGTCTCCCCAACATTATTCTTAATGGAGAAAAGCTGAAAACATTCCCTCTAAAAACTGAAAGAAGACAGGGATACCCTCTTTTACCACTTCTATTCAACATTGTCCTTGAAACACTAGCCAGAGCAATTAGACAGACCAAAGAAATTAAAGGGATGCGAATAGGAAAAGAAGAACTCAAGATGTCACTATTTGCCAATGACATGATTTTATACTTAGAGGATTCAAAAAACTCCACTAGAAAACTTCTAGAACTAATAAATGAATTCAGCAATGTAGCAGGATATAAAATCAATACCAATAAATCTAATGCATTTCTATTCATAAGTGATGAATCACTTGGAAGAGAAATTAGGAAAACCCCTGCATTCACAATTGCCTCAAAAAATAATGAAATAAAATACTTGAAAATCAATCTAACAAAAGAGGTGAAAGACATGTACAATGAAAAGTACAGAACACTAGAGAAAGAACTTGAAGAAAACCTGAGAAAATGGAAATATCTCCCATGTTCTTAGAAAGGCAGAAGTAATATTGTCAAAATAAATATCCACACTACCAAAGGCATTATACAGATTCAATGCAATTCTGAATAAAATCTCAATGATGTTCCTCATAGAAATAGAGAAAGTGATCATGAACTTCATCTGGAAGAATGACAAACTCAAATAGCCACAACAATCCTGAGCAGAAGAAGTGAAGCAGGATGTATCACAATATCAGACCTTAAACCATACTACAGAGCAATAGTAACAAAATGGCATAGTATTAGCATCAAAATAGACAGGCATGCCAATGATAAAGAATAGAAGACACAGAGGCAAACCCACATAAATACCATTATCTCGTACTAGACAAAATAGCCAAAACATACAATGGAGAAAAGATACCCTCTTCAAAAAATGATGGCAGGAAAACTGGAAATCCATATGCAGTAAAGTGAAATTAAACACCCATCTCTTACCCTGCACAAAACTCAACTCAAGCTGGATCCACTTCAGATGGAGCACTAATATCCAAAATTTAGGAAGAACTTAAAAAATTTTACACCAAAAATACAAAGAATACAATAAATAAATGGACCAAGGAACTGGAGAGACTCCTTACAGAAGAAAATACACAGGTGATTAATAAATATATGAAAAAGTGTTCAACATCTCTAGTAATTAGAGAAATGCAAATTAAAACAACTCAAAGAACTCACCTTATTTCAATTAGAATTGCTATTTTCAAGAACACAAACAATAATAAATGTTGGTGTGCATGTGGGCAAAAAGGCACACTTTTACTTTCCTGGCAGAGTTGTAAATTAGTGCAACCACTCTGGAAAGCAGAATGAAGATTCCCCAGAACACTTGGAGTGGACCCACCTTTTGACTCAGCTATCCCACTCCTCAGTTTATACCCAAATGACTTAAAATTAGCATGCTATAGTAACGCAGACACATAAATGTTTATAGCAGCTCAATTCACAAAAGCTAGATTGTGAAACCAACCCTTCAACAGATAAAAAGATAAAATGTGTGGTGTGTATATATATATATATATATATATATATATATATATATATACCTACATACACATATTATACAATGGAACATTATTCTGCCATAAAGAATAATAATATCATGGCATTTGCAAATAAATGGATGATGTAATTGGAGAATACCATGCTAAGTGATATAAGCCAGGCCCAAAAAACCAAAGGCTGAATGTTTTCCCTGATAAGTGGAGGATGATATATAATGGATGTGGGGGTTGGGGGTGAGATAAGAATGAAGGAACTTTAGATTATATAGAGGGAAATGAGAGGGAAGAAGGGGAGAGGGTGTGATAATTGTGGAATGATACAGACATGATTGCCCTAAGTACATATATGATTACATGAATGGTATGAATCTACATTGTGCACAACCATAAAAACAAAAAGATATACCCAATTTGTGTACAATGAATCATAATGCAGTCTGTAAAAATAAAAAAAATTAAAGTTTCCACAACAATTAGAATTAATAAATGAATGCAGCAAATATCCAGAATACAAAATCCTTAGAAAACGTTGTTTCTTTAACCTAACCATGAGCAATCTGAAGAGATAATGGAAACAATTCCATTTACAGTAGCACCAGAAGAAATAACCTTGGTTTTCTTTTGATCTCATTTTCTTCTAGTGTGGACTTGAGGCCTTTCCCTTGACAGTGGCCAGAAGCTTAGGTGGGCACTCCCTGGAACGGCTTTGACTTTGGAAGGTCAGGTTCAGGTGTGTCAGACAGAGTAGAGGAGGGAGTGAAACCCCAGTTCATGACATGGAAGAAATGTGCTGGTCTCCATACGCTTGCATCCCTCAGGAGTCAGATGTGCCAACTGGGACTGAGAGGTGACAGGGAGCTGGAGTCAAGCTTGTGAGAGAAACACCATGGAACTATGCTTTATCAGGGTCCCCGGGCAATATCCATAAGCTTTCCCAGGAAACTAGCTAACTTAAAGAAGACCCATGTGAAGGGCACATGTTCACCTAACCCTGGCATGGTCAGTAGGTCAGCACTTGTGGCAGTGATGGGTTTGGGTTCAATGTGATGGGAAACCAGCTGCCTCATCTCCACAATGACATGAGGAAGACATGATGCACACAGGGAAAGGCAATGGATGCACCTGGGCCTCAAACAACTTCCACGGGGTCTGTAAATGAATACCAAGGCAGCAATCATGCAGGAATTAACTTGAACAAGGAGGTGACAGGCTCATGTGCAGAAATCTACAAAATGCAGCTGAAAGATGTCATGGTAGACAGGGATAAAAGAACAAATATTTTATGCCCAGGTAGTTGAAGACTTGAACACAATTTTAAATAGAAAACTTAATTGACATGTTCAAATGATCTAAAGACACTTCTCTAGATGAAATACACCAAAGGATCATGAAAAGCTCAAATAATGCTGGGGAGGATGTGGGGAAATGGAACATTTTTACACCTTTGGTGGAACTACGAATTAGTACAACCACTGTGGAAATCAGTATGGCTGTTCCACCAAAGACTGGGCATGGAACCACCATATAACCCAGCTGCACCACTCCTCGGTATTTATCCTAAGGAATTCAAGGCATCATACTGCAGGGATACATGCAGACCCATGATTATAGCAGCACAGTTCACAACAACCAAACTATGGAACCAACCTAGGTGTCCATCAGTGGATGAATGGATAAAAAAAACGTGGTATATGTATACAGTGGAGATTTAGTCAGTCAAGAAGAAAAATGAGATTATGTCATTTGCAGAAACATGGATAAAACTTGAGATTATAATGTTAAGTCAAATAAGCCAAACTCAGAGGGTCAATTGTAAGTTTTCTCTCATAAGTGGGAGTAGAGAGAAAAAGAAAGAAAAGATGGGGGACCTCCTGAAAATAGAAGGAAGATCAGTAGAATAAAATTCCGGGGGGAGGAAGGAGGAGAAGAATAAAGGGAAGCACTGAGACATGATGTTGACCAACTAATATTGTTATATTGTGTGCAAGGATGAATAGAAAAGTGAATCCTAATTTTATATGAAACTATAATGCACTGATAAAAACACATACGAAGAAAATTAAATAGTATAAAGTCAAACACAATCCCAATTCATAAATGCATATTTAAAACACCTTCTGAAGAAAAAGATTGATATGTTATTTCAAAATATTAAACATTCTTTGGTCTCATTTGAGAGAAGATATATATCATGAGGAAGTAAGTAAAGAGTACATCGGGACTTCACAAGTCTAAAATGAATGAACATCAAAAACAACAACAGAAGAGTATTCCTCATGTGGAAAGATGTGAAAAGACAGATAATTTTGTATTAATAGATGGAATACGTAACAGTATTTAAATCCTATTTTAATACACACGAGTTCTGAAGTATTAGTATGAGCATTAGAAGCTGAATAGGAACAACCAGATTTTCACATTATAGCATTAGAACCTCCCATCACTTCTTACATTTATCAACTCAACTGTCTTAAAGACTTAAACGTAAGGCTGGAGAGTAACACTACAGGACAGGGAAACCCACTCTCACCTCTTCTACTACCCAGAGCAATGGAAGTACTTGGAAGTGGTGTAAGATAAGAGAGAGGAATAAAAATCATCCCAATTGAAAAGGAAGATGGGAAATTATCTCTCTTTGCAGATAACATGATCTTCCATGTAGAAAATTTCAAAGGTACCCCCCAAAAGAAAACAAGTTAGAACTAATAAATGAATTCAGTAAAGTCCATGATAAAAATTCAACATACAAAAGTCAGTAGCACTTCTCTGCACAAATAATTTCCTAGGTGAAAAATAAATCAAGAGAATAATCCCATTTATATTGCATAAAAATAACTATAGCAAGGAAGTAAAAGATTTATACACTCAAAACTGTGAACATTGGTGTAAACAATTAAAGAA
Organism: Sciurus vulgaris; assembly: GCF_902686455.1. Classification (NCBI taxonomy): domain Eukaryota; kingdom Metazoa; phylum Chordata; class Mammalia; order Rodentia; family Sciuridae; genus Sciurus; species Sciurus vulgaris. The sequence continues at coordinate 5,628,955 of NC_136466.1, forward strand.
GGCATAAATAAATGAAAAAACATCATATGTTCATGGATGGTAAGGATTTATACTAGTAAAATATCCATGCTACCCAAAAAATGTAGACTGTATGGAATCTACTAAATTTCAAAGACATTCTTCACAAAAAGTAGATAAAATTTTCCAAAAATTTTTATGAATACACAAAAACCTGAAATGTTCAGAGAGTTGCTGGGAAAGAAAAATAACATCACAGGCATGAACCATTCCAATTTAAGATGATTTTTCCAAAGCCATAGCAAACTTAGAGTTTAGCCCTGACACAAAACTAGGAACCTAGACAAATGGAATAGAGAAGAGAGCTCAGAAATAATTTAAACATATGTGTTCAGGTTGACTAGGTTTTCAACAAGGGCACCAAGAACACACATTGAGGAAAGAGAAGTCTCTTCCATACTAATTGCTGAGAATAAAAACAAATTTCCACAAGTAAAAAAATGGACATGGGCCCTTATCTTACATCACAAGTAAAATCAACTTTTAAGTGGCATAAATTTAAGGTATAATGCTATCAATCTTTCTTTTTTGTGGATTCGAGCCATGGAATCTTGCTGACAGCCTGCACCCAGAGCAAGCACTCCCAGCCCTCTCTGGGCATAGTTAGAGGGCCACACAGGGCAGAGGCACAGTCATAAACCAAACAGACATAATCAATGGTTGGAATAATGAGGAGAAGTTTTGGGATCTGGCAAATGAGGTTTCTGACTAATAGCCATGGGAATCATTAAGCTAACAAGATGGCAGATGCCCTCTGGGGGCTCAACTTCAGAGCTCTGTCTCCTGAGCGTCCCTCCCTCATTAGCCCTGGTGCCTTTAGCAGGCAACACTGAGAGGCATCTGATGTAAGCCTCAGATGTCTGATGCAATCAGGCATCTTTGGACAAACTAAAAGGCCAAAAGGACTAAGAAAATTAGTGTCTCAAAGCATGTTGCAAGAGTAATGTGCCAAGAAAGAAGAGAGGGGCTGAAGATGCTGGGATAATTGCACATCTAGGGACCACACTTGGCTGGTGGCATGAAAAGGAAGCACATCTCATGCTTCTGTGAGAGAGTTCTGCTTACCTAAGAGAGATTGCTTTTAAATATTGTGAAAATAAAACATTGAGAGAACAATTTTTAGAAAGATGATTTTGATTGGCATATCTCCCTTTGAAAAACTAGAATAGAGAGGTGAATTACTAGATAATTCTAGCAATATGTGGAGTTTACAGTAATCTTTCTAATACTCTTTGAAAGAACTGAGGAAAATGTAGCACTCTCAACCTCATTGAGAGGAGAATCATTGAACAAACAAGGACATAACAAGAAAAGAATACTGAAGAGCATTATCCACAAGTGACTATTAATGCAAAAAATCCTGGGGCAAAAACTAGCAAATTAAATTGGATAGCACATTTTAAAAAGTCCTACACCTGAGCATCTGAGATTTATAAATAGGATGCAAGGAGTGTTCATCCTACATCAATTAATCAATGTCATACATCAAATTAACAAAATGAAGTACAAAAACCTGATCATTACAATCAATGCAGAGAAAAAAAAAAAACATTTAACAAAACTGAACAAAATAAAAACATACCATACAGTAGGAATAGTAGAAAACTGTCAACATAATAAAAGACAGGTATAAAAAGCCGACCTCTAATAGCACACTCAATGCAGAGACTGAAATCTGTGCATCTGAGATCAGGATAAAGGCGAGGTTCCCTCTCAGCACTGCTGTTCAGTAGAACACTAAGATGTTAGGTTCTAATCAGAGGATGCAGACATGAAAAACAAACAGGAGACATTCAGACTCTCTAGCATATTCACCACTTCACAGAGCTATCATTATTTTTTGTGTCTGTGGGGAGAACATTTGGGATCAGCCCTCTGCTATCTGCTACTGTCAAGTGTACCGTGACCTGGAGCATAGTCTTCACGCTCCATGCTTCATGTCAGTAGCTGTCTAGACGGACTGACCCCATCCAACATGACACCATTCCTGCACCATTCACTTCTGTGAGCTCAGTATTTTCAGAATTTTTGTACAAAAATCTTGATTATGATTATCACTTTTTATGTAGTACACATATGCCTCATATGTACCTGAATATTTATATTGGTTTTTAAAATTTATTTTATTTTATTTGTTCTAGTTAGTTGTCCATGACAATAGAATGCATTTATACATTTGGATATATAATGAACATGTGTATCTTATCTATGTATATAAAAAGTTATGTAATTAAATTTTGTTGTTTCATTATACCTATATTAAATGAAAAAAATGCCACTCTGAATATTCTTTTCAGTATCACTAATTATTACCTTTTTCTACAGATTGAACCCAGGGGTGCTACACCACGGGGCTACATTCACAGCCATTTTTATTTTTTAATCTTGAGGTAGGGTCTGGGTATGTTTCCCATGTGGCCTAGGACTTGAGATCCTCCTGTCCTGGGCTCCCGAGTCACTGGGATCACAGGTGTGCACCACCACACCAGACCTGAACTATGCCCTTAGAGAGAGACAGTCAATTATGACTCCTCACAGTTCTATAAGTCACTGCAAATGCTGAATTAGTAAATACTGCCCCGTTGTTCTCTTGAGAAATGCAGTTATGCCCCACGAGCCCTGATCACAGCTGATCATGGCCCTTTCACCATCCAACTCCACACACCCCGTTCTGTGCATGTTTCTGGGTGAGGAGCTGTTGTTCAATGCAACCTGTAGTTTTATCAGCACTAAGCTCATCACCCTCAGAAAGGTGACTCGGGCCACACAAAGATCCTCACACACGTGTATGCTCCTGGTAAGTCACATCAGGACCCAATTGTGCTCAGGGACACTGGACAGCACCTCCGCAACTCACCTGGGTGGCATTCTGAAGGGCAAAACACCAGGAGCAGAACAATGACAGCAGTGTGTCAGGACCCTGACGGGAAGAAGACACTCCTAATCCAGGAGTGTGCTTCAGGGTTAACTCAAATAGTGCACTCTTCTTCACTTCAGGAGTGATGATTTAGTGCTGCAAGTCCAGAGACTGGGGATATGTTTGTGGGGAAATCATAATTAGGAAGCTCACAAATACAGAATCTGAAAATAAGGGAGTTGGACTGCATGTGGTTTGAATTAAAGAAGTCTGATAAATGGAATTTCGAACCTATGACAAGAAATGGTTTCAAAAAACAAAGAAGATAAATTAGGGGAATAATTGTTTGCACTTACCACAAATGTGCCATTAAAAACTCACCTTTAATTTCAAAAGAAATAAAAGGCATACATTTCAGAATTGAAAAAGAACTTACAATATCTGTCTAGGAAATCCAAGGTGGCAGATTAGAGGGAGGCTGTGTTCCTTGTCCCTCCATAACTCAGGTTACAAGCAGAGGAAAATCTCTTTCTCTGTGAGGCAGTCTTTGGTGCTCATTGACCCACTGCTGTTTACCCCATTTGTCCACCTCGATCACTTATAGTCAGTCAGCATATCCTCTACTTTTTGAGTGCAGATTGCTCACTACCTGCTACCTATCTTCTGGCATTTGCCCAGTGACCTGCCTCTTGCAGGCCCATCAACTTGCTTTCACCAACCCATCTCCCACCACCTGAGGTCCACCTGCTGACTGTCTGCCAGTAGACTGCAGACCACCAGCACACTGCCAGGAGATCACCAACTGCCTGCTCTTTCCTGGAGTCCATTGTCACAGTATCCACAGATTTGGTTACATGAGGCTGCTGCCATTTTGGGACAACAGCCAGGACCTGCAGGACCCTCAGCCTGACTGACCATGCCCTGCCTGGAGGACCCCCAACCAGTGTTACCAACCACACTCCACATGAACTCGTTGCCCATGCCCTGCACTGAAGCTCCTATTCACCAACATGTTTGGAAGCCAGTGTGGCCATCTTGGATAATCCTGGAAACTGAATCTGCCATCTATAGGTGAGGCCCATCCCATTCTGAGATGCCTGCTGGAGACTGGACGCTCATTGTCAGGTACCTCTTATGCATTGGGCTACTGAAGACTGAGAGGTTTAATAGTACATGCTGTTATTGTGTAGATTTTTTTTGCTCCTCTTTGAATTTTTAAATTTTTATTTCTTCATTTTCTCACTCTAATTTCCTTTTGTTTACTTGTTTCCTCACTGCTGGGGTCCAGCCCTAGCAGGAGTCCATGGGTTCCACACAGGTAATGGGGCACGGGGAGACAGCGTCGGCGATGGATGGAGAATGAAAGACACAGACTCTACTTCTGGTGCAATGACTCCCACTTTATTCTGGGGAAGGCTGGGTTTATATACATTTTTCTTCAGGCTATAATGGCAGTCTTGTGGTTAATGAAATTAAAGAAGTTTCCAAAGCTTAGGCAGAAATTGTTCTTAACAAGAAACTGAAAGATTATGAGAAAACAGTAACCTTACAGATTATCCTTACCTAATCACAATTATTTTAAGAATATCTAACTAAGTCAAAGAGCTAATACAATGTTTATTTCCTTAATATCTAAACTCTATGTGACCTAAGGCTATTCTTATTACTCTCACGGTTAAAGCGATAGACAAGTAATCTCATGTGACCATCTCTACTAGGTCCATCTGTTAATATATAAATTGCTGAGTTAAGGGCTACAGGAGGGCAGCGGTCGCAGTGGTTCTCGAGGCCAAGTTTTTTTACTGAATAGATTAGATTGTCTTATGTAGCTCTTTTTTCCAGAACAGGGCATTGTGCACCAACGTTTATTATAGGGTGACCTATTCTTTGTAGGAAGGAAGGAATGTTGTGAGACCTTATTCTTTTACCCCACCACCACATATAAACAGGACTATTGCTAGGATTTAACCAGCCTGTTGGAGACAAAGGCAGATCTATATCTATTTTCTCCAGAGGCTTTCAGGGACTCATTGTATGGTTGCAAAATTATTTTTAACTTTGTTAGTGGTAAAGACCCATTGTCTTTCAGATTGTAGGTAATATTTTCTGGAAATTTTGTTGTACTCCCCTCATCCCCTTAGCAATCTATTCAGACTGAAATGAGTAATATATTATCAGAAAACACAACAGAAAAAAACACCATGCTCCAGAGCAAAACATCCGGCAATTCCCTTTAGGATGAGTCTTTGCAAACATCCTCCAGAGGATCTTCGTCAAGCACTGGATGGAATTCCGGACACCCCTGCACCTCACAGTATCTTTCTCTTTTTTCTCATGGTAACAAACAATTTCTTTTGATTCTGCTTTCATTCTTCATATAATCTTGTACATCTATATACTCTTTTCTTATCCCATGAACACATACATCCTACACCCCCCCCACTCTTTGTCCACCATTAGAAATTGTAGACCTTGTTGCAAATCTTCTTCTTCTACTGTAGATAATAATTGAACTCATCCTCTGTGTTTATTATGACAATATTGTAAACATCTGCATAGGGGCTATTAGGTTTAGAGTTGCATATTGTCTGTACTGGGTGCTGCTAATATTGATCTGCCCCTTAAGGAACAGGTTTTGAAAATCTGCATGGTCACTAGAAGCCTATGAGTGGAGGGAAAACTACAATACTCCAGATCTGCACTGGTAGAGGGGAATATTAAAAAAACAAAAGAAACAATATGAAAAAACAGTGAAAGAAAATGTTACAAACAAACTAAGATTCTATACTAATAGAATATAATGACAGCATGGTAGAAGAAATGTCAGAAAAGGAGTTCAGATTATACATAAATAAAATGATTCCTGAAGCAAAAGTTAAGAGAGGAAATGCAGGCAATGAATGATCACTCCAATAAACAGTTGAAAGACCAACTGCAGGAAGCAAATGATCATTTCAATAAAGAGATAGAGATTCTGAAAAAGAAAATCAACAGAAACCCTTAAAATGAAAGAAACAATAAACCAAATTAAAAAAAAATCAATGGAAAGAATCATCAACAGACTAAATCAGTTTGGAGACAGAAGTTCAGACAACTAAGACAAAACACTTAATATTGAAAATAAATATTGCCCAACTGAGAAGATGGTAAGAAATCATGAATGGAACCTCCCAGAATTGTGGGATATAACGAAAAGAACAAATTTACGAATTATTGGGATTGAGGAAGGCACAGAAATACAAACCAAAGGAATGAACAACCTAGTCAATAAAATAATATCAGAAAATTTCCCAAACCTGAACAATGAAATGGAAAATCAACTACTAGAGGCATACAGAACACTAAAAGTACAAAATTACAAGAGATCCACACCAAGGCACATTTTAATGAAAATGCCTAATATCCAAAATAAAGATAGAATTTTAAAGGCTGTGAGAGAAAGGCATCAGATTACATAGTGGGGGGACCAATATGGATATCAGCAGATTTTTTTAACCAGACCCAAAAAGCAAAGAGGGTCAGAAACAATACATTTCAAGCTCTGAAAGAATATGGATGCTAACCAAGAAACTTATACCCAGAAAAACTAACCTTAAGAATTGAAGGCAAAATAAAATCCTTCCATGATAAACAAAAGATGAATAATTTGCAAATAGAAAACCTGAACTACAGAACATTCTCAGCAAAATATTCCATGAATAGGAAATGAAGAACAACAAAGTAGGCCAACAATGTGAGGAACTACCCTAAAGGAAAAGTCAATCACAGAAGAAACCAAGTAAAGTTAAAAAAAACAAAAATAAGTCAAAATGACCAGGAATACAAATCCAATCTCAAAAATAACCCTGGATGTTAATGACCTAAACTCATCAATCAAAAGGCATGGACTGGCAGATTGTATTAAAAAGAAAGACCCAGCAATATGCTGCCTTCATGAGACTCATCTCATAGTAAAAGACATCCACAGACAGAGGTGATAGGATGGGGAAAAATATACCACGCACATGGACTCAGTAAAAAAGCGGGGGTTTCCATTCTCATGTCAAATAAAGTGAACTTCAAGCCTAAGTTAGGCTTCTGCCTAAGAAGAAGGTCATTTCATACTGCTAAGGGAAACATAAACCAGCAAGACATAATTATCATAAATATTTATGACCCACATGATGGTACATCCCTGTAGATCAAAGAAATCTTTCTCAATTTCAGAAATCAAATAGACCACAACACAATAATATTGGGTGACTTTAACATATCACTTTCACCACTGGACAGATCCTCCAAACAAAATCTGATCAAATATACTGTAGAATTAAATAATACAATCAATGATTTAGGCTTAATGGACATTGATAACAGAGTATTTCATTCATCATTGAGTAATAAATTTTCTACTCGCGAGCTTTTGGATCCTTCTCCAAAATAGATAATATGCTATGCCACAAGGCAGCTATTAGTAAATACAAAAAATATAGATATTACCTTATATTCTATCAGAACATAATGGAATGAAATTAGAAACCAATGATAAAAAAAAAAAAAAAAACAGAAACTACTCCAAAACCTGGAGACTAAAAAATATGCTATTGAATGAAGCATGGATAACAAAAAACATCAGGGAGAAGATAAAATAATTCTTAGAGGTAAATGAGAACAATGACAGAATATATCAAAATCTTTGGGAGAATTTGAAAGCAGAACTAAGAGGAAAATTCATTGCTGGAGTGCATTCAAGAAAGGAATGAAAACTCAACAAATAAATCAACTAAAATTACATCTCAAAGCCCTAGAAACTGAAGAACAGAACAACACCAAAAGGAGTAGAAGACTAATTAATTAAAATCAGAGCTGACACCAGTGAAATTGAAACAAGAGAAACAATTCAGAAAATTGACAAAACAAAAAGTTGGTTCTTTGATAAAGTAAATATTATAAATAAATCCTTAGCCTACCATAAAAAAGAGGAGAGAGAATACTCAAATTACTAAAATTTGTGATGAAAGAAGAAATATCACAACGAACACCATTGAAATATATAACATAATTAGAAACTATTTGAAAATCTATACTCCAACAAAATAGAAAATCTTGAAGTCATTCACTAATTTCTTGAGACATATGATCCTCCCAAACTGAACCAGGAAGACATACACAATTAAAACAGATCAATATCAAGCAATGAAATAGAAGAAGACATCAAAAGCCTACCAACCAAGAAAAGTCTGGAACTAGACAGATTCCCAGCTACATTCTATAAGACTTTCAAAGAAGAATTGATACCAATACTCCTCAAAATATTCCATGAAATAAAAAAGGAGGGAACCTTCCAAATTCATTCTATGTCACTCTGATACATAAAGAAGACAAAGATACATCAAAGAAAAAGGAACATTAGACCAACATCTCTGATAAACATAGACACAAAAATTTTTAACGAAATTCTGGCAAATGGCATAAAAAAAAACATATCAAGAAGATAATGCACCCTGAACCTCCCTGGGTTCATCCCAGGGATGCCACATCGGTTCAACATTCAGAAATCAATTGATGTGATGGTGCAACTCTATGAGATCCAGGCTATTATTATTACTATGTCAAATATCCACCTGATGATTCTTAATTATCTCCCAGTCCCATTGGGACACATGATATTTGGCTGCAGAAACACAGACGTGCTTATAGTCATCATGGCATTTAAGCCTTTGTTTAATTTGGAGAGCAGAAAGTTAATTACTGATGATTGTAATAGTAGAAATTAAAGCATTTAATTTGATCACAATCATTTTATCAATATTCAACTTCCTGGAACCACAGCATCTTGATACAATGAACTATGTCCCTAGACATAGTGAATATGGAAAAAATATAATCCTGAAAGAATACACTAAAACGTACAGAACCCAAATTATTTTCAAATAAGAAATAACTGCTAGAGTGCAAATGTGAATTACTTATTATTTTAGTGTAAAATCTGTTTGCTGGGCTGTAATTTGGTCTTTATTACATGGTTACTAGTAGTGCAAAGTAATATCCAAACAATATGGAGTAGTTGAAATTACATGGAGTTTTAACATATCAGAATGATTGTATATATGATCTTATTTTGTATTCTTATTGCAATCTTATTCTGTAATATAGCTCTAAATAACTCAACTATTTTTCTAGTTTCTTAGATTTTCTACTGTGTTAAAAATTCAGATTAAACATGGTTGCCTGCAAGTTCTTTTCAAAAAGAAGTAAAAGTGAAACACATTTAGTGGCAGGGCTGCCACATTAAGCCTTCCTGGCTGTGGACCTTCTGGAGGAAGTGACCTTCTGACGTAACCGTCTTATCAATTTCTGAACAACAACCCAAAGCATATCCACCACTGCTAGAGATTTTACATTATATTGGCCAAACATTTGAACATTTCATACATTTATAAAGGTGCCAAATTCTACTTCAGAACAATTAAATCAATAAGATATCGGTAAATATTCCAAGGAAATGATGGACTTTTTTTTATGAGAAAGTTCCATTTTAATAACTGTTTGAACATAAAACCTTAAGTTCCAAGGGTCAGTATGATTGGCAGGCCTAGGTACTCCCTATGCTATTTTTTTTTCATCAAAAGTTACCTTTAAATAACCAGCATATTTATCACTGGACCAGGATATAGGCAATTTTCCACTATAGCCAGTATAATTAAATATAGTAACATGAATAGATATAATATGTTTATCTGTAAAATTTTCCATCTTATGAATATCATTATAGACACTGGGATGGATTCTGCAGTCCACAGCACTGGGTGTATTAAAGGTGGATCTGGGTTATCAGTCTAAAAAGTTTCCCCGTGGACTTCTCTTATCTGACAACTCAACAGAGTTAGCATGGCCACAACCATTTTGGTTGGAGACTTAAAATCTCGTTGTGGATCATCCTTTGGACCTGAAATGCCAGGTCCTCCAATTCTTTCCACAATGAGAGACTGGGTGTTGTGTTTTGAAAATATACAGCTTCTACCCTACAGTATTATAACATCTGTTGCATTTGATTGCTCTGTATTTCACTCAGCAGCAGCAGAATTTTAATATTAGAATTGTTAAAGAGTTTTTGAAATAATTTTGTGAGATTTAGTGGGTTTATATAGAGTTCTGTTACCCCATTTTTGGCTTTTCAAAATTGTAGAAAAAAAGTTGATATAAGCTGGAGTATCATTAGTCCTAAATTGTACATAATGGCCTAGAATTGTACAAGTGTTTAAACCAGAAGAAGTGACTTCATAAATATTTTTATTTGGTAAGGAAAATTAGTAAAATTTACCTGTTGTTAAAGTCAATGTTATTAAATTGATGAGGGCATTACAGTAAAAGAAGTCCTAGATTTTACCAAATGTATGATTTGATTTTGTCTCTAGTAGTGGACAGAGTGACAAAAATGGAGTCTGTATAAATATTAAGTCAGTTTTACAACCTGTTTGTCTTGCTGGTAATGGCCTTATAATCTTAAATTAAATTGTTACACTAGAATTGGTACTTTTAAATATTATCGGGTAGTGTGAATAAGAATTGGTAGTATCTTTCAGGACAGTGATCCAATAAGTTGTTTAAAAGTTTCAGAATTTCATGTCATTGATCTAGCAAAAACATATTAAGGGATTTATGTTAAAATAATTTTTTATATATAAAGATACAGCTGTATGAATATTATTAATAATGGTATTTAAAGTAGCAAATATAATTTAAATGTCTAACATGGGATTTTGGTTAAATAAATTATACAATAAAAAATTTGACATTAAAAGTAATATTGTAAGAGAATATTAATTATGTGCAATCTAAAATAATTTTACAAGTCTTAAAAATGACATTATGATTCTATGTGTATAAAATATGTATACCTACAAGTATGTGTATGGAAAAGAGTGTAGAAGGTTATATAGTAAATGTTAATAGTAGTTATTCATGGATAGTAGAATTTTAAGAGATTCTTATGTATATTTTCTAATTTTTCATAAATGGGTTTCTTGACAAAATTTAGGTAAAATATTTTAATTTTAAAACTAATTTGTTTATTATTTGGATATTATTTCATAAAATTTCAATATATAATTTCTGTATTAATATACATTAATTAATTCAATATATCTGAAAAATGAAATATAAATTAAAAGAGCTTTTATTCCCTTGGTGGAAAGGTGTCAAAATATTTTTATATCTAACCTTTAAATATGCTAATATCTCATAATTAACTTTTAGAAATATAGTTAAGTTTACTTCTCAAGGTAGGGAGTAATATAAAAATTTTATAACTTACATTTATTTAATTCTAAAATATTAAATGACATCATTAAATTTTTAATTAATTATTATTATACAACTTTGTAAGAGAGCATTATTGTAAAATGTTTTAGTTTGGAGAGTATCAGTTTAGTAACATGTCCTTTTAAATCTTTTATTTTAAAGACTTCTTTGTTTGAGAAACAAAGATACAATTAACATATGAAGTTAGCAATTATCATCATAGTTAATTAAAACATAGTCATTGACCTTTTTATATTAGCAGGATTCAGATTTTAAAGAGAAATTTAAAATATGGAATGCAAAATGATATTTAAAATAAAAGGTAATGTTTAACCAAATTTATATAAATCTTAATTTCCTTAAAATAAATGTTTTTAAATAATAAAGCTCAAAATACATAAGAAATTATTTTATTGGAATGAGAGTAGATTAATGTTTTAATTCCTTTCCCCTTTTTAATCCTTAGGAATTTTAGACCTTCTTTATATCAACCAAATTATAATCACATTTACTTTTTAATTGTATTTTAGTTAAGAGTATTTGCTGTTTTCATACTTAGTATATGATATTTTACCACCCAGTAGCATTCATTCATGTACATCAATGAGTATCTCCTATAATAAAGACTTAGATAATTAATTCCGTTTACTTTAAATTTAACCTACTCATTCTTAATTATAAAAGTCAAGACATCAAATAATGAAAATATCTCTATTAATCATCTCTTTTCTGTTGAAGAATACTGTTAAAAGCAGATAGATATAGATTTTGAATATTTTAGAAATTAGCAATTTTATTAATTATTTGACCACCTGGACAAATGTAAATCAATAATTATAAGGAAGCATTTGTTTGTATTTTTTTACCCAATTTAAATTAAACCTTATTAATTCAAGTGAATTAAAGTTGCTTGGATCCATTTTTTATTTTAATTTTAAATTGTGAGCATGCTCAATGAACTCTAAGTAAATTTTGATGTCATGTAAACAGAACCATTGGGTGCACCCTTATAAATCAGTCAAATATACAAAAGGAACATTTTTATAACTGTTGTAAGTGGAGCTCCACAGTAATGAACTTATCAAAACTTTGATTTAACCTGTTTAGGAATTTAAGATATAACAGATTAAACTTTTTATTATATAACCATAAGGCAGACCTGTCTTGATGGATAAGCCAGATTTGAAGTCGGCTTTTTGCCTACTGATGGTTGTTCATCCTTAAAATCATCCCTAAAAGCAAAAAAATTAATCCATTAAAAAGCACAATTAGAACATCTTTCATAACTTCAGATTTTTTCTCATTTAACTCTGACTAAAGATAATCTATTTGAGAGAATAAAAGCAGCACTGGTGAGAAGAGTGAACTGCAACTTGTCAACAGAGATGTCATGGCACAGCGGTTAGGCGAGATCAGCCTGTAAAAATACTAATTTTGTTTTTTCCAACAAGTCGTTATTCAGGAAAGTTTAAGATTGTAGGCAAGATTTTAATATTCCATTCTCTTCATGCTGTAGAATTAAGAAGAATTAGCCTTTGTAAGAAAACCCACAAACACCACATGGACATGGGAAATCACATAAGGGGGTTTATTAAGCAAACATAGTGTCTCCCTGCAGGGTAAGAGAGAAAATGAGAGGAAACGAGAGAGAGGAAGGGTGCATGCTAGAGAGAGTGGAGAAGTGAGGAGAAACAAAGTGAGTCGGGGGAGAGAAAGCATGAGAAAAGATGGCGGGGTAGCTACCCTTAAGGAGTTGAATTCTGCCGGGCTAACAGGGGACCAATAAAGGAGAAGGATACCTGCAAGCTGACTGATGAACCAATAGCTAGCCAGGATGTTCACAGACTGACAGTAGTTGGGAGGTGAGGAAATGCTGCACCAGAAAGGGCGGGGAGCAGCTTTCAGACTGACAAGCTAGGTTGTGATGCAACGGAAAGGGCGGAGAGCAGCTTTGTATTACAGCTTTCAAGTGCAGTGGAGCAGGGGATAGGGGTTAGAATTGAGCTCAAGAAGACCATGGGGTTCTGCCACATTTTTAAAATCCCCACAACCTGCACCATGGTGCCTCCACCCCCTGCACCATATCACCTCTCATCTTGGAGGCCTGGCCCTGAAGGACTCTGCCTAAGAAGGAACCAGCCATGCTCTCTAGCAGCAGGTGGCAATCTGTGAGCTTTCCCAGTGCTATCAGGGAGCGTCCTGCCTGCTGCCTTTCATCCTCCATGCCTGGGATCAGAAACCATGCCATTTCTACAGCCTGAAGATCTGTGGCAGGAGCACCCATATTTAAACAAGGAAACTTGCCAATTAACTTTCTCTACTTAAGTTAGAGGTTTTCCCTGAATTCCTGATTAATGTCTTTTTTTCCCAGCATTTTAAACTTCCACATTTATCTCAGCTAAGTCAGGCATTACTTTCACATTAAGTCACATAGCCAAACTCTGCAGCAGTTGGAAAGGACAAGATGGAGGCAGACAAGGCAGGGAGACTTGAGATGGAGTCTGTATGATTTAAAGTGACCAAGTCTGGTACCACTTTTAAGCATTGTAGACCTCGTGTTCTCTGTGCTGAATTTCCACTCTATGTTATTGAGTACAACTGCATATATTTCATAGAGTTAAAATTCCCTAATTTTAAGGCCATGCTATTAAGCAGATGCCCCTCTTTACTCTCTCTCAATAAGGTACTCCATGCACATGTTCTGTTCCGAGAGAGAGGACCAAACACACACCTGACTTTTCTACCTCTTATGGATTCTTCTCAAACAGTCCCAGTTCAGGCTCCAGTTATCTCAGCACTTCCCACATGGTTGAAGCAAAAGGTTCCTGTTGGAGGGATGGGTGGTTATGAAATACTGGTTAAGAAATTTATTTATCATCAAGAAAGAATGGAGACAATTATCTTTTAAATCAGAGCATGATTGATAGAGCTGTCCATATGGGACTGGCTCAAACAAAATGGAGATACCACATTTTTTTTTTTAATTAGAGCAGTAGAGATCAAAGGGGACTGTAGGAGCATCCTCCTGAGAAACAGGATGGGGTGGGGTTGAGACATTCTACTCTAGTAGGTCACCCCAGCAAGCCCTGCAAATTCTGGTGGTGAACCACTGCACAAACCACAAACTCCAGGCAATATGGAGCAATTTCCTATATTTGTCAGTTTTGTCAGTTTCTGAGCACCAGAGTTCCATGTCTAATAGCTCAACCAAGCCTGTTTTTTTTTTTTTTTTTTTTTTTTTGGCAGTGAATGGTGAATGGCATTCTACACAATGTAATAATTATCAAAAATTTTTTGTCCCTTTCTTTCAGAAATAAAAAAAGTACTGTAAACATTTTTTAGAATAAAACTGTCCCCAAAAGCTGAAATATTCTTGAAAAGAAATGAGCAAAATTAAGGGCCTCACATTGTAATTTTCATCATACAACAAAATGATATTACTGAACACAGGCCTAGCCCAGCACCACCACGTGAGACTTCCAGGCTCGGAAGGCTGACCCAGAGACCCAGGCCCAGTCAAGCACTGCTGTCTGAGACTTCCCCATTTGGGAGGGCCAGCCCAACGCCACTGCACAAGACTTCTGCATCTGGGAGTTCTTTCCCAGAGAACCAGGTCCAGCCCAGCCCGGCCCCAGGCCAAGGTCCAGCACCTGTGCTACAATCGACCATCTGTCAGCACATGGAGGCACCTCTGCCCATTAGCAGGGAGTACACCCCACCTGAAGGCCACCATCCCCAGAGGGGCAGCACCCTTCTTGGATCACTGCATCATCAAGTTCCTCTCAGACATCAGGCTACTGAAGTCTAGGAAGTTTGAGCAGAGCCATATAGTTTTATTGTAGATTTTTTTATTAGTAGTAATATTATGATTATTCCTATTATGCCTACTATTATAACTACTTTTCTTTTCTTTTATTAATATTTTTCTCATCCTATTTTCCACTTATCTATCTGTCTCCTTGGAGATTTTTTCTCCCTTATCATGAGCAAATGACCAATTTTTTTTAATTCCAATTTCACGACACCTATGACATAGTACATCTATAGACACACTTCTTATCTCATTAATGTTATATCCTACACCCCTCCCCATCCTCTTTGTCTACCATTAGAAACCATGGTTCTTACTGCAAAACTTTAGGGTAAGTTGTAGACAATAATCAAACACACAATATCTGTTTATTAAGACAATATGGTTAATACCTTAAAAGGGACTATTTGAGTTAATGATGCATATTGTTTGTATGGTGTGCTGCAAATATGGATCTCTCACTTTAAGGTGAGGTATAGGAAACCTGCAAGGATACTATAAGTCCATAGGGAGGAAACTGCAGTACCTCAGATTTGCACTCTTAGAGGGGAAGATACATGAACAATATGAGAAAACAAGGGAAGAAAGTGTACCAAACAAACCTAGATGCTACATCAATAAAATCCAATGACCACATGGAAAAAGAAATGTCAAAAAGGGAGTTCAGAATGGACATAATTAAAATGATCACAGAAGCAAACAGTGAGATGAGAGAGCAAATGCAGGCATTGAATGATAGCACCAATCCATAGTTAAAAGAGCAAATGCAGGAAGCAAAAGATCATTTCAATAAAGAAGTAGAGATTTTGAAAAAAACACTCAATAGAAATCCTTGAAATGAAAGAAACAATAAACCAAATTAAAAAACTCAATAGAAAACACAACCAATAGGCTAGATCATCTGAAAGACAGAACCTCAGACATTGAAGACAAAATATTTAATCTTGAAAACAAATTCGACCAAGCAGAGAATATAGTAATAAAACATGAATAGATACTCTAAGAATTATGAGATATCATGAAAAGACCAAATTTAAGAATTATTGTTATTAAGGAAGGCACAGAGATACAAACCAAAGTAATGAATAATCTATTGAATGAAAAAATACCAGAAAATCTCCCAAATCTGAAGAATGAAATGGAAAATCAAATACAAAAGGCTTACAGGACACCAAATATACAAAATTATGGCAGACTCACACCAAGGCACATTATGATGAAAATACCTAACATACAAAATAAAGATAGAAATTTAAAGGCCGAAAGAGAAAAAAATCAAATTAAATTCAGGTGGAAACCAATATGGATATCAGCAGATTCTCAACCTAGACCCTAAAAGATAGAAGAGCCTGGAACAACATATTTCAAGTTCTGAAAGTAAATGGATGGCAACCAAGAATCTTATGCCCAGCAGAACTTACCTTCAAATTTGACAATGAAATAAAATCCTTCCATGATAAACAAAAGCTAAAGGAATATACAAGTAGAAATCCAGCACTACAGAACATTATTGGCAAAATATTACTTGAGAAAGAAATAAAAAACAATGATGAAGTCAGCATAGGGAGGAACTATCCTAAAGGAATTGCCAAATAAAGGAGAAACCAAGTCAAGTTAAAAACCAAAAATAAGCCGAAATGACCAGGAATACAAATCATATATCAATAATATCCCTGAATGTTAATGGCATGAGCTCATCAATCACAAGAATAGACAGGCAGATTGAATTAAAATGAAAAACCAAACAATATACTGCCTTCAAGAGACTCATCTCGTAGAAAAAGTTTCCCACAGGCTAAAAGTGAAAGGATAGGAAAAAACATACCATGCACATGAGTTTACTAAAAAAGCGTGGTATCCATCCTCATATCAGATAAAGTGGACTTCAAGCCAAAGTTAGTTAGAAGGAATAAAGAAGGACATTTCATACTGCTTAAGGGAAGAATAAATGAACAATATATAACAATCATGAATATTTATTCCTCAAACAATTGCTCATCGTGTAAATCAAACAAATTCTTCTCAATTCCAGTAACCAAATAGACCACAACACAATAATACTATGTGACTTTAACACACCTTTCTCACCATTGGACAGACTTCCAAACAAAAATTAACAAAGAAACCATAGATCTCAATGACACAATCGGTAATTTAGACTTAATAGACAAATATAGAATATTTCATCCATCAATGAACAAATGAACTTTCTACTCAGCAGCACATGAATTCTTCTCTAAAATAGACCATATATTATTCCATGAAGCTACTCTTAGAAAATACAAAAAGATAGAGATACTGCCTAGTGTTCTATCAGATCATAATAGAATGAAATTAGAAATCAATGACAAAATAAGAAACAGAAATTACTCCAACAGGAGATTAAACAATATGCTATTGAATGATGCATTGATAACAGAAGACATCGGGGGGAATTAAAAAAATTCTTAGAGGTAAACAAGAACAAAGATACAACATGTCAAAATCTCTGGGAGACTATGAAAGCAGTACTAAGAGGAAAATTCATTGCATGGACCATATTCGACAAAAGAAGGAAAAGTCAACAAATAAATAACCTAATGTTATAGCTAAGAGCCTAGAAAAAGAACAGAACAACACCAAAAGTAGTAGAAGACAGGAAACAGTTAAAATCAGAGCTGAAATCAATGAAATTGAAACAAAAGAAACAATTGACATAATAGACAAAATTAAAAGTTGGTTCTTTGAAAAAAATAAAAAAAAATTGATAAACCTTAGTCACACTAACAAAGAGAAGGAGATAGAAAACTCAATTATTAAATTCAGGATGAAAAAAGAAATAGCACAACAGACACTATTGAAATACAAACATAATTAGAAGCTATTTTGAAAATCTATACTCCAACAAAACAGAAAATCTTGAAGACATCAACAGATTTCTAGAGACATATGATCCACACAAATAGAATCACGAGGACATTCACAATTTAAATAGATCAATGTCAAGCAATAAAATAGAATAAGTCATCAGAAGCCTACCAACAAAGAAAAGTCCGGGACCAGATGGATTCTCAGCCGAGTTGTACAACACCTTCAAAGAAGAGCTCATTCCAATACTCCTCAAAGTATTCCATGAAAGAGAAAAGGACGTAACCCTTCCAAACTCAATTCTATGAAGCTAATATCACCCTGATACCCAAACCAGACACATTGAGGAAAGAAAATATCAGACCAATATTCCTAATGAACATAAATGCAAAAGTTCTTAATAAAATTTTAGCAAATTGCAAACAAAACATATTAAAAAGATAGTGCACTATGATCTAATGGGTTTCATTCCAGGGATGCAAGATAGGTTCAACATTTGGAAATCAATAAATGTAATTGACCACATCAATAGACTTAAAGTTAAGAATCACATAATTATTTCAATAGATGAAGAAAAAGCATTGGATAAAATACAGCACCCCTTCATGCTCAAAACACTAGAAAAAATAGGAAAAGAAGTAACATTCTCAACATTGTAAAGGCTGTTTATGCAAAGCCCATGGCCAACATCATTCTAAATGGAGAAAAACTGAAAGCATTCCCCCTAAAAACTGGAATAAGGCAGGGTTGATCTCTTTCAACACTTCCATTCAACATTTCCTTAAAACTCTAGCCAGAGCAATTATGCAAGCTAAGGAAATTAAAGTGATAGGAATAGGAAAAGAAGAAACCAAACTATCCCTATTTGCCAATGACATGATTCTACATTTAGAGGAGCTGAAAAATTTTACCAGAAAACTTCTAGAACTCATAAATGAATTCAGTAAAGTAGCAGGATATAATATCAATGCTCATAAATCTAATGCATTTTAATTCATATGTGATGAATCCTCTGAAAGAGAAATTAGGAAAACCACTTCATTCACAATTACTAAAAAAAAAAAATAAAATACTTGGGAATGAATCTAACAAAAGAGGTGAAAGCCCTCTAGAAGGAGAACTATAGAACTCTAAAGCAAGAAATTAAAGAAAAACTTAGAAGATCTAAAAGCTCTCATGTTCTGGGATAGGAAGAATTAATATTGTTAAAATGACTATACTACCAAAAGTGCTATACAAATTTAATGTAATTCTAATTAAAATTCCAATGACATAATTCACAGGAACAGAGCAAGCAATCATGGAATTCATTTGGAAGAATAAGGGACCCAGAATAACTAAAGCAATCCTTAGCAGGAAGAGTGAAGCAGGGGGTATCACAATACCAGACCTTCAACTAAACTACAGAGCAATAGTAACAAAAACAGCATGGTATTGGCTCCAAAATAGAGAAGTAGATCAATGGTATAGAATAGAGGACACGGACACAAACACACATAAATACAGTTACCTCATACTAGACAAAGGTGCCAACAAATTACATTGAAGAAAAGATAGCCTTTCATTACATGGTGCCAGGAAAACTGGAAATCCATATGCAGCAAATCGAAATTTCAGTCTGTGGGAATCTTTTTCTATTTCTCACCCTGCACAAACCTCATCTCAAAGTGAATCAAAGACCTAGAAATTAGACCAGAGACCTTGCATTTAATAGAAGAATAAGCAGGTCCAAATCTTCATCATGTTGGCTTAGGATGAGAATTCCTTAACATGACTCCCAAAGCATAAGAAATAAAAGTACGATTCAATAATTGGGATAGATTCAAACTAAAAAGCTTTTTCTCAACAAAGGATAAAACTATCAGCAAAGTGAAGAGAGAGCCTACAGACTGGGATAAAATCATTGCCACACATACTACATACTTCAGATAGAACGCTAATCTCCAAAATCTATAAAAAACTCAAAAATCTTTACACTATGGATACAAATAACCCAATCAATAAATGGGCTAAGGAAATGAGCACACACTTCACAGAAGATCTACAAGCAACCAACAGATACATGAAAAGTGTTCATCATCTCCTGTAATAAGAGAAATGAAAATCAAAACTACCCTAAGATTCCAATTAGAAATTAGAATGGTGATTATCAAGAATACAAGCAACAATAGAAGTTGGCAAGGATGTGGGGAAAAATGCACACTCATACATTGCTGGTGGGATTGCAAATTAGTGCAGCCACTCTGGAAAGCAGTGTGGAGATTCCTCAGAAAGCTTGGAATGGAACCATCATTTGACCCAGCTATCCCACTCCTCGGCCTATACCCAAAGGGCTTAAATTCAGCATACTACAGAGATACAGCCACATCAATGTTCATAGCTCAATTCACAATAGCTAGATTGTGGATCCAACCTAGATGCCCTTCAATTTATGAATGGATAAAGAAACTGTTGTATGTATATATATATATATATATATATATATATACACACACACTGGAATATTACTCAGCCATAAAGAAGAATAAAATTATGGCATTTGCAGGTAAATGGATGAAGTTGGAGAATATCACGCTAAGTGAGATAAGCCAATCTCACAAAACCAAGGGCTGAATGATCTCTCTGATAAGCAGATGATGACACATAACGGGAGTGGGAGGGAGGGAGGCAAGAATGGAAAATGGATGGATTGTAAAGAGGAAAAGAGGCATGGGGAGAAATTGGGGGGAGGAAAAAATAACAGACTGAGACAGACATCATTACACGTATGATTACAGAAATGGTACGAGTCTACTTCATGTACAACCAGAGAAAGAACAGTTGTACCCCTTTTGTGTACACTGAATCAAAATAAATAAATATAAATTTTAAAATAGAAAAAAAAAACAAGATTACTCAAGAGAGCACATGTGGACTCACTCAGTGCAGACACAGGAGCAGAGGGTGGATGGCACAAAGCAGCCCTTGCACACTGGGTCGAGGACTTTTAACAAGGATGCCGAGAGCACTCAGTGGGGGTGAGTCCTGCACTGTGTGGTGCTGGGAAAACTGCGGCTCCACAAAACAGTGACCGGGGCCTCTCCACCACACCTGGATCTGAGCTCCAAATGCACAAAGTCCTACCTGTAAGGGCCTTAAATCCATCGAACTACACGAAGACCTGTGGTAGAAGATTCAGGACTCAGGGCATGGTAATGGCTTCATTGATCTGATCTTAAATGCACAGAAAGCAAAATTTAAAATGAAGACTACATCAAACTTAAAACCTTCTGCATAAAAAATCAAAATATTTAAAAGACTACCTCTGGGATAGGAAAGAGAAATCTGCATCTGATCAGGAATTTATATTCAAGACATAAGTAACTTCTATAACTAAACAATGAGCCTGATTAAAAAGGGCAAGTGACACTTCTGCCGAGATGACGTGAAGCATGTGTCTATGGAGTGAACGTGTCTGTGTGAGTGGGAGTCAGTGAGCATGTGGACATGGGCCAGCAGGGCATTGGCTAGCACTGCTGCTCACTCCACAGGGTTGCTAACAAAACAGAAACAAAGCAGCCTATCCTGCAAAGTGTAGATCACTTGGCACGTGGCAGGTTTATTCAGATAAATGCAAAATGAAGAGGAAGCCCCTCTCTTTCCTAATGAACTCTACCTTGGTGAGTAAAACATGTACGAGTGAGTCAATAACTCTAAATTGTTCTCTCAGAAATTTTTTTAAAAATTACTTAACAATTCACAATTTCTCAGTTTTATAGGATTTTATAAAGTTATAATAATAGAATACTTCTATGATTTTGACTTTTCTTTTTCTTCTGAAAATCCATCCCAGTTACTTACTTTTTTCTTATCTAAGCTCCAGGCTCCAAGAGGAAACTGTGCCGTTTACTCCTTTGTTCTAAGTGGAGCAACTAGAATAGTGTGTGGCTGAAAGACAAACATACCAGAAAAAGTAATCAGTGCTTCCTCCCTGCACCCCAGAACACCAGTAGGCACCACACGGGATTCTCCTCATTGACAGAGTTCAGCACAGCTGCTCACATCTGGGAAATTGTAGCTTCCAAAACCTCAGTCCCTCAACTCTGGGGCAGAAAGAAGCCAACTGCAGAGGAACTCCAGGCAGAGAGGGAAGTGAGACAATCACCTCCGGTTATAGCAGTAGTTACAGTGGTGACATTTCCAAAATACAGCCACAGATTCACGTTTTTTGACTCCTCTTCCATAAAGGAAACCCAATGCACACAACACAATTTGATCTCAGGAGGCGCCATGTAGGTGAGACCGAAACCAGCTAACTCCCAAAGGGCCAAGCGTGTTCCCATCTATAGGGACCTCTCCTTTCATTGGAGGTTAGTGCTGCAGAACCTCACAGAAGGAAGAAAATCTCAACAACAGAAGGGGAAAATTATGAACCTGAATTTTTTGATGTATTTGAGGACTTGACATGCATGGAACCAAATAGAACTGTCTTACCAGTACAGTTTTCAAATATTTTCCCAAATTAGCAAACGATGTAATCATTTTTTATCTTGTCCTAGATCACAATGAATTTAATTAATTTTTGTTGAGAAACCTCTTTCAGAGTGACCAAAATAGCAAACAGAAAATAGGAAGTATAGAAAATAAAAAGAAGCAAATGTATGTATCTGTGTATCTCCATGTAACTGGATATCCATTTCTCTCACATAGCTAGTATACAGGGAATGTGCAGATACAGCTATTTTATCTAGACATGTTCAAACGCACCTAGGCATAGAATCTATATTCACAAAAAGGTGCTGAGTTATATAATTTCCTTTAGCATAGTTATAAGTAAATAAAAAACTTCTTTGACATTTGTATTCATTTTAAATAGTTAATTACAGTTTAGTTTCCTTAAATACGCTGCAACTTCATTTGAACAAGTGTATGATATTTTAAGGATCCTAATTTATCAAACACTCCCCTGCTGAGCACCATACAAATTATTTCCAATTTGCACCATGATAACTGCAGTTCACACAGGCCCACTATGTGTACTTATTGGTGGATATCTAAGTTTCTAAAAGTGGAATTTTAATCAATATTGTATTTTTCTGCTTACAGATGTTACTTAATTGACTTCTTAACAATTGTGCCAATTTGTGTTCTTACCAATAAGACACAGGGCATTCATTTTATGTTGTCATAAATCCTCAACAATCTTGTTATTAACTGATTTTTTACTGAGAAGCTCATGATTTTGTGCATTATGAAGTTGAAACCAAGGGTGCAATGATGATAAAAGTAGGACCTTATGCATACTTCCTAGTTGCTGGGCATTCTACTTTAATGAATCAATGGTATTTACTTACTAAGACAGAGAAGTAAGAATGCTGCTGAAATTTTAATTTGATAATTCACTATAGACTCTGCATGATACCTGTGTGGTTAATTAAATTCTTATAGCCTCATTGCACCAGCATGAATGAAGAAATCTGAGGAAACCATGTCCCCACCCAACAGAAGCTTCTTCCAAAGGGGCTCCCTCAAGACCACCCTTTACACTTTCACACTCATATACCTATTTAATCAGCCCAAACTCTTAAATTCTATTTGTACAGAATCTCCAGTCATGGAAATGGAGGTATTAAAGACTCAAGTTATCCTAATGGGCTGAATGGGCCCTTCTACAGAGGTTCAAAAGGCCCCCTGGGTCTTGAAATATCCACCTGAAGTTTGTGTTGTCCTCCAGCTATTGTGAAAGATCTCTGGGCTCTGGGAACTCTGGAGGGTCCTGCAGTCACCAGAAGCTGGATTTTAAATCCTACCAGATTATATGAAAACTGTTAAAGAAAATCTGACACTGGTTTAACTTAGAAAAGTTTACTTCAGTGAGAAAAAGTCCTAGCATCGGGTAGTTGGAGGGTCCCCGAAGGATGGGTGACCCCTGGAGAAACTTGAAGCACATGCTGCTCAGATTTATCTTAGCTCTTCTGTTGTAGTATTAAATAAAGCAGGATTAAACAAGGTACAAGTTATGGAGAAATTATCACAAGATTTGTCTTAAGCACACTTTCCAGCAACCATCTAACACATAGCAGGTACATTAAGGTCAACTTTCTATATTTACTTAAAATTACTCACATAAGCATATTACAATGAAAGATATTTTTCTCTTTTATTCCTACTGTCCTTTGTTTACCCTCTGGTGTCAGACCTATTGCCTGCATAATGACTGTTTTGTTTTAAGCAAATTTTACCGAACTGCTAAGCAAAATTGCACTTAGTCTTTAGTTCATATTAATATGTTTTTTGATTTAACCTTAAAGGTCTACACTATTACCTAAAAAAGCTTAGTTATGACTAAGTTAGGTTATTTACTGCCAAACAGTAAGTGTGAGTATCTAATTTTATCCTATTATTCTTTATGTCATTGATAATCCTCTACCTATTGTAATACACATGTGAGACCTACCAGCATAAATTACTCATAAAAAGTTAACAAGCAATGAGGGCATTTAATCTCAAGATAATATTTTTCTAGTTGTTTGTGTATGCTGTTTCTTTGCTCTTTAGTCCTACATTTCCAGGGTGGACCCTGATGTGCAAACCTTTGAAGGAAGGACAAATAATGGAATTTGTCCACTTACCATTAATAATAAATATTTGTTCACTGTGTTCATTGTACAGTCTTGTATAGGGAAGAGGTGGCTCTGTGGGAGGTGGGTCCTTATCCTTGTTTGCTTGTTTCCCTCTAGGTGGATACCACAAATGTCCCCCAATTCTGTAAGTTAAGTAGGGTGGTCCTTACAGGGGACAACAAGTCTCCTGTTCTGTTTGTCAGTCTGTCTTCTGGTAAAGCATTAACTGGGGCAGGTGTGGTCAGCATAGAAGCAAGCAGTTCCTGTAACTGTAGTTTTCTGAAGAACTCCTCAATCTCTGTACTTTGAGACTTATTATGTGTGATATTGGTGCATTTTTTAAAGCATTCCTCATCCTCCTCCAAGCTCCGCAGACTCACTGAGGTTAAATTCTTATCACAACAATCAGGGAATATGATTTGCAGTTGTTCAGTTATAAGTATGATCATTACAAGAAACCACCCAGCTCCTAGGAGAGATGACAGTGGCAGTTTCCTGGAATGGCAGCCTTGCCAAGCCCTCCCCAGGCTCAGACCCCATCAAACACCATGGTGGAAACAGTCCCCTCCAGGCTCTGGCCTGGGATGGGCTAGGGCTCAGTTGCTGAGGTATAAGAGCATTCTGATGGGTGATGGGTTATGTTGTTCCTTGCTTGTGCACCCAGCAAGTGGGCATGTGGTACATGCCCACTCATCACTAACACAGAGGCTGGCCTGATCTCCCATTCTGCAATCCCCTCAGTTAGGGGATGCTTGTGAGGTGGCCCCCAAAATCTCTATGTTATTGCAGGAAGCTGTGAAATAATTGGATCGTGAGAGCTGACACCTAATCAGACCATCATAGTTTGATTGGACTGACTGGATGAGTAACTGCGGCAGATGGGGGAAGCTGGAAGAGGTGGGTCACTGGAGCCATATCCTGGAAGGGTACACCTTCCCTACAGACACCTCCCAACACGCTCCCTGGGCTATCTGGCTACCATGGGCTGAGCATCTCTTCCCCACCACACCCTTTGACCCTGGCCCAGGACATGGAACTGGTCCACCATGTACTGAACCTCTGAGTTGTGAAACAAACTAAACTTTTCCTTGCTTTGTTCTTGTTGGATATACGGGTGGTAGAAATGAAAAGCTGACACACACCTCTCTTCGGTCATCCACTCCAATCTTGATAGATTAAACAAAACTACAGTCGTGGGCAGTCACACCACCTCCTGACAATATCACAAGGAAGCTGCCACAATGACATTCCACTCAGGTGACTATGATGCTCTCCTTTATTATGCCAGCCACAAAAACACCCCGTGGCACAGCTTAGACAACTGCCTCCAGGTGCTTAACACTTGTGGGTGAGCATGGCACAACCCAACATCCAGAGAAAAGACTGGAAAACACACTTCTGAAGGGGCGTCTCCAGGAAGCAAGCAGGTCAATTTTCAAATTTGTTTCAGCTACAGCCTTTTCTTATTTCACTGCTGAGCTTGTCTTAACCAGGAAGAAAACTAGCATCAAAAATATCTTTCCAAAGAGGAAAAGAAGCATGCCTGCTTCCACAGCAGGATGGTTGCTTGATGTCCACTGTATTGGCCAACCAGGTCCCTGGAGCTCCCCTCAGGTTTAAAGCTCAGAGTCTCTCATCGTGCTAATCCACACGGTATTTAGAAATTTATCAGCATTATCCTGTAAGTGTCCCCAGTTCATGGCTCCAGCAGCTTGTGCAGGTAGCCACTCCTGGCTGGGCATCTGCATTGCTCTATTGCGTTACCCACAGGCCACAGCCGGGCAAGAATTCTGCGCCTTTAATGAAAACGCTCAGGAAACTCCAGCAGAAGCAAATGACAGACGTGCCAGTGACCTCACTGTGCTCAGTTGCTCTCCACCGCTGGGGAGCACGATTTCTATTTTTCTCTTTTTCTTCTTTGTTTCTGCTATATTTCAACAGGTAACTAAGAAGCTGTTGGAAATAGATTCCAAGCTCATTACTGATCACGTGGCTCCTGCTAACCACACTCACAAAGTCACCCTCTGCCTTACTCTGATCCAACCTCATTTATAGTTAGAATCTAAATCTGGGCGGAGTTTGGAGCTCGAAAAGGAGGGGCATCAGTGGTGTACACTGCGCAATTTCCCAAATCTCCTGGAAACTTTGTGGGTCCATGAAAAGGAAGCCCCAGTCACCACGGGGAATGGGGAGGAAGAGGCCAGAGCTTTGGGGGAAGCAACTGCTGAATGGTGAGACTGCAGTCCTCCATCCTGGCCACGCCCCTCGCTTGCAGCCTGGCTGGGGCCACGCCCCCCCTCTCCAAGCCTGACCGTGCCCTCCAGGCCCCACCCAGCTTTGGGTCTGTTTGTCTACCCATTGCTATGTAAATGAAGGCTGGTTTGAGACTGCGACCTTACACAGAAAAGGGATTGCAAGGAGATAGGAACTGATAGGAGCTGCATTTTAGGTGGTTAGGAGGTAAATTCAATTCAGCGGAGTCAGGACAGAATAGAGCTGAAGGAAGGCATGTGCTGAGGGAGGCGTGGCCTGAGCGCATCCTGAAAGGGGGGCCAAAAGAGAGGGGCCTGGATTTTGATTGACACAGAGCTGTGCATCCATTTGGATCAGGGAGAGAGAAATGGACGTCAGGCATTTCATCCAAGATAATTTAATATGGAGACTTTGTTCCAGATTAGCCGGGATTGTGAACTGTTGAAAAGGGCTCCCGACCATTCTTCGTGGGCTCCTCTCCGCTGCTCAGCAAGCCCCGGTTTCTCTGCTGAGTTGGAAGATCCATGTGGAGACTGCTGGGCCCTGAAGACAGGAAATGAAGGGCTGGAAGTAGTTGGGACACGTGGAGTTCACAGAGCAGAGATCCTGCTGCCAAGCAATACTCACAACCCAGCCAAGCAAGCAAACCTCACTCCACACCCCAACTAGACACAGTAGAGCCTCAAAAAAATTCACCACATAGACTAGAGAAGAAAAGAACAACAACAAGGATCTGAGCACAAACAACCAGAGGAAGCTGATGCAAATTCCTGGACCTCTACTCATGTAACAAAGACAGAAGTGCCTAGAGCAAAAAAATCACTTCACAGAAGAGGACAAACATTTAACACAGGAAGCGGGGGATTCATCTCAACTAAAGTGCACATTCTGCACCTCCCAAAACATGAGCAAACAAACAAACAAACCTCCCCACAAACTCCCAACCCACCAACAAGGAATCCACAAGTATGGGCATGGATGGAATTTTAGACAAAGATTGTAAAAATCTGATTAATAAAATATTCAGTAACATAAAAGATGATCAAAGGAATGAATTAAGAGAGCAAATACAGGGTGTAAAAGATTATTTAGATCTTTGAAGAAGAACTAGTACCAGTTCTTTTTGAATTATTCCATGAAACTTAAAGAGAGGGAACACTACCAATTACATTCTATGAAGGCAGTATAACCATGACACCAAATCAAGATGATGACACATCAAGGAAAGAAAACTCGAGACCAATGTCCTCATGAATTAGATGCAAAAATCCTTAAAATTATTTTGGCAAACTACGTTCAAAAATACATCAGGAAGATAATACTCCATGCAAGGAGATTTTAATCCAAGAATGCATAGTTGGTTTAACAAATTTAATTAAGTAAATGCAACACACCACATGAACAGAATAAATAGATTTAAGGACAAGAATCACATGATCATCTCAATACATGCAGAAAAGATTTTTGATAAAAATCAGCACCCCTTCATCTTAAAAATACTGGAGAAAATAGACATAAGAGGAACTTACCTCAACTTTGTAAAGGGTATATATGACACATAAACTTAACCTCATACCAAATGGAGAAAAATTGAAAGCATTTCTTCTAAAATCAGGAACAAAGCATAGATGTCTACTCCCGCCACTTGTATTTAACAGGCTCCATGAATGTCTATCCACAGCAATCAGGAAAGAGAAGGAAGGAGAGATACATGTAGGAAAAAGGCAAGCTATCACTCTTGGGTGGTGATGTGATTTTGTATCTACAAGACTCTAAACACTCCACCAGAAGACTTCTGAAGCTGATAAATAACTTCAGAAAAGTAGTAGGATAAAAAATCAAAATCAGTCGCTTTCCTGTATGCCAATAATAAATATGCTGAGAAAGAAATCAATAAAACTCTCCCATTCACAACAACCTCAAAAAAATTTTAAAAATATTTGGCTGAGTAATATTCCATTGTATATATATATATACCACAGTTTCTTATCCATTCATCAATTGAGGGAGATCTAGATTGGTTCCACAATCTGGCTATTGTGAATTGAGCAGCTATGAACATTGATGTGGCTGTATCTCTGTAGTGTGCTGATTTTAAGTCCTTTGGGTATAGGCCAAGGTGCAGGCAAATGAATGAAATTGGAGAATATCATGCTAAGTGAGATAAGCCAATTTCAAAAAAGCAAAGGAGGAATAATCTCACTGATAAGCGGATGATGACACATAATGGGGAGTGGGAGGGGGGGCAAGAATGGAGGAAGGAGGGACTGTAGAGAGTGAAAAGAGGGGTGGGAGGGGTGGGGGGGAGAAAAAATAACAGAATGACTCAAACACCATTACCCTATGTAAATGTATGATTACACAAATGGTATGCTGTTACTCCATGTACAAACAGAAACAACATGTATCCCATTTGTTTACAATAAAAAAAATTTGGGGAATTAATTAACTGAAAGGATGAAAGATCTCCACAATGAAAACTATAGAACACTGACAAAAGAAACAGAAGATGACCTTAGAAGGTGGAAAGACCTCCCAGTTCTTGGATAGGCAGACTTAATATCATCAAAATTATCATATTACAAGAAGTACCTTACATATTCAGTGTAATGCCCATCAAAATATCAATGATGTTCTTCACAGAACTAGAAAAAAAGTCTTTAAATTCAACTGTGGGAATAACAGACCCAGAAATGCCAAAGCAGTCCTGAGGAAGAAGAGCAATGCTGGTGGTATCACAACACCATATCTCAAATCATACTCCAGAGCTAGAGTGACAAAAATGGCAGGCAATGGCATCAAAATGGACATGAAGATCAGTAGAAGAGAAATCAGGCACAGAGACAAATCCATACACCGTCCTCTGATACTTCACAAAAGTGCCAAATATATATTTTGGAGGAAAGATAACTCTTTAACACATGGAGCTGGAAAAATGGAATATCCACATGTAGAAGACTGAAATTAGGTCCCTATTTCCCACCCTGCACCAAACTCAAATCAAAATGGATTGAAGACACAGAAATATTTTCAGAAACTTAGCAGCTGCTATAAGACAGCATAGAATTAACATGCCATCATGTTGGCACAGGCATTGACTTCCCTGGAAAGACCTCTAAAGCTCACAAAATAAAACCAATGATGAACAAGTGAAATAACATCAAGTTAAAAAGCTTCCACACAGCCAAGGAAACAATAAATAGGGTGAAGAGAGAGCCTTCAGAATAGGAGAAAATCCTTGCCAGCTACTCTTCTGACAGGGAATTTACATCTAGAATATATAAAGACCTAAAAATTTTTTGCACCAAAAAAATCGAATAACCCAATAAAAAGTGAAAGATCTAAACAGATATTTCTTTAAAAAAATAGCCAGCAAATATATAAAAACAATGTTTAATATCTTTAGTAATCAGGAAATTGCAAGTGAAAAACTACATACAGATTTCATCTCACTCCAGTCAGAATGGAAATTGTCAGGAATACAAATAATTAATATGGTCAAATGTATGGGGGGAAATACCCTAGTAAATTTTTGGTGGGTCTGCAAATTAGTACAAGCATTCTGGAAAACAGTATGTAGATTCTGTAAAATATCTAGGAAAGGAATCCACATATGACCCAGCTTCCCCATTCATTGGTATTTATCCAAAAGAACTAAAATCAGTATACTGGAGTAATATGACCACATCAGTGTGCGTGGAAGCACAATTCACAAAAGGCAAGTTATGAAACTAGTCTGCATGGTGGAGAACAGATGAGCAAATACAGGAAATGTGATATAAGCACACAATAAAGGTTTATTCATTCATGAAGAATAATGAAATTGTGGCATTTCTGATTAATGAGTGGAAGAAGAAAACATCATGCTAAGTAAAATAAGACAGACTCAGAAAGTCAAGGGTCCAGTGTTTTCTCTCATATGCAGAATCCAAAGCAAAGTGAGGGGGAAAGTGGGGTTGGATATCATAAGGACCTAGGGAAGGTCAGTCAACTAGAAGAAGGAGATTCAGAGAAAAGGAGAAGGTATGAGTAAAGGGTCATGTGCATGTGTAAATATACCACAGTGAATTCCACCTCTATGTAGATCTGTAATGCACAAAATAAAAATAAATACATGAGGATAAGGTGACCAGCAGAATATAGGAAGAGGAATCAGGGGAGGGAGGAGAGAGAAAGGAGGGGAAGCAGGGACTGTAATGGAGTAAATTAAGTTCCATGCGTGTATTATTATGTCAAAATGGACCTTTATGAATTTACCTACAGTATCATTTCATTATAATGTACTATCAAAAAAAAAAACAATTAAGAGAAAAACATATTTACAGTAGTATCAAAACTGTGTATACACTTCACCAGACTGGGATCCTATAGAATAAGAAGTACTCTATGCTTGTACAAATCTGTCAAAATATACTCCTCTGTCATGTATAACTAAAAGGAACACATATTTAAAACTATGTATAAAGTTCTTAGGACAGAATTTCACCCAAGAGGTGAACTATCTGTGCACTTAGAACTACAAGATATTGATGATTGAAATTAAAAAGAAAAGGTAAATGGACTCAGGCCCCTGGACCAGGTGGTATTAGCTGCTGTGCCCACTGCTGGCTCAGGCACTGTGGGCACAGGGGCCACACTGGTAGATTGGATTTTCCTGCTTTCATCCCCACTGTGAGGACTCTGGGAGTAAGGGGAGTCTCTGAATAACTGTGAGGAGAGAGGAACATTCCATCAAGGTCTGTGATTGTGATTGAAGGTCGGGGTTGTCTTAAACATGGATAAAACAAATTAAAAGAAAAGTAAAATGATATTCTGTACCATATACTTTAGGTCAGTTGGTAAAACTCCCATAGCTATATTTGAGAAAAATCAGTGTGCTCACATATGGCTGACAAGAACAAAATTAGTTCAACATCATATGAACAAATTTGTCCATCAAATACTTGCACAAATATATCCTGAGAACAACCTACATTGGTGCTGCCTGAACGGCATCCTGTCTATGTATTTGTTATGTGTGAAATTGTATGCCATTTTATACGTAGAAAAAGTTTGTCGGTTGATCATTCTTTCACATTTCCAAATTATGGAAAAAAATTGGTGTGTAGATTTTTTTCCGGATGATAAAATTATTTTTTAAAAAATCAAGAATAAAGTAACTTTAAATGAGAGACAGATGACACTAGAAAACACCAATTTTCCTAATGCTATAAATGAAAATGGAACCATAAGAGAGCAAAACCTATGACATACATGAAGCACTGTTAAGGAAGAAGGTGTAACAGTTAATGCCTGCATCAATAAAGCAGAAAGAATAAGTAAAGACTCTACCATGAATAGAAAAGCAAAGACAAACTACACTTCAAAAAATGCAAAGAAAATGATAAACACAGGAGTAGAAACAGATGACATTTGCACTAAAAACAATACAAGATATTGATGAAAAAATAAGTTGTTTGTGAAAATACAAACAAAATCAACAAACCTTTAGCTGCACTGACAACAAGAAACCCAAGATGAATGAAATAACAGAGAACAAAAGGGAGACCTTAAAACTGATACCACAGAAATGCAAAGGACCACTAGCAATTCTTATGAAGAACATGCCAACATATTGGAAAATCTAGAGGAAAAGGGTAAATTGGGAACACATATAACATACCAAGGCTGAATTATGAGAAAATGTAAGACTTACATATAAATAATGACCAACAAATTTGAATCAGTAATAAAAATTTCCTGGTAAGGAAAATACCAAGAGTTCATTACTTCACTATGGTTCTAACAAAAATTAAAAAATAAGCAATGCCAAGTGTCCCCAAAACCACGTCAGGGAACTGAGATAAATTTCAACTATTCAAGTCACATTCCACAAAACAAACTGTTCCCATGTAGTAGGTCCAGACAATTACACCTATCCCAGGAGGCAACAAGGTCCAACAGGCAGTGACTAAGAAATCCCACACTATGTTAACAGAAAAAAGGAACAAAATGTCCATAGGTGGATATATGGACAATTTAAAATGCCAATGTACACATACAGTGGAATCTTATTCATCCTTAAAAGAATGAAATAGCAATAAATGGGTTTTACTCACGCATGCAGAATGGTAGCAATCAGGAGTGAGTACTTGGCAGTTTGAGTCCAAGAGCATCTGAAACTCATTTTTATTCTTCTCAGCAAGTTGTAATTTGATTCAGAATCAGATAGTTCTGGAAATAAAGGATAAATTCTGCAAAGAATAGTAGGCACTGAGATGTCTTATGAACACCCTGGAATTTTGTGTGATTCCTAGTGGTTCATTAGTAATGTACCTGGAGGGTTGTGGATGTCTGCTGCACAGTGTTTGCAAGTACCTCATGTGATATTTCTTCAAGCTGCCATGATTAGCTTAAAATTCTCTTTCTCAAATTAATTTTCCTAAACTCGATTTTGGGAAACATAATATAAATGAACTAGAGGTATCTAACAATGCCACTCATCATGCTATTTCTCTAGCAGAATTATGTTTTTTATGTGGATTGCTTCAGTAGTAGGAAGACTTGAAAATTCCAAAATTCTTCCCTGTTACAGAAGGTATCTCAGCAAAATGTGTGTGTGTGTGTGTGTGTGTGTGATGCATTTATTACATTATTTTGAAAGATTATTTGACTAATTTAATTTGAATATATATTAGGTACAGTCAAACTGGATATTTCCATTTCATAAGGAAAGTAGGATTCCTGAAATTCAGGCCTTAATCAATAGGTTGGAAAACAAGACCAATTAAAGTGGTATGTAATGTGTGTTTTGTTACTTCTGTTATTTATTTCTGTCTTGGGTTCATGTCTCATTCTTTCATGATTTCTAAAATCTTGTGCCTAAAAGTTAATTTTGCTTAATTATGAAATAGATATGCATTTTTATATTTCTATAAAATATTTGTTTTGTAGTTATTTTATTTATTCTATTAAAAGATCACTATATTTAAATATAAATGAAGGTGAACAGTAAAAAAATGTTTATTACCACATGCTTAAAAATGCACAGATATTTTGCAAACGAATTTATGAAATGACAGATAGATTCTGACTCAAGAAGACAAAATGACAAATATCTTGCAGGCGATAGCAAGGTAGATAAGAATTTATTTATGCAAGAGACAGAATATTCATATATTGAGTAGCTTTGGAAAATAAAACATTGATCATTGTTTACAATTTTCATTGAAGCATTTTGAATTCATCAATCTCACCTTTTCCTGATCACAATTATGTTCTCCTTATGTTTTACATGTTGTATACTAAAGGTGTGTTAGGTGTCAAAAGAATGTGTGTCCAGTGGTAAAAATATAAAAATAGGGTTATGCAGCCTTTGGAAGCACATTATGGAGGTCAGGATATGATAATGGTCCCTGGCCATTCCTCAATGGTTAATCAACAGCACAAAGCATAAGTGCTAATATGGAAAAGAAGTGATTTCGAAAGTAACTAAATTCTGTATCTTACCAACCAAGCAATCCTTTGCATTTTAAAATGCAATCTGTTTACCATACATTTCCTTATTTAAACACTATCAAGAGAAGGACCAAAGGGAAAACTCCCAGCTTTCCCCAACTCATAGGAAAGCCCTTGAAACCACCCGTCTTTATATTTCTGGCATTAAAAATTTGCTAATTTCTCCTCATAATTATTTTTCTGATGCTTGTGCTAACTGAGCTTTGTTTTATTTAGGCTCCAACTCATGGTTTTTAGGAGGGTATATTCAAAAAGCAGTTTTCATCCATTAAAGGACAATGTAGTTCTGAACACTCTAAAATTATTGAGGTCAAACTAAAGAAACTAAAGCTTATTTCTTATTTTACAAAATCTAGGTTCATTATGTAATCATATTTTGTATACAGGAATACACTGGGGACCCATAAAATCAGGTGGTGATTCATTTATTTATTTTTTTCATAACTAAAATCTGAACTTTCCTATGAGATTGATCCATGAGAAAATAAGTCAAATTTAGAGAATTTTTCAAGCTGTAGTTAAATCACAGAAGCAAAGGAGGACATCAATGAAGTTGATATGACTGAAACTACTTACTGGAGAATTGACTAAGTTCTTTTGGAGAAACTAAAACAGTACATGGTTTAGTAGGAAACAAATAGGAACCAAAAAAATGCCCTACTAGTTCTATGACAGCTCCAAATCCTGAACACATATTTAATTTCCCATCTTATATTTGACCGAATGTTTAGGGGTGGTCAGCAAGGAGCCCTGGAGAGCCTAGAAGTCAGTATAGAACAGTGAAAAGATACAGGTTTTTAATATGGATTTGTCTTATCACCTATCACCTTCTGAATTTGTCATATGTATTTACTTTCTTACACATTGTATTATTGTATTATTTCTCTCATGATGATCAAATTATTTAAAAACACCCATATTTTTTTCTTTCCAAAACTTTTTCATCTTAAACAGCTGTGGCCATATTTGCATCATCAGTAACTTTTGTTGAGTGATTACTGCTGTAGAGAGACCTTACCTTGCAAGTGCACAGGCCCTGGGCTTGCATGACCTCACCCCAGGCTGCACTGCGCGTGCTACAGCTGTGTAGAAGGGGAAGAGCTTGCTTGGGAGCTCTTCATCTATAAATAAGTAGGAGAAAGCCAGTCCAGGTGAATGATCATTCAACAAGGCCACCAGGCATCAGTTCATTAACCACTGTGCAGGAAGTCATACACTTGCTCCTGAAAGGATAAAAATGTCAATTATACAAGGTACCAAATCAAGGAATGTGGGCCAGTGATTTTAGTGATGAATACAGAGAGATTTACTGAAAGGTTGTATAACATCCTGATTTCTAACACTACAGTAAAGTGGAAAAAATTTGAGATCATAAAGCGCTTTTCAGAGGAAAAATTGCATTTGATTCTCCTTTAAAGTCCAGTATATAGGAATGGGGAAAATTAAATCAATGTGTCAAGTACAAAAGGGTCTCTCTCAGCAAGTTGCAGGGTATACTGTGAACAAGGGCATCCCTCAGGAGTGAGCTTCAGGTTTGAGTCAGGGAGGAATGGGGAATCAGGTGGGAAACAGATTGCAGGTAGACTAAGTAGGACCTGTTGAACTTTATCAAGACTGAGAAATTAGCACCAACTTACCTGTGTCTGGCCACCAACCTCTGACCCTGGGGATGCACACATTTCCAGAGAAGTAGGCTCAGCAGGAAGGAAGCTTTTCCATGGGTGAGTGTGGTTAACCTGGCAAGGTGCTGAGGAGGACTCAAGTTGCAGAGGGCAGAGGAAATCATGATGTTTGTGACGTGATTAAACTGTCTGAGATGCTGCAGAAGTGTTGAAACTATGAGCAAAGCCCTCCTTTTAGGGTATACCATCATGGTTTGTTTGTACAATTAATGACACCATTGAGAGGGAAGGAATATGATGGAAGGTGCCAAAAATAGTCAAGCTGAATATTGTACAGACAATGGAATCCTCAACGTCATGGTGCTGAACACAGAGAAATACATATTAAGGTAAAGTGACAAGTTTAGGGGAATGTCAGATAGATTAGAACCTGGAGCCTTACCCTGATCTACTGGAGAGGAAAAGAGAGCCCCAGTGGGAGAAGGGATATGGTTGAGGGTGTGTGGCCACGAGAAAGCACAACCATATCCTGTGGAGCAACAGGGAGGGCAGGGCACTGGAAAACCATCCAGGTGCAGCCAGGTCACCTCAGTGTTCACAACACTGGACCTGCAGACCTGAAATGGGAATGGCTGTTTATTAGACACTGTTTCCTCATGAGCAAAATCACATTCATGGAGATAAGTACACCAAGATTATATACATATTCCAATAAAATAAATAAAAATTAAAAATATTTTGAACTATGAATTATAATTTGAAATTTTAAATGTGGATGCAATGACAAAATAATGCAAAAATTTTATTGGTGACAAAAGGAGAGATACTAAATTGTAGAGAATTAAAGTACAGACTGTCGCACATGTGGCCAGGCAGGAGAGGAGGTGAGCAGCCCCTGCAAGTGCTCTGCAAGGGAGTCTCAGGAGGTCATGGGAGGCATGATGGAGGAGCTGAGGACAACCCTGAAGGTCACACCCAGACCCTGGACTGCAGGCCTCCATACCTGCACAGGGGGGTCCTCTCTGATTAAAAATGATTAAGCATATCAGAAAACCAAGAGTAACCTATCCTCTGATGAGAAAGAAACTCAAAATACAAGAAAACACTGGACATGATTATGTAAAGTAATTACATTATCATGCTTTGCTTCCCATTATATATCTTTATCTTCCTGGAAAACAAGAATTTCCAGTAAATGGACAATTCTACCATGGTAACTGAATTTCTCCTCCTGAGCTTTCTCTGATGGCTGGAATATGATAGGCCTCTATTTCCCAGTGTTCACAGTGACCTACTTGGGTACCATGTTAGGGAACCTGGTCATCATCACTGTCACCACTGCTGACCAGAACCTGCACACACCCATGTACTTCTTCCTCAGGAACTTGTCCATCTTGGACATGTGCTTCATTTCCATCACTGTCCCCAATGCCTGTGTCAACTCTCTCACTGGCAACAGGGCCATTTCAGTGGGTGGCTGTGCAACCCAGATCTTCTTGGTCATTTTTTGTGCATATGTGGAAATGCTGTTTCTCTCCATCATGGCCTGGGACCGCTATGTGGCCATCTGCCAGCCCCTCCAGTACCCCATCATCATGAACCCTCAGTTCTGTGTCCGCATGACCCTGGCTTCCCTGCTCAGTGGACTGGCGTATGCAGGGAACACCTTCCGGCTATCCTTCTGCCAGTCAAACGTGGTCCATCAGTTCTTCTGTGATGTCCCCTCTCTGCTGAGGCTCTCCTGCTCTGACACCACCAGCAACATGGTCCTTCTTCTTGTCTCTGCTGTGGTGGTCTGTGGTGGTTGCTTTACTTTTATTACCATGTGATATATTTGCATATTTTCTGCTATGCTGAAATTTCCCACCAGACAGACAGGGAAGGCCTTCTCCACCTGCATCCCTCACATCCTCGTGGTGTCTGTCTTCTTTATTTCTGGCACAGGTGTGTACCTGATTCCTTCAGCAACCTCTGACACACTACAGAACATCATTGTCTCTGCCTTATATACCATGGTTCCTCCCTTATTGAATTCTCTCATCTACAGTCACAGGAAGAAACAGGTAAAGGAAGCTGTGAGGAGAGTCAAGCAGATGTTCTCAGGGAAAAGATAAAATGGGTTTCAGCATTATCCTAATTTCAGTGAGTGCAGTTCAAGATCAGATCAAATGCTCTTCATATCTGGCTTTATAAGTTATACTACTTGCCATAATATCACCTTACTAGAATAGGAGTTATTTTGTTAAGTAATTTTTGTGATTTACTATATCATTTCCATGGATTCTTTATAAAATATGTACTTTTGTCAATGCATCTCTTAATGATTAAATATAATCAATATATTACATAAATCTTTCATGGTTATATTTATTAAAGATATATCAAATATGTCAGAACCTGTGTTAAATACTGTAACAGAGGAAAACTTTAGGTATTAAATCTGAAGGTAACTTAGACTCACATAATCTGCTACTATTCAGTGGAAGTGTCATACAAATTTGTAAATGCAGTTGTACATAATAGTATAAATGTAATTTGAAAATATTCAAAGATCAAGTCTTACAGAAGTTCTGGTCAATCTATCTGGCATATGAGAAAAGACAAAATTCCTTGTCCAGGAAGTACACAGAAGGCCATGGTGACCACAGCCCTTGGCCCCACAGTCAAATCCTTCCACTGGGGAAGAACACCATCTGCTCCCTTAGCCATGATGTACACCAGTCTTTTTTTATGTCCATGAGTGACCCAGTGCGGGGGCACAGGCCTAGGGGCTGAGTTGCAGGTCAGCTCTGGAGGTTTACCTTCCACACAACTTAAGTGATATCCATGCTAATGTGTCATGCCTGAAATTATGAAAAAATGGGCCATTGTTGTTTTGCTATATTTCTGACCTAGATCGACTCTTCGACTGCTCTCAGTTTACTGAACTTCTTAAAGAAATCTCGTCTCGCTAATTGTTCCCTAAACTCTTGTAGCAGTGGTTTTGTTTGTTTTTTTGGGGGGGGTTTTCTTCAGATGTTTTGCTTTTGGTTTTTGTTCATTTGTTTGTTTTTACCAGAGATTGAATCCAAAGGCTCATCTCCAGCCCTTTTTTGTGTTTTACTTAGAGTCAGGGTCTTACTAGGTTGTTTAGGGCCTTCCTAACTTGCTGATGCTGGCTTGGAAACCCCAACACACCTGCCCTAGATGTACTGTGCCTGCAGGCATGCAGCACCACCCCTGTCTGGTGCAGCCTTTCAGCATCTCTCACAGTTATTTCTCTCCAAACATTTCACTTGGATATGCTTTGTGAATTATTAATAACTGACTAATGCTCAAGGTCAAGTTTGTAGGACTACTTACATGACAAAGTGAAAAATAATTTATGTATTATCATAATCAATACATTAAATCCCAAATTCTGAAAATCAATTTTGTTCACCCATTCACTAATAGGAAAAAAAGTGGAGAAAAACATAAATATACTTAATACCTAGGAAAATACAAAATCATAAACAAGTGATTAACTAATAAAGGCACTTCTTAAGATTTTGAGACAAAAGAGTTCTTGTAGTAGGAGCCCATGAGCACCTCAGCGCTGGCTGAAGGAGGAGGCCTTGACTTGCTCTAATGTGATCCAACCAGAACACAAGCTCCATCCACAGACTGTCCTGTGGCTTCTGGATCTCAGTGTTCCAATGTTCTGTGCCAGAGCAGAAGGACCTTCAGAGAACCCCAGAAGAGGGCTGCAAACTCCACTGTTACACGCATCCTCCTGCCATCGATAGAATAACTTGTATCAAATCGTTTATGAGTTATACTAACTGGTTATTATTTATACTTAATATATAAGTGTAGAAGAATTAAATTGCATACACCATGCGTAATATTATTTATTGATCTTGAAAAAGATTTTTATTATTTAGCTTTAATTTTTACAGACAGCATTTTGATTCATTGTATACAAATGTGGTACATAATTTCATTTCTATGGTTGTACACGATGTAGATTCATACAATTTGTGTAATCATTCATGTACATAGGGTAATGATGTCTGTCTCATTCCACCATTTTTCATAACACCCTCCCTCTCATTTCCTTCTACATATTCTAAAGTTCTCTCAACGATTTTGAATGATTAATTGATACTTTAAGGTGTTTTAAATTGTCTGGGAAGATAGACCATGCACGTAATCCCAGCGGATCAGGAGGATGGTTAACTTAAAATCAGCTTTAGCAAATTAGAGAGGCCCTAAACAATTCAGTGAGACCCTGTCTCTAAATAAAACACAAAAAGGGGTTGAGGATGTGGCTCACTGATTGAGTGCCCCTGAGTTCAATCTCCATTACAAAAAAGAAAAATAAAAGATGTTTTAATTTGAAAGACCTGCTTGCCAAGGATATGAAAAAGAAATGTTGATATAGGGAGTTAATAATGTCCCATATTTTGTGTCCAATAACACAAAACCCTGTTCTTTTTTAGGTGTGGTATTGAACTTCTGCAGAATTTGGCAAAAACATTTACTTTCTGTAATAGTTTTGAACCAAGAAAGAGAGTTTTATAGCAACATCATTTATGTCAAAGATATATATTGGAAAGAAAAATTTTCAAAAACATTGTCTACCATTGTTAGGAAACAATAATTAAGAGTGCTTGTTAGAGTCTTTTTCCTTATTATGTTTCTCATTTCTTCATAGAACAAAAACTTCAGATGACAAAAGACTTAGAACAGCCCATAGTTAGAAGTTTGATGAGAGTATAATAACTAAAAAAGACAATGTAGTATCTATTCTTTATTGCATTTTAAGATAAAGTTCATGACTGGAAACATTATACAACAACCATCAGAATTTTCTTATGTTAATAAACCTTTAGATATTTATATCAATCCATGGAAAAAGAGAATTGTAGAAAGTGAGGGGAATGGGCATGGGGGTAGGAAGGATAGTAGAGTGAAACAGACTTTATTGTGTCACATACATATGTGACTGCATGACCAATGTGATCCCACAATATGTACTATCAGAGAAATGAGGAATCATATTCCATTTATGTATGATTTATTGAAATGCATAAATGCATTCTACTCTCATGTATAACAAATTAGAACAAATTAAAAAATTTTAAAAATAAAGCAGTTATTTATATTAATAGTTAAAAAACGGATTCGATCAGAGTTTTAAAGGCATCTTTTAAAAACCTGTGGCATACAAAGGTGTAGTTTTAAGAAGATTTCAGCCTCCAAAGAGATGCTAAGCATTTCAAACAGACACAATGGGAAACTGAGAGCATCTGAGAACTTGAAAGACCACACACATTCCATACTCAAGAATGCAGAATAAAAGAAGTGCCTGAGAAGTGTAGTGGGAGCACCCTGTTTTCTCAGGGGCCTCTGGGAGTGGTTTACCATGCTCACTCAGGTAAACATTCAGGAACCAACATTTCAATAATTTCAGGAACCCAACTATGCTGTGAGCTGGCAGCAGAATTTAGCACGGTCTATGTGGTGTTGGCTCTGCAGGAATGCAGGGGACTCAAGTCATGGAGGCTTCCACAGTCATTTCAAAGAAAGTCCTCCAACAGCTCCTAGGCAAAGTGTAGGAGAGTCAGGTTCTGCAGGCTGCCCATGACTGCTGATAGGTTATGTTCTGAAGGTGAAACCAATATTGGAATGGAATCCCCAGGAATTCACAGATGGAAGTAGCATGGACAGTCACCCAAGAAAAACTGCTGCCTGCAGTGAGAGAGCCAAAGAAAAGGAGAGCCCCCAGGCTCAGCAACTGACAGAGCCAAAGGGCAGGACTGCCAAGACCTTTTGAAATAACACCTTGCAATCAAGGACCCTAGATGCTAAATGAGGAATTACAGGTGGAGTTGTGTGGCCTGTGTGTTCAACTGACTTCTGATTTCCCTCTGCCTCCATCCACTCTTTCTCTGTCCCTAACTCCATTGAGTGAAGCAGTGGAGATGAAACCAGTGAGCACCATTGGTCTCTCCTCAGTGTTACTTGTTTCTCAGCAACAACTCTGGTGATGCCAGCACAGGAGTTCCACTATCATCTCCTCTGGCTTGCTGGCAGGTGGTCAGTGTCTCTCTCCTGGACTCTGGTGATGCTGCTGCCTGGTGGTGGGCTCACCCCTACAACTGTCTCTACAGGCTGAGCTCTGGGATCCCAGGGCCCTGCTCTAAATGGCAAGGCCACCCAGGTTCACAGA
This sequence comes from Sciurus vulgaris, assembly GCF_902686455.1. NCBI lineage: Eukaryota > Metazoa > Chordata > Mammalia > Rodentia > Sciuridae > Sciurus > Sciurus vulgaris. The sequence continues at coordinate 5,670,941 of NC_136466.1, forward strand.
GAGGAGAGCAGAAGGCAATGGAACTCTCCACATCCTGCATGGCACTGGGCTGTCTGGACAGATGCACACTGGTTGCACACACAGTTGATGGGAGAAGCTAAGGAGCTAATTGTAAATACTAATTTTACTCCCCTGTAGAGAAACGGTGACACTCACGTGTATTTGGCCCTTAGAATATAATTGCATCTGAAGTCTCATTTTTATTCTGCTCAAAATTTGCTTTCTTATCAAGAGAGACAGCTAGCCAAGGGGAAAAATGGTTGATTATTCAAATAAAAAGAGGCACAGAGAAGTTTTGTAAACACTGTAGTATTTGCTATGACTCCTCATGCTTCCGTAGTAACTTACCTGCACTGTCATGGATGTCTGCACACTGTTTGCAAGAAAGGCATGTGATAGTTTTTCATGCTGTTGCTTATGGGTTTAAAATTATTCTTTTCAAATTACTTTTACTTATGACACATTCAGAAAATGGACAAAAATATCTGCACAGATAAGAGCCGACAAAGAAATACATTCATATTAAGTTAAGAAAGACAAAATCCCAAACAACTGACAGGTGACAGGAAAGTAGAAAAGAGTTCACTTAGCAAATTACATGCATTCTTATTTTTCAGCAGCTTACAGAATAAAGCATCTAAAATTGTATTTTCACTGAAGGGTTTTGAATTCATCAAGTTCACAATCACAATTATGATCACAATTATGTTCTCCTTTTCAATAATTTTTCACATTTCATATTAAAGGTATGTCAGGTGTGATGAGGATGAGAATAACATAAAAATAAGGTCACACATCCTTTGGAAGCACATTATGGAATCCAGGATGTGACCAAAATGCCCCTCAGCATTCTTCAATGGCTGATCAATACCAATAGACCATAAACTGCTAATAGGAAAAAATAATTTGGAAAAATAATTAATATCCTAGTTTGTTACAACCCAAGCAATCCTTTGCATTGTTAAATGCAATCTGCTTCCCATACCCTTCCTAATTGTAAATACTATCAAGGGAAGGACCGAAAAGAAAAACCCCCAGCTTTTCTCCCTTATAGAGGAGAGAAGTTGGAGCACTCCCTCCTCATACTTCTGGCATTAAACATGTGCTAACTTCTCCTCCAGCTTCTTTTTCTGACCCTCAGCCTACCTGAGTTCTGTTTTATTTATGCCCCATTTCATGTTTTTTAGGAGGGAATTTTCAATAAACATTTCACCCCATAAAGGAGAACGCATGTGTGTGTGTGTGTGTGTGTGTGTGTGTGTGTGTGTGTGTGTGTGTATGTGTGACAGAATATTACTCAGGTTTAAAGAAAAATGAAATTCTGACATTTGCTAGTAGAAGGGTGGAGTTGAAGTATGTCATGCTAAGTGAAATAAACAAAACCCAAAAAACCAAAGGAGAAAGTATTTCCTGATATGTGAATGTAATACACAATGAGTCTGGGGTGCCAGAGAAGAATAGAGTTACTTTAGACTAGGAGTGAATGGAGGGGAAGAGGTGTGGGGGAGGAATGATAGTAGAGTGAACAGACATGATTACCATCATGTACATATAGGACTCCATGACCAATGTGAAATTATGGTATGCACAATAAAAAAATTAGAAATTATATTTCATTTATGTATGATTTATAAAACTCAATAAATGCAATTTACTGTCACGTATAACTAATTAGAAGAAATAAAACATGATTTAAAAATATATTAAATAAAAGAAAATTAAGATCTGAATGCTCTAAAGTTATTGAGGTCAAACTACAGGTAATAAAGCTTATATCTTATTAAAAAAAGAGCTTAGGTTTATAAGGTAATCATATTTTGTAGATCTCCAAGAATATGTTGAGGATTTATGAAATTTAGGTGGTGATGCATATATTTATTGTATCATATCCAAAATCTGAAATTTCCTAGGGGACTGATCCATGAGACCAGTAAGTCAAATTTGAGAAGAATTTTTCGAGTTGGAGTTAAAACACGTAAGCAAAGAAGGACATTAATTAAGCTCATATTATTCAAACTATATACTGGAGAATTTACTAATTCTATTGGGAAGACAAAAGCAGTACATGGTTTAGTATTGAAAAAACAGAATCCAAGAACATGGTTCTATAGTTTATGCCAGCTCCAGATCCTAAACACATTTAATTTCATTTCCATCTTGCATTTGACAAAAATGCCTGGGGCTAATCAGCAACATTTTTGAAGTGCCTAAAAGGCAGTAGGAAGGGGTGAAAAAACTGCAAGGTGTTTAAACATGGTGTGATTGTCCTCATCACCCATCACCTACTGTAATTCGTCATATGTATTTACAGTCTTACACACTGTATTATTCTGTCTCCCATGATGAAATTATTTAAAAATACCACATGTTTTCTTTTTTTCAAGATCTCAAGGTCTGAAATACCTGTGGTTATATTTGTGTCATTAGTTATATTGGTTGAGTGATACGTCATTAAATAGACTTATCTTACAAGTACACAGGGTGCTGAGCTTTCATGACCTCACCCCATTCTGCACTGTGTGTGACACAGCAGAGTAGAGGGCAGAGTCTACTTGGGAGCTCTTCATCTGTAAATCAGTAGAATAAAGAAAGCCAGTGCAAGTGAGAAGTCAGTCAACAATGCCACAGGTATTAGTTTATTAACCACAATGCAGGAAGTCAGGCACTTGCTCCTGAAAGATAAAGTGATGCATGATCTATGGTCCAAAATCAAGAAATCTGCACCAGTAACTTGGGATGGTGGCTACATACTGATTTACAGAAACATAGAATAACATGTTGTTTTCTAACACTACAGAAAAACAGAAGAAAAATTAGAGGCTTTGAAGAGAGTTTTGGAGAACATATTGCATTTGAATGTCCTTTAAAGTCCAGTACAAACTAATTGTGAAAATTAAATCAATAGCTCACTGTAAAGAAGTCAGTAGTGAACAAGAATATTCCTCAATTGAAAGTCAGGTTTGTGTCAGGGAGGAATGGGAGATGGGGAAAGAAACAGATTGCTGGTAGACTGAGTAGGACCCCTTGAACTTCACCCTCACTGTGAAATTAACAGTAACATACTGGTATCTGACCACCCACCCTGAACCTGGGGAACACACACCTTTCCAGAGGAGCCCAGGCAGGTTCAGCAGAAAGATAACTTTGAAGGGTGTGTGTGTTGAGGAGGACCCATGTTTGCAGAGGACAGAGGATGATGATGTAGGTGATTCAGGATTGAATTTGCCTGACATGCTGCTGAATTTCTGTAACTGTGAGTAAACCATTAGTTTCAGGATATACAGTCAGTAACATTGTAAATAATTATGATCCATTGAGAAGAAAGGAATATAATGGAAAGTGTTCACAAGAAAGACTGAGGCAAATTATTTTTAGACAGAGGGATCTTCTGTAAAGATTAATTGGGTCCAGCTGTAAAGATTAAGGTGAGAAAAAATAAAGAAACAAGCACACATGATAGAGAAAGCAAGAATTGGCTCCCTTGTGAAAACCAGTTAAGTTTTGCTTGCTATTTCAGGGTTATATCAATTTACATTACCTTACATAATGCAGTTAGCCTTGGGCATGTGCAGACACATAACTTGCTTGCTTCTCAGAGTCCACTAGTATCAAATGATTTTATAATAAGTTAATGTCTCTAGGCCTCAAGGACAGAGGAGTTGCAGAGCATTTCTAACCTATTCAAACAGAAGGTTTTACTGTCCTGAGGAGTTTGCTCACTTGGAGGACTTATGCTCCTCTGAACATTTATTGACCTGAAGCCTCTACAACTCCCCTTTTTTATTTTTCATGGCCTTTTGAATAGACATGACTTGTATTTTGTTTAAGGAAGGTGAGGGGAGAAAAGAAGGTGGAGGTTGGCAAAAAGAATCACAGCATAATAACGTAAGTATCAGTAAACATCCTCCAATGAAAAACTCTTAGATCCAAGTAAAAATTGATAGTCATGAGGTTAACCAATCTAATTAACCCCAACCACCATCATCTTTTTGAACTACTGTTACAATGTTCTAAGATGATCTAATTCTTTTTATATGGGTTTACTGTTTTCAGTTAAATTGATAAAACCACATACTATTAAGTTCCTGGCATCCCTTGTAATGCAACAGCAGCAAATAATCAATAACAGTTCTATGATAATGAATAGCTCAATGATGCAAATTTCAGAAGAATTAACACTTTTTACTAAGTGGTCCCAGAGATTATAATGAGTGCAGGAAGCCAAAATTGAAAGGGTTTTTTTGTACAGGTCCGTAACCAACAGGGATACAACAGAGAAAAAATTGAGTAATAGGCTCAAGATAGTTGTGGAATTTTGAGTAAACAGCTGTAACCAAATTTTCTGGGGTACATTCTAAACCCATCTAGGCTAGCAATTCTTGGATAGGATTTGTTAAAATCTTTATGTCCCCCAAAGTCACTAGATAATTAGAAGACTGAAGGTCCCTTGGGTCTCTTGATACTTTTGGAGGTTTCTTCTTTGTATTAGGATCCTCTTCATCCAGGAACAAATGGAATTTGGGAATCAGGTTGTCCTTGATGCCAACTCTTGATGATTGACAGGTCTCACACACTTGGCAGGAATCCAGAGAGAACCTGTAGGAGTAAGAACAGCAGCATATCCCTTCCCCCAGTAATAAAAGGTACAGGGTTCCACCAAGTTTTATATAAAAACGTGATATTTTACATAAAATTTTGGCAGCGATTCCTTAGGGGTAAAGTGTCTGTCCACGGCAGAGGACCGACACTGAACATTATCTTCATATTGTACATTAAAGCATTCATTGTGAACAAGGCAATATTGAGAGCATTACTGACATGAGCAAGGCTAGGTCCCCTTTTTCTGTTTTTGTTTTAAAAGGCACAATTTAGGCATGCAATATGTACATTCACCTCAGGTCTGTCCAGTAGGATTGTGGGAAATTCCATGATTTAGAATTATATTACATTGATTATAAAACTGAACAAAGGAACTGGAAGTATAAGCAGGGACACTATTAGTTTTTCAATGAAGAGGTTTACCCATGGTGGCAATGCAACAGAGCACATGAGAGATACAGTCTGAGACCTTCTCTGAATGATATGCACTGGCCTATATAAGACCTGGGGATGTATCTACAGTAACATGTAAAAAAGAATAGGGGTGGAAGGAAGGATAGTGAATCACATCCATCTGCCAAAGGGCATTAGAATGTGGACCTCGAGGGTTTACAGTTTCACAAGTAGGGGAGCAATGGGGTGTTCAATGACAGCAATTATTAATGATGAAATGGGCCTGTTGAGTGGAAAGGGAGAAGGTTTTCATTAAAGAGTGAACATTTTGATGAAAAACAAAAACTGTGTGATTCCACAGCACATGAAAAGTAAAAATAATGTTTTTTTATAGCAGCATCAGCATGAGCCTTTCCTTCAGTGAGCAGTCTGGGAATGCTAGTGTGGCTGCCTATGTGAGCAAGAAATGCTGGAGCTGTATGATCCTGTAAGAGATCGAAGAGTGACAAACAGGGATAACAGGCCAGAGTTCAGATGAGGTGACAGAATTGCAGAGGAAATATGAGGCATCGGTTTGGCTGTACACTGAGAACCTGCCATGATGTTTAAGGTGGTGGGAAACACATGAAGAGCCAAAATAATTGTAGCTAATATAGCCCACTGAGGAGAAGCTTGAGGACTGTAATCATCAGTCCATTTTTTATCAGTGAATATGATACCAAGTCCCATTGTTTTCCTCTACCAGTGTAGACAGTAATCCCACTAGAAAGTGGAACAGAGGTGATTATAGAAGAAGGAACACAGGAGACTTGACACAATAAGGAAAGGCGTTCATCTGGAAGTGCATGGAAAGAATTAGGGGCCAAAACATAAGTTAAGACATCTGATGATATGAAGAAAATTGTAAATGTTGTGAATGGAAAGCCTTTTTTTTTTTTTTTTTTTGTGGTGCTCAGGACTGAACCCAGGCCCTCATGCTTGTGAGGCAAGCACTCTACCAACTAAGCTATATCCCCAGCCCAAAGTCTTCCCATAAGTAATTGAAGATATTTAATATCTGTTCCCTATAAGAGATAAAATATGATTGTGACCATCTGAAGCCAATTAAGCATACATATCAGAATAAGGGAGAATATTTCTTCCTGAAAAGTAAGGAGAATATAACAATCTATTATATACAAGAATTGATTATAAATGCAATAAATGCAGCAAAGGCATAAGTCTTTCCTGTAAAGATTATTAGAGGTAAAAAAAAAAAAAAAAAAAAAACTATGAGTGTTGGAAGTCTATCCATAGCACTCTAGATAGGTTTTCATTAACATGTTGAAGAGCTGTATTCAGTGCAAAAGTTGACTGGAAAAGAAATGGCGGGATTATGTTGCTTTTTCAACACATGATAAAAAGCAACAGCATATCAGTAGTTAAAGAAATACATGGATGGGCCCAATTTAAGTATCCTAAAATATTTGCAAATGATCTAAGGAAAATTTGGAAGGAAGAGTCAAATTTGGAATATGAGAAATGGAATAATGTTGGAGGATTTATATCCTAAACAGTTAATAGGGAGTTATCATTGAATTTTTTCCGTGGCCACATGGAAACCAGATTGCAATAGAATTGCAATTTATTAATGTGTCTTCTGTAAGTATTGGCCCAGCAAACAAAGTAACATCCATATAATGATAAACATGAATATGTCAGAATAACTGTCAGAAAGCCTGAAGAAACTTTTTCACAAAATGTTGATATAATGCGGGGCTATTTAACATACCTTAAGGAAGAACTTTCCACTGATATCTATCAGCAGGCTTATGAGCATCAAAAACACGAACTGTGAATGCAATATTTCTTGATCATGAAGAAAGAGAGGAATGGTAAAACAAAACAAAACCAACATCAACAAAAAGTCTTTAGGTCTATTACCTGTAAGAAAAATCCTGAGGAATTAGATTAGAGTGGGGCAATCCACACTGAAGTGGACCCATTGGTTGTATACATTTATTAACTTCTCTTAAACCTTGTAATATTCTCCATTACCCTGATTTCTTCTTTATGATAAAAATGGGCATATTCCATGGACTGGTAGAATGTTCAATATGTACAAATTGAAACTGTTCTTGAATGACGACCTCTGTGGCTGCCAAATTCTCCTCAGACCATGACCATTGATCTTCCCAGACAGGAGTGGTGACCTTCCATTATAATGCAAAGAGATCAAATCTGCAGAGAACCCTATAAAAAGGAGATTCCATAGACATTTGTAAATTGTGGAAGATGTCTCTGCCCCATATAGGAAAGGGAACTGCCGTAATATACAGTTGAATAGAAGTAGTAACTTGCTGTGTGTTGGAAGGGTGGAGCGTCACAACCACAGAGAGCTCTGAAGCACCTGCTTATTATTGTCTTCTATGCTGCAAACTGGTGAGGCCCTCTGTAAGGGCCATGCACAAGGCCACATTGAGAGGGGTACAACTTTAACATCAGCACTCGTGTCCCATAACCCTGTGATTGACTGCTCATTTCAACAAAGGGTTAATTTTGGTCTATTTTCAGTAATAGGTAAACATACTCCAATAATAGTGGAACCAAATCCTGCATTCCCTCTTTTATTTCATGTCTGTTGGGCAGTAATATACAGAATCACAATTAACTGAGCTATGAGGGATCCTTTGGGGAGATTTAAGGGGTTATGAGACCAATCTTGAACGTACATGACATCAGTATAATCAGAATCAATTACTGCAGTATTAACAAATTTTTCTTCTTTTTACTGTGGGAGTGGGGCAACATTAAACCAAAGGAATCTTTGGCTAGATATCCTTGAATTTGGGTAACAATTTTACAACCATCCCCAGGGCAATTTTGTTTAGTATGAGATAACTGTATTTGTGTGGGTTTGTCTTTGTGTTTTTTATTCTGTACCATTAGTCTATCTGTCTATTTTGGTGCAAATACCATGCCTTTTTTGTTATTATTTCTCTGTATTATAGTTTAAGTTCTGGTGTTGTGATACTTCCTGCACCACTCTTCCTACTAGGGATTGCTTTGGCTATTCTGGGTCTCATTCTTTACTTGAATTTCATGATTGCTTTCTCTATTTCTATGAGGAACATCACTGGGATTTTAATTGTAATTTCATTGAGTCTATATATCACCCCTGGTAATATGGGCATTTTGACAATATTAATTCTGCCTATAAAGAACATAGAATGTCTTTCCATCTTCTAAGGTTTTCTTTCGTTTCTTTCTTTAGTATTCTGTAGCTTTCATTGTAGAGATCTTTCATCTCTTTAGTTAGATTGATTCCCAATTTTTTGAGGCTACTTTGAATGTAGTAGTTTTCCTAATTTCTCTTTCAGAAGATTCATCACTTATGAATAGAAATGCATTAGATATATGTGTTGATTTTATATCCTGCTACTTTGCAGAATTCATGTATTAGTTCTGGAAGTTTTCTGGTGGAATTTTTTGGATCCTCTAAATATAGAATCATGTCATTGGCAAATAGTGATAGCTTGAGTTCGTCTTTTCTTAATCATAGCTCTTTAAATTTGTTGCTCTGTCTAATTACTCTGGCTAGTGTTTCAAGGATGATTTTTAGAAGACATGGTAAAAGAGGTCATCCCTGTCTTATTCCACTTTTTAGAGAAAATTCTCAGTTTTTCTCCATTTAGAATAATTTTGGCCATGGGTTTATTATAGATAGCGTTTACAACGTTGAGGTTTGTTCCTATTCTCCCTATTTTCCATAGTGTTTTGAGCATTAAGGGTTACTGTTTTTTATCAAATGTTTGTTTTGCCTCTATTAAATAATCATAACTCCTAACTTTGAGTCTATTTATATGATGAATTACATCTGTTGATTTCCAGATGTGAAAATAACCTTGCATTCCTGAGATGAACCCCTCTTGATTATGGTGTACTGTCTTTTTAATATGTTTCTGTATGCAATTTGCCAGAATTTTGTCAAGGACTTTTGCATATATATTTATCAGGGATATTGGTCAAAAGTTTTCAGTCCTTGATGTGTCTTTTCTTTCGTATCAGGTTGATACTAGCTTCATAAAATGATTTTGGAAGGGTTTCTTCTGTTTCTGTTTCATGGAACAATTTGAAGAGTATTGGTACAAGCACTTCTTTGAAGGTCTTGCAGAACTCAGCTGAGAATCTATTTGGTTCCAGACTTTTCTTGATTGGTAGGATCTTCATGGCTCCTTCTATTTTATTGCTTGAACTGAACTCTTTAAATTGTGTATGCCCTCTTGATTCATTTTGGGTGGATCAAGTCAAGGGGTCATGAAGGATTCCACCAGCATATCAAAGAAAGTTCTGGATGTCAGGCAAACTGTAGCAATAGCCAAGGTCTGTAGACTGCCCCTCACATGCTAACAGGTAAAGCTGTGAAGGTGAAGTCAAATTTGGAATGGAATCCACAAAACTTGTATATAAAAGGTTTATGAACGGCCTGCCAAGAAAAAGTGCTACATGCACAGAGAGCCAAGTAAAAAACATTCCTTAACTCTCAAATTAACAAGTCCAAAGGACAGTAATTCCCAATCGCTTTGGAAATAACGTCTTTCAGCCAAAGGTCCTAGATGCTCTATGAGGAATTGCAGGTGGTGTCATGTTTGCTTATCTGGGTTTTTCCCTCTGAACCCATTCATTCTTTCTTTCTTTTTTTAAATTTTAATTTATTTTTATTGTAAACAAATGGGATACATGCTGTTTCTGTTTGTACATGGAGTAACAGCATAATATTTGTGTAATCATACATTTACATAGGGTAATGATGTTTGATTCATTCTGTTATTTTATCCATCCCCACCACCCCCAACCCATCCCTCCTTTTCCTCTATAAAGTCCCTCTTTCCTCCGTTCTTGCCCCCCCCTTCTCATCCCCCCATTATGTGCATCATTTGCTTATCAGCAAGATCATTTGTCTTTTGGATTTTTGAGATTGACTTATCTCAATTAGCATGATATAATCCAATTTCATCCATTTGCCTGCAAATGCAATAATTTTATTATTCTTTACAACTGAGTAATATTCCATTGTATATATATACATATATATACCACAACTTCTTTATCCTTTCATCAATTGAAGGACATCTAGGTTGGTTAAACAATCTGGCTATGTGAATTGAGCAGCTATGAACATTGATGTGACTGTATATCTGTAGTATGCTTATTTTAAGTCCAGTGGGTATAGGCCAAGGAGTGGGATAGTGAGGTCAAATGGTGGGTCCATTCCAAGTTTTCTAAGGAATCTCCACACTGCTTTCCAGAGTGGCTGCACTAATTTGCAACCCCACCAGCAATGTATGAGTGTACCTTTTTCCCCACATCCTCTCCAACACCTATTGTTGCTTGTATATTTGATAATCGCCATTCTAATTGGAGTGAGATGGAATCTTAGTGTAGTTTTGATTTGTATTTCTCTTATTACTAAAGATGGTGAACATTTTTTCATATGTTTGTTTATTGCTCATAGATCGTCTGTGAAGCCTATGTTCATAATCTTAGCCCATTTGTTGATTGAGTTATTTGTATTCCTGATGTAGAGTTTTTTGGGTTCTTTATATATTCTGGAAATTAGTGCTCTATCTGAAATAAGAATGACAAAGATTTTCTCCCACTCTGTAGGCTCTCTCTTCTCATTGCTGATAGATTTCTTTGCTGAGAGAAATCTGTTTAGTTTGAATCTACTCCAGTTGTTGATTCTTGCTTTTATTTCTTTTGCTATGGGAGTCCCATTAAGGAAGTCTAATACTAAGCCAAAAAGTTGAAGATTTGGTCCTCCTTTTTCTTCTATAAGATGCAGGGTTACTGGTCTGATTCCAAGGTCCTTTATCCATTGTGAGTTGATTTTTTGTGCATGGTGAGAGATATGGGTTTAGTTTCATTCTGTTGCATATGGATTTCCAGTTTGCCCAGCTCCATTTGTTGAAGAGGCTATCTTTCCTCCATTATATTTTTTGGCCCCTTTGTCTAGTATGAGAAAAGTGTATTTATTTGGGTTTGTGTCTGCGTCCTCTATTCTGTGCCATTGATCTACCTGTCTGTTTTGGTGCCAATACCATGCCATTTTTGTTACTATTGCTTTGTAGTTTAGTTGAAGATCTGGTATTGGGAAAACCCCTGTGTCATTCTTTCTGCTAAGGATTGCCTTAGCTATGCTGGGTTCCTTATTCTTCCAGATGAATTTCATGATTGCTTGCTCTATTTTTGTAAGGTACGTCATTGGGATTATAATTGGAATTGCATTGAATCTGCATAGCACTTTTGTTAGTATGGCCATTTTGACAATATTAATTCTGCCTATCCAAGAACATGGGAGATCTTTCCAACTTCTAAGGTCTTCCTCAATTTCTTTCTTCAATGTTTTGTAGTTTTCATTGTAGAGATCTTTTACCTCTTTGGTGAGATCGATTCCCAAGTATTTATTATTTTTGAGGTTATTACAAATGGAGTTGTTTTCCTCATTTCCCTTTCATATGTTCCATCGCTTGTGTATAGAAATGCTTTACTTTTATGCATGTTGATTTATAGCCTGCTATTTTGCTGAATTCATTGATGATGTCTAGAAGTTTTCTGGAGGAGATTTTTGGTTCTTCTAACTATATTATTATGTCATCAGCAAATAGTTACAGCTTAAGTTCCTCTTTTTCTGTTTGTATCACTTTAATTTCTTTTGTCTGTCTAATTGCTCTGGCTAGAGTTTGGAGGACAATGTTGAATAGAAGTGGTGAAAGAGGACATCCCTGTCTTGTTTCTGTTTTTAAAGGGAACGGTTTCAGTTTTTCTCCATTCAGAATGATACTGGCCATGGGCTTAGCATGAATAGCCTTTGCAATGTTCAGATATATTCCTACTATTCCTAATTTTTCTAGTGTTTTGAGCATGAAGGGGTGTTGTATTTTGTTGAATGCTTTTCTGCATCAATGGAAATAACTATATGATTCTTATCTTTAAGTCTATTGACATGATTGATTATGTTTATTGATTTATGGATGTTAAACCATCCTTGCATTCCAGGGATGAGCCCCACTTGATTTTGGTGCACGATTGTCTTAATATGCTTTTGATATAGATTGGCAATATTTTGTTAGGGATCTTTGCATCTATATTTATTAAGTATAGTGGTCTAAAATTTTCTTTCCTTTATGTGTCTTTTCCTGATTTGGGTATGAAGGTGATATTAGCATCATAGAATGAGTTTGGTAGGGTACCCTCCTTTTCTATTTCCTGGAACACTTTGAGAAGTATTGGAATGAGTTCTTCTTTGAAGGTCTTGTAGAAATTGGCTGAGAATCCATCTGGTCCTGGGCTTTTCTTGGATGGCTTTTAATGGTTTTTAATGGCTTTTAATGGCTTCTTCTATTTCATTGCTTGATATTGATCTGTTTAAATCGTGTATGTCCTCCTGGTTCAGTTTGGGAGGAGCATATGTCTCTAGATATTTGTCAATATCTTTGGTAGTTTCTGTTTAGTTGGAATACAGATTTTCAAAGTAGCTTCTCATTATGTTCTGTATCTCAGTGGTGTCTGTTGTGATATTTAATTTTTACATATGAATTTTAGTAATTTGAGTTGTCTCTCTCCTCTTTGTTAGTGTGGCTGAGGGTTTGTCTATTTTGTTTACTTTTTCAAAGAACCAACTTTTTGTATTTTCAATTTTTTGAATTCTGTCTTTCGTTTCAATTTCATTGATTTTAGCTCTGATTTTAATTATTTCCTGTCTTCTACTATTTTTGCTTTTATTCTTTTCTTCTTTTTCTAGGGCTTTGAACTGTAAAATTAGGTCATTTATCTGTTGACTTGTCATTCTTTTTTGGAATGCGGTTCATGCAATGAATTTTTCTCTTGGTACCACTTTCATAGTGTCCCAGAGACTTTGATATGGTGTATCATCATTCTCATTGACCTCTAAGGATTTTTTATCTCCTCCCTGATATTTTCTGTTATTCATGTTTCATTCAATAGCATATTATTTAGTGTCCAGGTGTTGGAGTAATTTCTGTTTTTTATTTTGTCATTGATTCCTACTCTCAGTCCATTATGATCTGAGAGAACACAAGGCAGTATCTCTATTTCTTTGTTTTTTTTTTTTTTTGTATTTTCTAAGGGCTGCTATGTGGCATAACTTATGGTCTATTTTCAAGAAGTCCCCATGTGCTACTGAGAAGAAAGTGAATGTGCTGTTTGATGGATGGAACATTCTATATATGTCTATTACTTCTAGGTTACTGATTGTGTTATTGGGTTCTGTGATTTCTTTGGTTGGTTTTTGTTTGGAAGATCTATTTATTGGTGATTGCAGTGTGTTAAATTTATGGAATTTTTGTATTGTGGTCTATTTGTTTCCGGAAATTGATAAGGATTTGTTTGATGTACAGGGATGCCACAATACTTGGGGCATAAATATTTACTCTTGTCGTGTCTTCCTGATTTATGTTTCTCTTAAACAGTATGAAATGTCCTTCTTTATCCCTTCTGAATAACTTTGGCTTGAAGTACACTTTATCTGATATAAGGATGAAAACGTCAACATTTTTAGTGAGTCCATGTGTGTGGTAGGTTTTTTCCCATCCTTTCACCTTTAGTCTGTGGATATCTTTTTCTATGAGATGAGTCTCTTGTAGGCAGCATATTGTTGGTTCTTTCTTTTTAATCCATTCTGCCAGTCTTATGTCTTTTGATTGATGAGTTTAGGCCATTAATGTTCAGAGTTATTATTGTGATATGATTTGTATTCCAAGTAATATGGGCTTATTTTTGGTTTTTAATTTTGCTTGGTTTCTCCTTTGAGTGGATTTTCTCTAAGGAAACTCCTCCCTTTGCTGACCTACACTGTTGTTTTTCATTTCCTCTTAGTGGAATATTTTCTTGAGAAAATTCTGTAGTGCAGGCTTTCTATTTGTAACTTCTTTTAACTTTTGTTTATCATGGAAGGATTTTATTTCATCTTCAAATCTGAAGGTCAGTTTTGCTGGGTATAGGATTCTTGGTTGGCAATCATGTTCTTTCAGAGCTTGAAATATGTTGGTCCAGGCCCTTCTAGCTTTTAGAGTTGGGTTGAGAAGTCTGCTGCTATCCATATTGGTTTCCCCCTGTATGTAATGTGATGCTTTTCTCTCGCAGCCTTCATAATCCTGTCTTTATTTTGAATATTAGGCATTTTTATTTTAATGTGCCTTGGTGTGGATCTGTTGTGATTCTGTGCATTTGGTGTTCTGTAAGCCTCTTGTATTTGATTTTCCATTCCATTCTTCAGGTTTGGGAAATTTTCTGATATTATTTCATTGAATAGGTTGTTCATTCCTTTGGTTTGTATCTCTGTGCCCTCCTCAATCCCAATAATTCTTGAACTTGGTCTTTTCATGATGTCCCATAGTTCTTGGAGATTCTGTTCATGATTTCTTACCATCTTCTCTGTTTGGGCAACTTTATTTTCAAGATTAAATATTTTATCTTCATTGTCTGAGGTTCTCTCTTCCCAGTGGTCTAGTCTTTCATTCATGCTTTCCATTGAGTTTTTTTTTTTTTTTTTTTTAATTTGGTTTATTGTTTCCTTCATTTCACGGATTTCCACTTTTTTTTTTTTTTAGAGAATGTGTATCTCTTTGATAAACTGATCTTTTGCTTCCTGAAGTTGCTGTTTCAGCTTATTAGTATTCTCATTCGTTGCCTGCATTTACTCTCTTATCTCATCCTTTGCTTCATGAATCATCTTAATCATGTATAATCTGAAATCTTTTTCTGACATTTCTTCTAAAATACTGTCTTTGGTGTCTATTAATATAGAATCTAGATTTGTTTGGACCATTTTCTTCCCTTGTTTTTTTCATGTTGTTCATGTATCTTCCCCTATAGCAGTGCAGATGTGGGGTATTGTAGATTACCCCCTATAGGCTTATAGTGGGCCTATGGGTTTCCAAAAACTTTCCATTAAGGGGAGATCAATATTAGCAGTGCCCAATTCACACACCATGCAATCCTAGACTAAATATCCCCTAAGAGGACAATAACAATATTGTCATCATAAACAGAATGAGTACAAATATTATCTTCAGTAAAACAAACAGATTTGCAATAAGTTCTTCTGTTCTAATGGAGGACAAAGAGGATCCAGAGGGATCTAGAATGTAGCTGTTAATGGGATAAGAAAAGAATATACAGAAATTGTAGATAATACAAAGGGTGAGAGTGTAAACAAGATTATTTGGATATAGCATGCAGAAATGGAGAAAGAGACTCTGAGGGAATAGGTAAACAAAAGGAAAAGAGAGCAAGAAAAGTAACAAAATAAAAACATAAAATTTTTCAATAAGGAGAAAAAAGAAAATCTACAGTATAATAGTCATATAGTAATGAAACCTCCCAGTCTTCAGTAGCCTGATGCAAGAGAGGTAGCTGACAATTGGCTTCAAGTCTCCAGGATGTGTCTCAGGATGGGATTTGCCCCACCTAAAGATGGGAGCTAGGGCTTCCAGAATTATCCAAGATGGCCACTCTGGCTTCCAAATATGTTGGCCAATGGGGAGCTGCACCTTGAGGTGTGGATATAGTCAGCTGGAGGTACTGTAAGTGTGAACTTCGAGGTCAGAGCAGGCAGGTGGTGCTCCAATGGCAGTCTGCAATCAATTTCCTGACTGTTGTCAGACAATCAGGTGATGGACCTCATTTGTTGGGTGATTGACAGGTGTAAGGCAAGCCATGGACAGGCGAGAGGCAGGCAAATGGCAGATGATAGGCACCTGACAGTGAGCAATCAAGAAACAGATATCCTCTGCTTGAAACTGGAGTTATGGAGCCAGAAGGAACGCAGACTCCCTCTAGTCCACCATCTTGAAAAGAGCCGCATTCATTTTTTCAATGGCCCTATTATTCCTGTTTGGAGGGAAGGTTTGCTCTCTACCAGTGGATATTGAATTTATGAAACTTGCTTTTGGTTTTTAAAAGGGTTCACAGACAAGAGTTTATCTTCAGTTTCAGGTGAGACTGTGGTCTCAGACTTTGGGGAAATGCTCGGAGTTTTAAATACCATGGAACCATTGGAGATGGACTAAAATCTGTTTGCATTGTTAAATGGACAAGAGTTTCGGGGGAATAACAGGGGATATTATGCATTGAAATAGAGGTGTTTCCCAAAAGCAACTGAGTGGAGGCAGGAATTTTCCAAGGTAAAACAACAGGATTGTGAGAGCTGCAAACTAATCAGTTCTTCTTGGTTCAAAGGACTTGACTGGGTGGTAGTTTTAGGCATGTGGCATATTTCCAGAGGAGGTGGCCACTGGGGTAAAGCCCTGGAGCACTCATCTTCCTTGCTTCCCCTTTTCCCTTCCCTTTCTTTGCTTCTTTGTAGCCACATCAGGAGCAGTTTCCCTCTGCTGGGTCCTTCCTCACAATGCCATTGAATTGGTCAATGACATTAAGACTTTGAACCCCTGAGCCAAAAAGAACTTCCATTTTTTTTTTTTGTTTGGATTTTGACCAGGTGTTTTTGTTAAAATGCAAAGGTGACTCATGCAATTACTCATCATAATCATACAGTGCACAGAATGTGTACCAGAAATATTGAAGATGCCAAAATATGAGAACCAGTAAATCAGTATCATTATATTAACAGAATAAAGAAAATACGTCCACCAATAAATGTGTTAAAATATTTCTGACATATACATATCATGGCATGACTTTCATCCTTAGAGAATGAAATAATGATACATGCTACAAGTTGGATTAATTTTGAAAAGCCTAGTCTAAGTCAAGGCAGAAAAAATACCATATATTGAATGATTATTTTTATATGAGATTTCACAAACAGGTAAAATACAGAGTAAATTTAGTGTTTTCCTGTGACTGCAATTAGAGATAAAAGGAACAGTGTGTGTAAAGGATTTGACAGTTCATGTGAAGTAATAAAAGTATTTGGAGAATATCATGCTAAGTGAGATAAGCCAATCTCAAAAATCGAAAGCAAGAATGATCTTGCTGATAAAAGGATGATGACTCATAATGGGGGTGAGGGTGCAAGAATAGAGGAAGGGGGGACTCTATAGAGGAAAAATAGCGGTGGGAGGGGTGGGGGATGGGAAAAATAACAGAATGAAACAAACAACATTACACTATATGAATGTATGATTACACAAATGGTATGCCTTTACTCCATGTACAAACATAGAAACAAAATGTATCCCATTTGTTTACAATAAAAATAAATTTAAAAAAAAGTATTTGGGAACAAGAGGTATTTGGAAGATGTACAGTTTTGTACTGTGGTAAATGGCACTGAATTGATAACCACAAACTGCTACAGAGGTTGATTTTTCAGGTGGATTTCGTCTGAATGATGAGATTTTACTGCTGAACTGCAGCCATCCTTAGAGGTTCCCCACTTGCAGATTGCTGAGGAGTGAGAGTTCTCAGCACCTGAATGTTAACTGATACCATAAACACACCTAACTCAAACTGAGGTGAAGGAGGCAGAGATGAGAACAAACAGTGAGCCCATCAGCCTCTCCTCAGTGCTACTCAGTTCTTAGCAATGATGTAGGGTGATGCCCAGCAGAGGACTCCCCTGTGTCATCCACTGTGTGTGCTGGCATGTGGCCAGGTCTCTCTCCTGGGCTCTGGAGATTCTGCTGCCTCCTGGTGTACTCTGACTCCTGCTGTCTCTGCAGGCTGTGCTCTGGTCCCCCCAAGGGGCCTGCATTCTCTACGTGGGCACCAGGTTCACATAAAGCAGAAGTGACTGAGCTGCCCACATCCCCCCTGGCACTGTGCTGGCTGGACAGGTCCACCCTGGCTGCAGACAGAGTTGGTGGGAGAAGCCAAGGAGAGACTCTGTTCTGTTCACATTGGCAGCATGTGATACTCAGGAGTGAGTAATTACATTATGTAAAGACACTAATCATTTACTTATTTCCCTAAAACCCAGGGTTTGGAATAGCTGTAGCCATAATTATGTCATCAATAATGTATTTTGATCAAGTACTGCTTTAGAATTTACCTTATGAATATATGGGTGGTTAGGATTTCATTACTTCAAACCAGCCCAAGTTATATCTGTTACAGGAGTGAAGATGGTCCAAAGTCTATTTGGCTGCTATTCATTTGTAAATCAGTAGAATAAATTCAATCCACCTTACTGGTTAGTCATAAATGTGACAATAAAATTATTGACTAATTACTAGGCAGGAAGTCATGTCATTTCTACCAAATGTGTAAAAAGATGATCATTACATTGTCTAAAATTCAAGGATGCGTGACACTGTTGTGGGGGTGATGAACACATACTCATTGTCTGCAATTTACTATGATATGCCAATGTTTCTACAACATAAGCCTGTGGAAAAATAGAGATTAGTAACAAAGTTACAGAAGGAAGTTGCATTTGAGCCTCCTTTCCAATTCCATACATTCTGGTGCGAAAATTAGATCATTATGTGACAGTAGAAAAAGCGGCTCTGCCAGCTGTGACAAGAAAGTCACTCAGGTTTGAGTTCCAAGTTTGTGTCAGGGGACAACTGGAGATGGGGATAAGAATAGATTGTGGGTAGACAGAGTAGGACCACTTGAAATTCACCATGACTATGAAATTAAGAGCAACCTACTGTGTCTGGCCACCACCCCTGACCCTGGGGGACACTCACACTTTCAGACGAGAGCAGGCAGGCTCAGAGGAACGGCTCTTTACTAAGGGTGAGTGTGGTTAACCTGCAAGGTGCTCAGTAGGACCCAGGTTGGCAAAGGGAAGAGGAAATGACATTGTAGGTGACTCAGGATTGAGCTTGTGTGAGCTGCTGCAGAATTGTTATACCTATCAGCAAAATATCCCTGTTAGGAATTATAGTCAGTGTCTTTTCAAATGATCATGATACCACTGAGAAGAAATGAAGTAAATGGAAATTGTCAATGAGACAAAGGCAAATTATCTTATGTAAAAAGGATTCTAACTTAATGGAGTAAAAACACTGAGGAAAAAACAGTATTAACATGGGACAGAGTGATAAATAACGTTGTCAGCTGTAGTTCATGGAAGAGAATGATGTTAACTGAATTACAGAGTGTTGAAGAGTGCACCTTCAGAGCAATGGTCATGCAGGAGAGGAGGAGAGCAAGTCCTGCAAGAGCTCTGCATGGGAGTCTCAGAAGGTCAAGGGAGCCATGATGGAGATTCTGAGGGCAACCCTGCAGGTCACACTCAGAACCAGGGCTGCAGACCTTCACACCTGCATGGGGGATACACTTTGCTCACAAATGACTAAACAGGAGAAAACCAGCAGTGACCTTTCCTTTTCAGGAAAACACATTGAACATGAATATGTAGATCAATTGTATTAATCTATGTTTTTTGCTTCCTATTATCTCTTTATCATTCTAGTGAACCAGAATTTCCTCTAAATGGCCAATTCCACCATGGTAACTGAATTTATCCTCCTGGGCTCTCCTGATGGCTGGAATATGACAGTCCTCTATTTCACAATATTCACAGGGACCTACCTGGGTACCTTGTTAGGGAACCTGCTCATCGTCACTGTCACCACTGCTGACCACAACCTGCACACACCCATGTACTTCTTCCTCAGGAACCTGTCCATCTTGGACATGTGCTACATTTCCATCACTGTCCCCAATGCCTGTGTCAACTCTCTCACTGGCAACAGGGTCATTTCAGTGGGTGGCTGTGCAACCCAGATCTTCTTGGTCATTTTTTGTGGATGTGATGAACTTCTTTTTCTCTCCATCATGGCCTGGGACCGCTATGTGGCCATCTGCCAGCCCCTCCAGTACCCCATCATCATGACCCCTCAGTTTTGTGTCCGCATGACCCTGGCTTCACTGCTCAGTGGTCTGGTGTATGCAGGTGTGCACACTGGGAGCACATTCCAGCTGTCCTTTTGCCACTCAAACGTGGTCCATCAGTTCTTCTGTGATGTTCCCTCTCTTCGGAGGCTCTCCTGCTCTGACACCAGATATAACATGGTCCTTCTTCTTGTGTCTTTTATAATAGTTGGTGGGGGCTGCTTTGGTTTAATAATCATGTCATATATTCACATATTTTCTACTGTGCTAAAATCTCCCACCAGAGCCTCAGTAAAGGCCTTCTCCACCTGCACCCCTCACATCCTCGTGGTGTCCATCTTCCTCAGCTCTAGTACAGGTGTGTACCTAAGGCCTTCAGCAACCTCTGACACACTCCAGGACTTGATTCTCTCTGCTTTTTATACCATGATTCCTCCCTTATTGAATCCTCTCATCTACAGTCTCAGGAATAAACAGGTAATGGAAGCTATGGGGAGAGTCATGCGAATACAGTTTTTCTTAAGAAAATGCTAAAGAAACATTTCAGTATTATCTTAATTTTACTGATTGAAGTTCATAAGTGTATATGATGTTCTTCACTTTAGGACTTTACAAGTTACATTGCCTACTCTATTATCATTTGGTTTGGATGTGATGTATCCCCCTGAAGCCCACATGTGAGACAATACAAGAGAAATTATTGTGTGGTAAAATTCTCAAACCAATCTGTGATTTAGTCCTCTTGGGGGATTAAATGAGTTGTAACCGAAGTGGTAAGTTGTGGCTGGAGTCGGTGACAATTGGGATGTGATTTTGTGGTACATATTTGTTTCTGGTCAGTGAAGAATCTCTGCTTTCTGATCACCATGATGTGAGCTACTTCCACTCTCTTTCACCATGATGTTTAACCTCACATTGATTCCCAAGGAATAGAGAAATCCTTATATGAACTAAGATTTCTAAAACTGTGAGGCCTCAAGTAAAGGTTTCTCCTCTACAATTGTCTGGTCAGATAGTCACATCAGCAAAATCGCTGACTTAAACATCATCTTTTTAGGATTAGTGTTTCAGTATAAAATAAATCTGTGGGGTTACCATATTATTTCCATGGATTCTTCATTAAATGTGTATGTTTTCAATGTACTTTTGGGGGAGTGTATTGGGAATTGAACTCAGAGCCACCTGTCCACTGAATCACCTCTCCTGTCCTAGTTTTCATTTTATTTAGAGACAGGGTCTCACAGGTCTCTTATTTCCTCACTCTTGCTGAGGTGGGCTCTGAACCTGAGATCCTGCTGCCTCAGCCTCCCTAGCCACTGGGATTACAGATGTGCACCACTGTGCTTGACTCAGTGCAACTTTTAATAAGTAAATATAATTCTATATATTTGTTGAGATCCTTTGAGGTTACATGGATGGAAAATTCACTGCATATGTTGCAGTACCTGTATTCAAATATGGTCATATGGAAAAATTCTACCAATCCACTCTGTAGATAACTTACACTCTCATAACCTGTTCTTAGAGCATTGTCAAGCAAATGTTTAAGCACTGAAATGCCTAATTTTTTCAATTAAAGTCTTTAAAAATATTCAAAAATCAAATCCTAAGGAAAATATGATCAAAAATGTAGACAAAATTTGAAGAATATTTCTCCATTTCATGCTCCATTGCAGCATGAAAAATGATATTCCTTGTCTATGAAATAAACACAGGACCATTTTTATCATACCGTCATGACAATAAAATCCATACACAAGGGAAGAACACCTTGACTTACTTGGCTGTGAGGGCTGCCAGTCTTTTATTATGTCCACGGGTTACCCAAGGTGGTTGACCCATCCCAGAGGCTGAGCTGCAGGTCAGCTTAAGGGTGGTCTGCATCCCACTCATCTAAATTCTGTAATATCTATGCAAATGTGTCATGCCTGATAATTAGGAAAATATGGAGTCTAATTGTTTTGCCTCAGAGGGAAATGAAAGGGAGTGGGGTATGAAAGATGGTGGAATGAGACAAACATCGTTACCCTATGGACATGTATGATTACCCAAATGGTAAGAATCTACATCATGCACAACCATACAAATGAATAGATATACCCCATTTGTGTACAATGAACCAAAATGCAGTCTGTAAAAAATTTAAAAATAACTGAATAATTTTAAGTAAAAGAATTCTTATAATAGGAATCAATAAGAATCCCTCAGAGCTAGATTAAGCAGGAAGCCTTGACTTCCCCTAACATGATCCAACTAGAATACAAGTTCCATCCACAAACGTTATCCTGTGGCTTCTGGATCTCCCTGTTCCAATGTTCTCTGCCAGAGCAGAATGCTCTTCAGAGAACCCCAAAAGAATTCTTCAAACTCGACTTTTCCACATATTCCCTTTACCAATTATAAGTGACTTGTGTCAAAATTTATGAGTTATGTCAAATGAATAAGTTAATTTTATATTTAATGTAGAAAATGTAGAAAAAAATTAAATTGCACATATAATACCTAATGATATGTATTGATCTTCAAAAAGATTTTGAATATTTAATATATGTTTTAAATTGCCCAGGAAAACAGAGCATGCATGTAATCCCAGCGTCTCAGGAGGCTGAGGGATGAGGATGGTGAGTTTAAACCATAGTCACCAGCTTAGGAAGGTTCTAAGTAATTCAGGGAGACCCTGCCTCTAAATAAAATACATAAAGGGTTGGGGATGTGACTCACTGATTGAGTGTCCCTGAGTTCAATCCCTATTACAGAAAAAAAAAAAGATGCTTTCATTTGAAAGACCTACTAACAAAGGATATGAAAAAGAAATGTTGCTATAAGCAGTTCATGATGTCCCACATTCTATGTCCGATAATGCAAAACCCTGTAGTTTTGTACATGTGGTATTGAACTTCTGCAGAATTCAGCAAAAACATTAACATTATGTAATAGTTTTGAACCAAGAAACAGATTTTTATAGTAATACCAGTTATGTCAAATATTTGGAGGAACTTTTATGAAATATCTGGTCAACCTTCATAAGGAAATTATATTTAGGAGTGCTCATTAGAGGTGTTTTCATGATTATGTTTGTCATTTTTTTGTAAAACGGAAACTTCAAAAGAGTAAAGACTTAGAGTAGCACGTGGCTAGAAGTTTGATGAGAGTTTCACAATGAAAAAGACAAAGTAGCAACTTATTCTACACAACATATTAAGATAATATTTATGACTGAGAATATTATACCAGAACTATCAGAATTTTGCAAGTTTTAGAAAGATTTCATAATATTTATGTCAATACTAATGACAAATAGTATTTTAAGAAAGGTAGGGGAATGGGTATGGGATAGGAAGGATAGTAGAGTGAAACAGACATTGTTTCCTCATGTACATATATGACTGCATGACAAATGTGATTCCATAATATGTACAATCAGAAAAAATGATAAAATATACTCCGTTTTTGTATAGTCATCAAAATGCATAAATGCATTCTTCTGTCTTGTATAACTAATTAGAACAAATAAAAAATTAACAATCCTTAGCAGATAGAATGAAACAGGGGGTATCGCAATACCAGAACTTCAACTATACTACAAAGCAATAGTAACAAAAACGGCATGGTATTGGCACCAAAATAGACAGGTAGATCAATGGTACAGAATAGAGGACACGGACACAAACCCAAATAAATACACTTTTCTCATACTAGACAAAGGTGCCAAAATTATGCAATAGAAAAAGATAGCTGGGAAAACTGGAAATCCATATGCAAAAGAATGAAAAAAAAAAAAAAACCCTAACTCTCACCCTGCACAAAAATCAACTCACAATGAATAAAGGACCTTGAAATCAGACCAGAGATCCTGCATCTTACAGAAGAAAAAGTAGG
The DNA here is from genome assembly GCF_902686455.1 of Sciurus vulgaris. Taxonomy (NCBI): domain Eukaryota; kingdom Metazoa; phylum Chordata; class Mammalia; order Rodentia; family Sciuridae; genus Sciurus; species Sciurus vulgaris. The sequence goes on from NC_136466.1 coordinate 5,694,623, forward strand.
TCCACATCTTCACCTTGTTGGCTTAGGACCAGACTTCCTTAACAGGACTCCCATAGCACAAGAAATAAAAGCAAGAATCAATAACTGGGATAGATTCAAACTACATAGCTTTCTCTCAGCAAAGGAATCTATCAGCAATGAGAAGAGAGAGCGTACAGAGTGGGAGAAAATCGTTGCCACTCCTACTTCAGATAGAGCACTAATTTTCAGAATATATAAAGATCTCAAAAAACTCTACACCAAGAATACAAATAACCCAATCGACAAATGGGCTAAGGATATGAACAGACACTTCACAGAAGAAGATCTACAAGCAATCAACAAACATATGAAAAAATGTTCACCATCTTTAGTAATAAGAGAAATGCAAATCAAAACTACACTAAGATTCCATCTCACCCCAATTAGAGTGGCGATTATCAAGAATACAAGCAACAATAGGTGTTGGAGAGGATGTGGGGAAAAAGGTACACTCATACATTCCTGGTGGGGCTGCAAATTAGCGCAGCCACTCTGGAAAGCAGTGTGGAAATTCCTGAGAAAACTTGGAATGGGCCCACCATTGGACCCAGCTATCCCACTCCTCAGCCTATACCCAAAGGACTTAAAATCAGCATACTGTAGAGATACAGCCCCATCAATGCTCATAGCTGTTTAGTTCACAATAGCCAGATTGTGGAACCAACCTAGATGCCCTTCAATTGATGAATGGATAAAGAAACTGTGGTATATTTATACAATGAAATATTACTCAGTTATAAAGAAAAATAAAATTATTGCATTTGCAGGCAAATGGATGAAATTGGAGAATATCTTGCTAAGTGAGATAAGCCAATCTCAAAAATCCAAAAGACAAATGATCTCACTGATAAGTGGATGATGACACATAATGGGGGGTGGGAGGTGGGCAAGAATGGAGGAAGGAGGGACTATATAGAGGGAAAGGAGAGGTGGGAGGGGTGGGGGGAAGAAAACAATAACAGAATGAGTCAAACATCTTTACCCTATGTAAATGTATAATTATGCAAATGGTATGCTGTTACTCCATGTACAAACAGAAACAAAATGTATCCCATTTGTTTACAATAAAAATTTTAAAAAAAGAAAAGTTGTGGTTTATATTAATAGAGTTAAAAAAAAAAACAGATTTAATCAGAGTTTTAAGAATCACTTAAAAAACTGTGGCCAAGGAAGTTGTGGTTGTGAAGGAAGTGCAGCCCCTAAGTAGATGCTAAGAATTTCAAAAAAGACAAAATAGGAAAGAGACTGAGTCCATCTAAGAATTTGCAAGACCAAACACATTCCATACAGAAGAATGTAGAACAGAACATTTCCTTGACAACTTTTGTGGGGACATCCCACTTTCTCAGTGGACCATTGAATTGGTTTACCATGCTCACCCAGGCAAACATTCAGAAACTAACATGGCAGTAATTTCAGGGACCCATCTATGGTGTGAGCTGGCAGCAGAATTTAGCATCATCTACATGGTTCCTGCTCTGCAGGAATGAAGGGTGCTCAAGTCATGGAGGCTTCCAGTATCATTTCAAAGAAAGTCATCCAAGGGTTCCTAGGCAAACTGTAGAAGGTATGAGACCCTGCAGACTGCCCCAGAATGTGTGATAGGTGATGGTCTGAAGGTGAAGCAAAAGTTGGAATGGAATTTAAAGGAATAAATGGATGTAAGTAGCAGGGACTGTTACCCAAGAAAATCTGCTGCCTGCAGAGAGAGAGTCAAAGAAAAAGAGAGCCCTTGTGCCCAGCAACTGAAAAAGTCAAAGGGCAGGAATTTCCAAGTGCTTTTAACAACACCTTGCAGTCAAGTACCCTAGATGCTATATGAGGATTTAGATTCGAGGTTACATTACTCTTCGTTCAACTGCCTTGTGGGTTTCCCCTGACTCCATCCACTTTTTCTATGTCCCTATTACTTCCTTTTCATATTGGAAGGTTTCTTTCTGCCACTGAATACTGGATATATGTAACTTGATTTTGATTTTTACAGGGGCTCACAACCAAGAATTTACCTTCAGTTACAGGTGAGATTTTGGTCTTGCAGTGTGAGGAAATAGTACAATGGTTAAGACTATGGGATTCTTGGAGATGGGCAGAATTCATTTTGCATTGTGAAGTGGACATAAGATTTGGGGGTCCACCACGAATTGTTATGGATGGGATGTGAGATGGCTGCCAAAATTCCTGTGTTGAGGCAAATATTTCAATGGCAAAATGATTGGATTCTGAGAGCTACAACCTAACTAGTCCATCCTGGTTTGAATGAATTGACCAGGTGATAGCGTTCAGTATGTGGGGGAATTGCTGGGGGAGTGGCCACTGGGGTGAAGCCCTGGAAGCAGTCATCTTCCTTGCTTCCCCTTCCCCTTTCCCTGTCTTTGTTTCCTGGCAGCCACTTCCTGAGTAGGTTCCCTCTGCTGGGTCCTTCCTCAACATGCCCACACCATGGGCACAAAGCCATGGAAATGGCAGATGTTAGAGTAAAACTCTGAACCCAGGAGCAAAAATGTGCTTTCCCTCATCTGATTTGATTTTCTGCTTTCTGTTTTCTCATTTTTTGGTTTTGAACAGGTATTTTGATCCTGGAAATGTAAATCTGACTGACACAATTATTAAACATAATCATAAAGAGTTTGGAGCAAATACCAGAGATGTGAAATATGGAAAAATATGATAACCAATGAATCAGTCACATTATATTAATAAAATAAAAAAAAAATGTCCACAAGTGGATATGGTGATCAAATATTGCTGGCATATACATTTAATGGAATGCTATTCACCTGTAAGGAATGAACTAATGATATATTGTACAAGGTGAATTAATTTTAAAAAATTAGACTAAGACAAGCCAAAAAAGAAACATATGTTGAATAATGCTATTTATATGAAATTTAACAAATATGTGAATTGACATATAGAACATACTTTGTGTTTTCCATTGAAAGAAGGTACATATATTAGGGAAAGTGTTACAGATTAGATTGTTCACTGGAAATAATAAAAATATTTGGAATCAAGTTGTACAGCTTGCAATGTTATAAATACACTGAATTGATAACCATGAACTCTTACAAAGGTTAACTTTATTTCATGAGTATTTCATCTCAAATATTAGACATTTTGCTGCTGAACTGCAGACAGAAGTTTCCCACTTATAGATTGGTGATTGAGTGAGAGTTGCACACCACCCGAATGTTTAATGACCCCCATAAACACCCCTCACTCTCACTGAGGTGAAGGAGGCAGAGATGAGAACACACAGTGAGCACCACCAGCCTCTCCTCAGTGCTACTCACTTCTCAGCAATGACTTAGGGCGATGCCCAGCACAGGAGTTCCACTACCATCCGCTGGTCATGCTGGTACAAGGCCAGGTCCTTCCTGCTGGGCTCTGGAGATGCTGCTGCCTTGTGCTGTACTCAGGCCTCCTGCTGTCTCTGCAGGCTGAGCATTGGTTCCTGGGGATCCTGTTTCCACTGGCAAGGCACCAGGTTCACATAAAACAGAAGCAATTGAGCTGCTCACATCTCACATGGCATGGGGCTAACAGGAAAGATCCACTGGGGTGCAGACACAGTTGATGGGAGAGGCCAAGGAGATACTCAGTTCTGCTCCCATCTGGATATGGGCAACACTCAGGAGTGAGTACTTGGCAATTAGATTCCAAATGCATCCTCTTTTTTATTCTACTAATCAAATTGCAATATCATCTAAAGAAACACCTAATCCAGGAAATAAATAATTAATCTGCAAATAGTAACAGGTCCTGAGAAGTCTATTAAACACTTTGGTATTTGCTATGAATCCTAGTGCTTCAGTAGTAATGTACCTGGAGTATCATGAGCCTCTACTCAGTGTTTGCAAGTACACCATGGGGTCGTACTTCAGGCTGTCTCTTATGGGTTTAAAATCATTCTTTTAAAATTATTTTTACTTACCACACACTTAAAAATGCAGCGTTATTTGTACAGATTAAAGAGGTATCAAAGCAATACACTCATATGAAGGCAAGAAAGAAAAATTCCCAAACAGCTGACAGGTTGTAGATAACAATTCATTTAGCAAATTACATATATTCTTATTTTTTTCAGTAGCTGTGGGAATAAAACATCCACTATTGTGTAAAATTGTCATTGAAGCACTTTGAAATTATCAGCCTCACCTTTTTGTCCTGATCACAATTATGTTCTTCTTTTCAATAACTTTTCACATTTCATACTAAAGGTATGTCAGATGTGAAGAGGATTTGGGCCAATTGCTACAACTTAAAATTATAGTTGCACTGTCTTTGGAATCCTATTATGGATGTCAGGAGGTAATAAAGTGCCCCTCATCATTCCTCAATGGCTAATCAATAGCACAAAGCTACAATTGCAAATAGGAAAAAAATGTAATTTGAAAAATAGTTAATACCTGTGTGTTACAAACTCCAGCAATCCTTTGCATTTTTTAATACACCTCTGTTTCCTGTACACTTTCTTATGTTCCGCACTATCAACAGAAGATCCAGAAGGGAAACTTCCTGATGGCCCGTAGAGAGTAAGGCACCTGGAACAGTCCCTCTTCATAAACATCACATTTGTGCTAAGTTCTCTTCCTACTTCTTTTCTTGACACTCATGCATCCTGAGCTTTGATCTTTTTATTTTCCAATTTTTAATAAGCATTTTCACCCTTTAAAGCACAATGTAGTTCTGAACACTCTAAAATTATTGAGGTCAAACTACAGAAACTAAAACTTATATTTTATTTTTAAAAATCTAGGTTCATATAATAATCATATTTTGTAGACCTGCAAGAGTGCTATGAGTGCCTATGAATGTTCTGATGTGATACATGTATTTATTGTGTCATATCCATAATCTCAAGTTCCTATGAGACTGATCCATGAGAAAATAAGGCAAATTTAGAAAGGAATGTTTCAAGTTGTAGTTTAACCCCATAAGCAAAGAAGGATATCAATAAAGTTGATATGACTCAAACCACTTACTGAAGAATTTACTACATTTTATTGGACAAACTAAAACAGTACATGGTTTAGTTTGAAAAAATAGAAACCAAGATAATGTCTCTGTAGTTCTATGATAGCTTCCAGATCCTCATCCCATAGTTAATTTTCCATCTTGTACTTGATACTAATGCCGGGAGTTGATCAGCAGTAATGTGCGGTGCCGGAGGTCAGTAGGAAGGGTGAAAAGCTGCAAGGTGTTTAATATGAATTTGTCTCATCACTCATCACCTTCTGAAATTTGTCACATATATTGGCACTCAAAGACATTGTATTAATGTTTTGTCCTCCAATGATAATCAAATTACTTAGAAAAATCAACACTTTTCTTCTTTTCAAAATGTCACCATCTGAAATATCTGTAGCCACGTTTGTGTCATCAGTGATATTTGTTTGGCAATTACTGCTGCATAGAGATCTTACCTGGCAAGTACACAGGGTGCTGAACCTGCATGACCTCACCCCAGCCTGCATGGTGTTGGTTACCGAAGTGTAGAAGGGCAGAGTCTGCTTGGGAGCTCTTCATCTGTAAATCCACAGAATAAGGAAAGCCCATCCAGCTGAGGGGTCAGTCAACAAAGCCACCAGGCAATAGTTCGTTCATTACTGTGCAGGAAGTCTTGCACTTGATCCTGAAAGAAAAAAATGATGGATACATGGACCAAAATCAAGTAATTTGAACCAGTCACCTGGGGTGAGGGTTTACTGAAAGGTAATAAAATGTGTTGATTTCTAACACTACACAAATTTGGAAGAAAAATTAGAGATTATGGAAAAAGTCACAGAAGAAATGTTGTATCTGATTCTCCTTTAAAGCCCATTGCATGCTAATGGAAAATTAAATCACTACATCATGGTAGAAGTCAGCAGTGAGCAACAGTGTCTCTCAGTTCTGAAAGTCAGGTTTGTGTCAGATAGAAATGAGGGATTGGGTGAGACACAGATTGCAGGTAGACTGAGTAGGACCCCTTGAACTTCACCCACATGGTGAAATTAACACCAACCTACCTGTGTCTGGCCACCCACCCCTGACCCTGAGGGACACACACATTTCCAGAGAACCACGGGCAGACTCAGCAGGAAGACACTTTTCTAAGGGTGAGCACCTGGCAAGGTGCTGAGGAGGATCCAAGTTTTAGAGGCCAGAGGAAATGGCAATGTACATGGCTCCGGACTGAACTGGTCTGAGCTGCTGCAGAAGAACTGTAAGAATGAGCACGACTTGCCTTTCAGTGTATACAGTCAGTATCTTCTTGTATAATTATGGCACTGAGAAGAAAAGAATATGATGGAAAGTGTCAACAAGAAAAGGACAAATGATTGTATAGAAAAGGGAATCTTCTACTTCATGGAGTTGATCACAGAGTAAAAATATATTAAGGTAATGAGCAGAAGTTTAGGAGAGGTGGTCTGGGCTGAAACCTGGAGGCTTTAAACACTTTACACTCATCATTGGGAGAGGAAGTTAGAGCCCCCATGGGAGCTGCATCTGGCCCCTGGCTGAGGGTGTGTGGCCATGAGGCAGCACCACCAATGTCCTAGGGAGTACCAGGGAGAATGGGGAACTGCAGGAGGGTCCAGGGGCAGTTGGGTCACCTCAGATCACCACAGAACTAGACTTGGGATGGGAAAGTTTGTATTCTATTTTTTTTTTTATTTTATATTTGTTCTAATTTGTTACGCATGAGTGTAGAATGCACTTAGGTATTTGATAATCATACATAATTGGAGTATCATTTCTCAAGAGAGTTTCCTCATGAGTAAATTTTTTCATGATTGTGTTGAAAACTACTCCAAAATTATTTAAACATTCCTATATAAAAATATGAAAAATTAATTAAAATTTGAATTATTAATCATATTTTATAAAATTAAGAGTGTATGCAATGATAAAATAAGGTTGCATTGTAATTATGGAAGAGAAGGAAGGTAAATAAATTACAGAGCATTGAACACACTGTCACACAGGTGGACATGCAGGAGAGGAGATGAACAGCCCCTGCAAGTGCTCTGCATGGGAGTCTCAGAAGGTAAAGGGAGACATGATGGAGCAGCTGAGGACAACCCCGCAGGTCACACCTAGACCTTGGGATGCAGGCCTCCACACCTGCTCTGGGAAGTGCACTCATTTTAGAGATTATTAATTATATTGGAAAACAAAGTGTGATCTTTCCTCTGCAGGGAAAGAAACTGAAAACTATAGCAAAACACTGTGGATATAAATATGCGAAATAATTATATTAAATCATGCTGTGCTTCCTCTCTTTTATGTCTTTATCCTTCCAGACAAGCAGATTTTCCAGTACATGACCAATTCTACCATGGTAACAGATTTTCTCCTCCTGGGCTCTCCTGATGGCTGGTATATGACAGTCGTCTATTTCACAGTATTCCTACTGACCTATCTGAATATTTTGTTAGTGAACCTGCTTATCGTCACTGTCACCACTGCTGACCAGAACCTGCACACACCCATGTACTTCTTCCTCAGGAACCTGTCCATCTTGGACATGTGCTACATTTCCATCACTGTCCCCATTGCCTGTGTCAACTCTCTCACTGGCAACAGGGTCATATCAGTGACTGGATGTGCAACCCAGACCTTCTTGGTCATTTTTTGTGCATGTGTGGAGGTGCTGTTTCCCACCATCATGGCCTGGGACCGCTATGTGGCCATCTGCCAGCCCCTCCAGTACCCCATCATCATGAACCCTTAGTTTTGTGTCCACCTGACCCTGGCTTCACTGCTCAGTGGCCTGGTGTATGCAGGTATGCACACTGGGAACACCTTCCAGCTGTCCTTCTCTCAGTGAAATGTGGTCCATCTGTTCTTCTGTGATGTCCCCTCTCTGCTGAGGCTCTCCTGCTCTGACACCACCAGCAGCATGGTGCTTCTTCTTATCTGTATTTTAGTAGTTGGTTGTGGCTTCTTTTGTATAAGGCTCAAGTCATACATTTGCATATTTTCTACTGTGCTTAAATTTTCCACCAAAGAATCAGGTGAAGCCTTCTCCACCTGCACCCCTCACATCCTCGCGATGTCTGTCTTCCTCAGTTCCATCAGAGGTGTGTACCTGAGACCTTCAGCAACCTCTGACACTCCAGGTCATGCTTCTCTCTGTCTTTCTCACGGTGATTCCTTCCTTACTGAATCCTCTCATTTGCAGTCTCAGGACAAACAGGTAAAGGAATCTGTGACGAGAGTAATAGAAAGACAGTCCTCAGGGAAATGACAAAGATGGGTTTCAGTATTAACCTAATTTCACACATTCAGGTTACTAATTAAATAAACCTCTTCATCTGGGCTTTACAAGTTACACTGCCTAACCTAACATCAACCTATTAAAATCTAGTTATGTAAAATTTCATGTTCTGTTAAGCCCAATGAATTTAATCCTTTAAAGAAAACTTAAGCCTCATATTTTTATTGTCATTAAGCAGCAAATTACTTAATATGGAATTAAATTACACAAGGAAGTTTCCTTAACTACTGTTCATTCTAGAAACTGGAACAACCCAATCAATATTCAGATTTTAACAACTACCTGATTGTTGTTCTTACAAAATTAAAATCTGAACATGAACCCACAAGACCTTTGAGTGGACTCATTTGGAAGAATAACATGAAAGCATATTTTCAGAACCTCTCAAGTGGTGTGACTGACATATTTTATTACAAGTAAATGTTTAAATTATATTGGTGACTCCTCTCCTTTATCAAAGGCCCTGGAGGCATATTGACAACCATTATGTCCAAGGGAGAACTGCAGAACAGGTCTGACCACTTACCAAAACTTTGTAACCTACTGATTTGAAGATCACGACACCTGTGAGGGAGCATTTTGTGCCCTTCAGAAGATAGGTGAAGTTTGTGCTGACATTTTGGATAATGATGTTTTACATCACACTCTCAGTGTCATGATTCCCACATGTTTACATTTCTTCAAATACAGTAGCCCCAAAATAAGGTCTCATGATCTAGCATGTGTCAATCAGTTCATCTCTAGTAGGACTCAAACTCGGATGATGAGGAACCAGTGGTACAAGAAATGTGAGCCAGGCTCTTGTGATGCTGCTTGAAGTTTGAATGGATTGCCTGCTTCCTCACATATGTAATGCAGGTGAGAGCACGCTACAGAGGACTCAAGACCAAGATGAAAATGCAGCTTTAGAAACCTTGAACTTGGGCATACTTTGGCTGAACAGTCAATATGCAAGGATATGCTCATGATGCATCTTCCTAGATTGATTCCTGTGTTAGTGAAAGACATGAAGTACTCAGATACAGATATGGTGCTGCTCAAGGGTGATGTTGAAGAACCTGAAGTGATTCCTGATGGTGAACAGGGTACAGAGCTACATTTTCACTGATCAAGAACTGTGGCTTAGGAGCATGATGAAGAGGGAATTGAAGAGGAAGTTGATGAAGAGGATGATGATGATGATGATACAATTTCTGACTGAGATCCAAGAACATGTTCTGCTGCTGCATTAGATGTTCTTGCAAATGGGTACTGCAATGAGCTAGTGCCATGACTGTTGTTTCTCTTGAAAGAATTGCTTTTTCATCATGAATGGATTTTTAAAGAATCAGGCATTTTGGTTTTAGGATCAATAGCTGAATGTTGCATTCGGTGCATGATTCCATAACTGCCTGAGTTTATTCCTCCCCTCATTCAGTTCCTCTATGATAAAAAGGTCCCTGTGTATTCCATAACATGCTGGACACTTACACTGTGCACACAGGGTAGCTAGTCAGTCACCAGACATATACCAGGAGCCATTAGTGGCAGAATTGCTAAAGCATGTCCTGGATGGGAACAGAGAGTAGGAGAAGCTGCCTGCAGCACCTTTGATACCCTTGAAGAGGAGGCTTGTACAGAACCTGTTCCTTTCCTTGCTTATATGTTTGATACCCTGGTCTTTGCATTCAGTAAATAGCAACATAAAACCTGCTCATTGTTTATGATGCCATTGGAACGTTAACAGATTCTGCAGAATATTATTCAAACCAACCAGAACATATTCAGATGATAATGCCTCCACTGATCCAGAAATGGAACATGTTAAAGGATGAAGATAAAGATCTCTTTCCTTTGGGTGCCCATCTTCAGTTCCCATGGCCCTGCAGTTCAACTTCCTTCCGTACTGTGCTCTGTGTATCAGCATTGAGTGAATCTAGTACACAAGACACTTGCACAAGTCCTCTGAGTGATGCTCAACCAGAACAATATAAGACTCCAGAGAAAGATTTTATGAGAGTGGCTACTGATTTACTCAGTGACCCAGCTGAAGGATTTGGAGGCAACATTGAACAGCTGGTAGCCCAAAGTAACATCCTAACACTAATGTATCAATGCATGCAGGTGAAAATGTCAAAAATTCAACAGAATATCCTCGCCCTATTAGGTGACCTGACCAAAGCTTACTTTCAGCATGTTAAACCTTGCATAGTCAATTTCATGCCAATATTGGGAGCCAACCTAAATCCAGAGTTCATTTTGTTCCACAAAAAGGCACCCGGGCACCCGGAGAAATCTTCATTCACAGGGGTATATATATGCAGCCTTACATTCCTTTTCTTGCACCAGCTTGTAGAGATCATTAACAGACTAACACATGAGAGATGTTGTTAGAGAAAGAGCAATAACAATGCTCATCTTGTTGCATTTGTCCCAAGAGGTGGCCCCCATTCTACAGCAGTTTATAAGATGCCGGTGTACCTCTCTCAGAAACAAGAGACAATGAAGAAAAGGACTCAGCATTCTATGGGACTCTTACCATGATCAGTGTGAATTCTAGTGGTATAATCCAAGATTTTTATATTTTTGTGATCTGTTGCCTCATGGATCAATCTCAAAGATGATCTCGGCCACCTGTTCTGTAAGATCCTTCATGATTTAAAAATGAAATTGAGGATGAAATTTGGAGGCATTTCTCTGACCAGTTTCCTCTTTCCTTAAAGACTGTCTGTAGCTTTTTATGGTGTTTAATCTAGCACACTTAAGCTGCAGACCCCAAAATTAGGGGTCCTTTAATCTTAGAGACTACAAGGGAGCCTCTGCACTCAGAGTAATTGTTTCCCTTAACAGAGGGAAGTGTATATCAGTAGGGAATACACTGTGATCCCAACTCTACTGGGAGGGGTGGGCAGCAGGTGTATGGTTATTATATTAAGTGGACCTTGGGAAATGTTTTTTTTTATATCTGAAGCCTTTGTGGGTGGAAATTACAACAATTACACCTCTGCACTGGATGTGAAGAAGCAAAGACGTCTATCCAGTGTACTCACAAATCAGTACATTCTGGAATATTATGGGGAACTCTATCAAAACAAGTACCACATGATGGTGCATAGGATTAAGAAAGAGGAAAAATTCTGTAATGCACAATAAAGGAAACCTAAGAATGGGTTATAAACACCAAAAAGATTTTATTTTTTAAATGTAAATACTTTCATATAAATGTTTCCCTATTATAGTGCCTTGTTTTGCATGCTGATAAAGAGCTACACAAACAAAACTGATAGAGTTAAAAATCAGCTGACCCTCCCACTGCACAAGAAGGATCTTGGAAATTATGATGTAAGAACCTCCCAAAAATATTGGAAATAAACAAAACAAATTCAAACAATGAAGGACCCTGTGAAATCCAAATGAGTCAAGCCTTGTATCTTTGCAGGGTGGAAAGGGAGGGGGATAAATGGGGTTGGACATATCAAAACTGAAGTTGACACCTGAATTTACATTGAAACATTAATGTATTACATATTATTTAATGACTGTACTTCATTAAATTTAACCTCGAGACCAACGCACTTTATTAAAGTGCAGTTGAAGGTTCACGCATGTGTTTTGGCTCATAGCGATTGAAGGTAAATCTGTGAGAAGCTAGCATCTTGCATCACGTACAGCGAGACTGGTGTTCGTTGACCTATGTGGCACCAGTTTGTGTTCTGTTTTATCAATTTGGTGTAGCCCTGCCTTTAAAATTTCTTTTGAAGATTTGCAGATTTTATTTTTATTAAGAAAATAGATATAAAAAAGTAAATAGATATATAAAAGCACTGCAATTTTCAGCTAGGTCTTGAAATATCTTTGTAGGGTCTGTTAGGAATAAAATTGGTATTGTAATGTGTGTATTCTGCACAGTGTGGAAAGCTGTTGCTGAACCCGTGCAACATCTTTCCCTCCATGCTGTCAGTGTGCTGTGCTTTCTACATGACTGTATACTACCAGTGATTGCTTCAAACCTTCAAAATTTAAATGACATTGTAAAAGATCTGTTAAGGGCTTCATGAGAGTAGTTGGCACATGAAGACAATTGTACAAGATGAAAAATGATTGCTGACTTCAATGTGTATTCCCACTCAACATACTGCCTTCAAGCTTTCCTTTTTGTGTTCAAAGTTTGATCCGAAAGAAATGTTTAATTTTATAAATGTAATGCAAACTTTCTACACTGTAATCATGCAAGATGGTGGCCCTCTGTGCCCTAGATACACACATGCACACAGATGTCAAGGTGAACGTTATAGAGTGAATGCTGGTTTGGTTCCGGTTCTTTTCATTTGTTTAGCTTTTCAGTTATTTTTCTCTACTTACATGTATTCCTGTGAATAAATCCTTGTTAAGTTAAAAAACAAAAAACTTTAGCATGGTTATTGTACTTAGTGGTTTCCAGTGACTGTGAAAAAGATAAGGAGGGACAATGTGTGTAACAGATTAAATGGTCCATTTCAAGAAATAGAAATATTTGGGGAAAAGATGCAGTTGGAAGTTGTACAATTTTGAAAATCTAGTAAATTACACTTAATTGATTACCATAAACTGTTACAGAGGTTAACTATATGTCATGTGGATTTCATCCCAATGATTAGAGATTTTGTTGCTGAAGTGACAACAGAGTTAGATGTTTACACTAACAGGTTGGTGAGTGAGTGAGAACTGCTCACCACCCTAAGGTTAACTGACCCCCATAAACTCCCCTAATTCAAATTGAGGTGAAGGACTGGAGATGAAAACACACCCAGTCAGACCATCACTGTCTCCCCAGTGTTACTCCTTTCTCAGGAATGACTTGGGTTGATGCCCAGCAGAGCAGTTCCTATCATCCACTGTCCATCCTGGCACACAGCCCAGTCCTCTCCTGGGATCTAGAGGTGCTGCTGCCTGGTGCTGTGCTCAGGCCTCCTGCTGTCTCTGCAGGCTGAGCTTTTGGCTCCTGGGGGTCCTGCTCCCACTGGCAAGGCACCAGGTTCACATAAAGCAGAGGTGACTGAGCTGCCCGCACCCACATGGCACTGTGCTGGCTGGACAGGTCCACCCTGGCTGCAGACAGAGTTGATGGGAGAAGCCAAGGAGAGACTCCATTCTGCAAAAGTGTAGAGAACAGGCAACTTTCGGGAGTAAGTACTTGGCAGATAGCATCCAAATGCATCTGAGTCCTCATTTTTATTCTGCTCAACACATTGCATTCTCATCCAGAGAGTCAGCTAGTTAAGGAAAGAAATGATTTATTCTGCAAAGATAAATAGGCACAGAGAAGACTTGTACAGTAGTATTTGCGATGATTTCTGGTGCTTCAATAATAATGTACCTAGAGTGTCCTGGATGTCTGCAGAGAATGTGCAAGTAAGGCATGTGATCATTCTTCATGCTGCCTCTTAGGGGTTTAAAATTATTCTTTTCAAATTACTTTTAGTTACCATACACCTAGAAAATGCACAGAATTAACTGCACAGATTCAAGAGGTAACAAAGTAATACATTCCTTTTAAGGCAAAAAGCACAAAATGCCAAAGAGCTGCCAGATGACAGGGAGTTAGAAAAGAATTCATTTAGTAAATAATATGTGTTATTTTTCAGCAGCTTTGGGAATAAAACATCTAACATGGAATATAATTTTCACAGAAGCATTTTGAATTCATCAACCTCACCTATTTATCCTGATCATAATTATGTTTTCCTATTCAAGAATTTTTCACATTTCATATTAAATATATATCAAATGTGAGTAGAGTGTGTCCACTGGTAAAAATGAAAATAAAGTTACACAGATTTGGAAGCACATTATGCATGTCAGGATGTGACAAAGTGCTCCTCAGCATTCCTTAATGGCTGATGAACAACTCTAAAGCATACTTGCTAAGAGGACAAAAGTAATGCAGAAAATAATTAATTCTTGTATCTGATAACCCAAGCAATCCTGTGCATTATTAAATGTAACCTGTTTCACATACTCTTCCTTATTAAGTACTATCAAGAGATGGATGAAAATGAAAATCCCCAACTGTTCTCCCTTACAGAGGAAAGCACTTGGGCCACTCCCTCCCCATACTTCTGGCATTGAACATGTGCTAACTTCTCCTACTTCTTTGGCTGACCTTCACACTACCTGAGCTGTCTTTTACTATGTTTCTAATTTTTGTTTCTTAAGAGGAAAATGCAATAAGCTTTTTGACACCTTGAAGGACAATGTAATTCTGAGCACTTCAAAAATTAGAGGTTAAACTACAGAAACTAAAGCTTATTTCCTATATATAAAAATTTAGGTTAACAAGGTAATCATATCTTGTAGTTTTGTAAGAATACTCTGAGGAGCATTGAAATAAAGTTGTGATTAGTATATTTATTGTATTATATCCATAATCTGAAGTTTACTATGAGAGTAATCCATAAAAAAATAAGTCAAATCTAGAGAAGAATTTTTGAAGTTATAGTTTAAACACTTAAGCAATGAAGGACATTAATTAAGCTCATATGATTCAAACTAATTACAGCAGAATTTTCCATTTGTAAAACAAAAGCAGTACATAATTTGGCTGAAAAAAAATAGAAACAAAGAATATGTCTTTGTAGTTTTATGCTAGTTTCCAGTTTCCAAATTCCAAACATATTTAATCATCCATTTAATATTTGACACAAAGGTCTAGGGCTGGTCAGCAAGGACACCTGGAGTGCCTGGAGGTCAGTATAGAAGGTTGAAAATCTGCAAGATTTTTATATGCATTTGACTGATCACCTATCACCTTCTGAATTTGTCACATGCTCTTTCTTACATATTTTATTATTTCTGTCATGGTAATCAAATTATTTAAAAAGCAATATTTTTTCTCCTTTCCAAAAACTCAGTATCTCTAATAGCTGTTGCCATACTTGTGTCATCAGTAATGCATTTAATTGATATTACTGCTGTAAAGAGATCTTACCTGGCAAGTGCACAGCCCCCTGGGTTTGCATGACCTCACCCCTGCCTGCACTGTGTGCCACAGCAGTTTGGAAGGGGAAGATCTGCTGGGGAGCCCTTCATCTGTCAATCAGTAAAGAATGCCAGTCCAGGTGAGTGGTCAGTCAACAAAGCCACCATGCATTAGTTCATGAACCACTGTGAAAGGACATCCTGCACTTACTCCTGAAAGGATAAAAAGGTGAATAATACAAGGTCCCAATTGAAGGAATTTGCAAAAGTGATTTCAGTGATGAAAAAATACTGATTTATTGAAAGGTAGTGTGACATCTCCATATCTAACACTGTGGAAAAGTGGGAAATAATTGAGTTGTAAAGCAGTTTCCAGAGGAAAAGAGTCATTTGAGCCTCTCTTAAAGACAAATTCTGACTAAAATTAAAAGAAAAAAATGTAATTCATAGAAATAGGGAAAATTAAATTGGTATGTCACAGTAGAATAGGCCTCTGTCAGCAAACTCCAGGGATGCTGCGAACAAGGACGTCACTCATGTGTCAGCTTCAGGTTTGTTTGGAGTTGGAATGATGGATGGGGAAGAAAATGATTGCAGGTAGACTGAGTAGGACCCCTTCAACTTCCCCCTCAGTTTCAAGTTAAGAACAACCTACTATTACCATTTCATGCCCCCCAGGTAACCCTGGGAGACACACACATGTCCCAGAGGAGCCTAGGCAGGCTCAGCAAGGTCAGTTTACTAAGGTTAGTGTGGTTATTCTGGCAAGGTGCTGAGGCAGACCCAGGTTTGCAGAGGGCTGAGCAGAAGATGATTTTAGTGACGGGATTGAGCTGGTCTGAGCTGCTTTAGAAGTGTTGTACTTATAAGCTAAAAATCCCTTTTATGATATGCAGTCAGTTTCTTTTTGTACATTTATGATGCCCTTGAGAAGAAAGAAATGTAATGGAATGTGTCAACAATGGGGATACAAACTATTGTAAGAACAAAGGAAACTTCCACTTCATGGAGCTGAACACAAAGTAAAAATATTAAGGAAAAATTAAAAGTTTAGGAGGAGGTCAGCTGGGCTGAATTCTGACATATAATTCATTTATTGGAGATGAAAAGAGAGCCCCAGTGGGAGCTGGACCAGGAGGGCTGAAGGCGTGTGACCTGAGGTGGCACCACCCAGGTCCTGGGGGACCCACAGGAAAGGTGGGTACCTGAAGCACAGTCCAGGTGCAATCAGGTCAGCTCTGTTTCCTCAACACTGCACCTACAGCCCTGGGAAGGGAAATGTGGATTGTTATAGACTGTTTCCTCATGAATAAAATTTTTCATGATCATGGTGATAAATACTCCAACAATAGATAGATTCCTACATAAAAATATAAAAAAATACATTTGCATTGTTAATCATAATTAGAATTATGTAAGTGTGGCAGTCCCTGGACTTCAGATCCCCCCATCTGCCCTGGGGGGTGCACTCTGCTCAGAAATAATTAAATAATCAGAAAATCAGGACTGACCTTTCCTCTACAGGGAAAGCAACTAAAAATTCAAGAAAATCTGCAGACATGAATTTGTACTCTAATTGCATTAGTCATGATTTGTTTCCTCTCTCTTATGACTTTATCATTCCATACAACCAGAATTTCCAGTACATGACCAATTCCACCCTGGTAACTGAATTTCTCCTCCTGGGCTCTCCTGATGGCTGGAATATGAGAGTCCTCTATTTCATGGTGTTCCTACTGACCTGTCTGAGTACTTTGTTAGAGAACCTGCTCATTGTCACTGTCACCACTGCTGACCAGAACCTGCACACGCCCATGTACTTCTTCCTCAGGAACCTGTCCATCTTGGACATGTGCTTCATTTCCATCACTGTCCCCAGTGCCTGTGTCAACTCCATCACTGGCAACAGGGCCATTTCAGTGATGGGATGTACAACCCAGATCTTCTTGGTCATTATTTGTCATATGTGGAGATGTTGTTTCTCTCCATCATGGCCTGGGACTGCTATGTGGCCATTGGCCCAGCCCCTCCAGTACCCCATCATCATGAACCCTCAGTTTTGTGTCCACATGTCCCTGGCTTCACTGCTCAGTGGCCTGGTGTATGCAGGTGTGCACACTGGCAACACCTTCCGGCTGTCCTTCTGCCACTCAAATGTGGTCCATCAGTTCTTCTGTGATCTTCCCTCTCTGCTGAGGCTCTCCTGCTCTGACATGGTCCTTATACTTGTTTCTGTGCTGTTTGTATGTGGTGGTTGTTTTACATTTATTGTCATGTCATATATATGCACATTTTCTACTGTGCTGAGGTCTCCCATCAGAGCCCCAACAAAGCTTCTCCACCTGCACCCCTCACATCCTCGTGGTGTCCATCTTCCTCAGTTCTGGCACAGGTGTGTACCTGAGACCTTCAGCAACCTCTGACACTGTCCAGGACAAGCTTCTCTCTGCTTGTTACACCATGGTTCCTCTCTTCTTGAATCCTCTCATCTACAGCCTCAGGAACAAACAGGTAAAGGAGGCTGTGAGGAGAGTTATAGGAAGACAGTTGTTCTCAGGGAGATGATAAAGATGAATTTCAGCATCATCCTAATTTCACTGCGTGGAGTTAGATGAGATCAAGTGCTCTTCGCATATGGGCTTTACAAGTTACACTGCCTACCACAATGTCTCTTTATTGGAAATTCAGTTATTATATTAAATAATTATATGATTTACCATATTATTCCCCTGGATCCTTTATAAAAGATGTAATTTTATCAATGCATTTTAATGTATAAATCTAATCCATTTTATTTTCTGAAATCATTTGTGGTTATATACATTAATGTTCCATTGAATATTTCACAGTTTCTATATCAAATATTGTCAGAGAGTAAAACTTCACAAAAATCCTGAAGAATTTTTATCCAAAAATATAGAAAAATAACAGTAATATTACTCTGTATTTGGAACATGACAAAGGAAGAATCTCCTTGTTCATGAAGGAAAGAGAGAACACAGGTTACAACACTCATGTCCCGACATCCAAATCCATCCCCTGGGAAAAAGCAACCTGGGTTTCCTCACCTGTGACAGCTGCCAGTCTTTTATTGTCTAGGAGGACCACACTTCTGGGCTGAGCTATAGGTCAGCTTCCTGCGGTTTTTCCTCCCACATGTCTTGCTTCTCTAGTGATTAAGCTACTGAGTCATGGCTGATAATGATGAAGAGATGAACTGCAATTGTCTGGCCTCAGTGTCTGACCCACATCAACACCACCGTTTCTCTCAGTTTACTGGAGTTCATGGAGTAATCCTCTATCTGTACTGGTGGAAGTCTTTTTGTTGTCTTTTTCATCTTTTTCATTTTTAGCAGGATTGAACTCCAAGGTGAATCCCCAGCCTGTTTACTGTTTTTATTATGCACCGCATTATATGCGCCTTGACCAGACCAAACTCACTTTACCCTGAGACTCCATTTCATATGCAAAATGCTTCTTGAATGAGAAAATCCCTCCTACGTAATTTACCTCAAGCTAAGCACATACTGTTTGGCAACACATAACAGCTCAAAGAGGTTTTCATTAAGAAATGATGTGTAAGATGTTCTCATTTTAGTTTCCATTTTTCTTGGGCACTGTACTATACCCTGAGCTGGGTCTTTCTGACCCACTCCCTACATTACTGTTGTTTTGACTTACTGGTAACTTGCAGTTTTGGGCTATAAAAATGTACCCTACCTTCTGCAAAGGGTCAAAGGATGCAAAGGTGACTGGCTTGCTGCCCTTCTGACCCAGCCACCAATAAAGTCCCATGGCCTGCTTCAAGAGTGACCCAGTGATTTATTTCTAATGCACCACAATATTTTATCACAAAAAAATCGGGTCTTGCCAAGTTGCCTAGGACCTCCCTAAGTTACTGAGGCTGGCTTCCAGCCTGCTGTCCTTGTTCCTCAGCCTCCACTTCCCCTGGGATTGCACATGTGTGCCCTGTGACCTGTTTGTGGCAAGACTCATCACACACGTTATTTCTCTCCAAACATTTTAGCGTTCTCACTGGCACGTGCTGTGCTAATCATTAGTTATAACTAACATATGCTCAATGTCAAGTTCCCTAGGAGTACTTACCTAAGAAGAAGAGAAAAAATCTTTATGCAATATAACATCAATGTATTAAATTCAAAATTATGGAAAACAATTTTGTTCACCAGTACATTAATAGGAAAACAGAGGAGAAAAACAAATGTATTTATTACATAGGAAAATACAAAAGCCCAAATATCTGTGGTTAATTATTAGAGGCATTTCTTAAAGTTTGTGGACAAGGGAATACTTTTAAGGGGAACCAATGAGCACCCCTAGTGCTGGCTCATGCAGGGAGCCTTGACTTTCTTAACAGGATCCACCCCAGAATGCAAGCTCCACCCACAAGCTGTGTTCTCACTGTTCCAATGAGCCCTGTGAGAACAGAAGGACCTTCAGAGAATCTGATTTTACATGCATTTCCTCTACAGCTACAGCTTACTGAATCCTAATTCATGAGTTTTTCATGAGTTGAGGTAACCAGGTAAATAAAGTTTAAATTTAATGCATAAATTTAGAAAGAATTTGAATTACAACCACCAGTCCAATTGAGAGGAGTCACTTTGATGAATATTTTCAGACATTTGACTTATATATATTTTTTGAAAGACACGGTGGCAAAGGAGATGAAAAAAGGAAATATTGATGTAAGGACTTCATGGTATCTCACATTTTTGTGTCAAATAATGCAAAGTCCTGTAAGTATGTGGGTGTGGTATAGAACTTTTGCAAAATTTAATAAAAACATTTACTTTGTGTATTAGTCATGAACCAAGAAAACAATTTTTTCATGGTAATATTAATTCTCTCAAAGATATATATATTGGAAAAACAGCTTTTTGAATAATAGGTCTGCCCTCATGAGGAAACTATATTTAAGAGTACTTGTTAGAGCTTTTTTGTGATTAGGTTTGTCAGTGCTTTGTAGAATCAAAATTGCAAAAGAGAAAGACTTAACACAGCCCATAGTTAGAAATTTGATGAGAGTTTAACCACCAACAAGACAATAAGGTAACAATCTATTAAGTGTTTTGAGGTGATATTCATGACAGACAATACTATGCCAGAACCATCAGACTTTTCCCAGGTTAATAAAAACTTTAGAATATTTATATCAATGCCAGAGACATAAAGCATTGTAAAAAGAGCAGTAGTTTATATTAGTAGAATTAAAAAATAGATTTGATAAGATTTTAAAGTGATCATTTAAAAAACTGAGGCCAAGAAAGGTGTGGTGACAAACCTCCTTTGTCCCTTAAGAGATGCAAAGTATTTCAAAAAGACACAACAGAAAAGAGATTGGGGACAGGTAAGGAATTTGGAAGACCACCCTTATTGAACACTCAAGGATGTAGGAGGGAAAATTCCCTTGAGAAGTGTCTTGGGGCCACTCTGCTTGCACAGGGGTCCAAGAAGTTGTTTTACCATGCTCAGCAATGAAGACATTCAGAAACCACATGGCAGTAATTTCAGGGACCAAACTATGGTGTCAGCTGGCAGAAGATAATAACATTATTTTTTAAATTTAATTTTATTTGTTCTAATTACTTGTACATGGCAATAGAATGCATTAATATATTTTGATAGATATTCATAAACAGAGTCTAATCTCTCTTTTTTTGATTATACGTATTGCAGGATCACATTGGTCATGCAGTCATACATGCACACGATGTAATAATGTCTGTTTCCCTGTACTATCATTCCTTTCCCCATACCCCCTCCCTTCCCTTCACTCCCACCTCCTAATATATTGTAACTCTGTTATTCCCTATTCACCCTATTATTGTGAATTAACATCCACATATCAGAGAAAACATTTGACCTTTGGTTTTTTGGGTTTGGTTTATTTCACTTAGCATGATATTCTCTCACTCCATCCATTTAACAGCAAATTCCAGAATTTCATTCTTCTTTAAAGCTGAGTAATATTCCATTGCATATATATACCACATTTTCTTTATCCATTCCTTTGTTAAAGGGCATCTAGGATGTTTCCATAGTTTAGCTATTGTAAATTGAACTGCTATAAAATGGATGTGGCTGCATCACTGCACTATGCTGATTTTAAATCCTTTGGGTATAAACCAAGGAGTGGAATAATGAGTGAAATTGTGATTCCATTCCAAGATCTGAGGAATCTCCACCCTGTTTTCCGTAAAGGTTGCACCTTTTTGCATTCCCACCAGCACCGTATGACTGTACCTTTTTCTGCACATTCTCACCAACGTTTATTGTTGCTTGTATTCTTGATAATTGCCATTCTGACTGGAGTGAGATGAAGTCTTAGGGTAGTTTTAATTTGCATTTCTCTAATTGCTAGAGATGGTGAACATCTTTCATATATTTGTTGATAGATTGTGTATCTTCTGTGAAGTGTCCCTTAGCCCCTTTGTTGATTGTGTTTTGGGTTTTTTCATGTTAAGTTTTTTGAGTTCTTCTTATATCCTAGAGATTAATGCTTTATCTGTAGTGCATAAAGTAAAGATTTTCTCCCAATCTGTAGGATCTCTCTTCACATTATTTTTGTTTCTTTTCCTGAAAAGAAGCTTTTTAGTTTGCATCTGTCCCATTTATTGAGACTTGATTTAACCTCTTGGGCTTTAGGGATCTTGTTAAGTAAGTCAAGACCTAGGGCAACATGGTGAAGGCTTGGGCCTGCTTTTCCATCTAGTAGTCACAGGGCCTCTGTTGTAGTGCCTAAATCTCTCATCCACAGTGAGTTGAGTTTCATGCAGAGTGAGAAAGAAGGGTTTAATTTCATTTTATTTCATATGCGTATCTATTTTTTTTCCACTCCAACTTGTTGAATAAGCTCTCTTTTCTCCGGTGAATGTTTTTGGCACCTTTGTCTAGTATGAGATAACTGTGTTTATGTGGGTTTGTCTCTGTGTGTCTATTCTGTACCATTGGTCCACATGTCTGTTTCTGTGCCAATACCATCCTGTTTTAATAATTATAGCTCTGAAATATATTTAGAGGCCTGGTATTGTGACAAATTCCTGCTGCTTCTCTCTTCTTGCTAAGGTTTTCCTTGGCCATTCTGGTCTCTTATTTTTTCAAATGAATTTTCTTGATGGCTTTCTCTAATTCCATGAAAAGTGTCATTGGGATTTTAATAGAAATTGCACTAAGTTTGTGTAATTTTTTGATACTATGGCCATTCTGACAATACCAATACTGCCTATCTAGGAGCATTTCTTTCTTTAGTGTTCTTTAGTTCTCATTGTAGAGGTCTTTCACCTCTTTTGTTAGTTTTATTTCCCAAGTACTTTTTTTTTTTTGAGGCTATTGTGAATGTGGTAGTGTTCTTTATTTCTCTTTCAGTGGATTCATTACTGATGTATAGGAATGCACTTGATTTATGGGAATTGATTCTATATCCTGATACTTTGCTAAATTCACTTATTAGTTCCAGAAGTTTTCTGGTGGAATTTTTTGAATCTTCCAAATATAGAATCATATCAGCAGCAAATAGTGAAAGGTTGAGTTCTACGTTACCTTTAATTTCTTTTTTCTGTCTAATTTCTCTGGCTAGTTTCAAGGACAATGTTGAATAAATGGGGTGAAAGAGCGCATTCTTGGTTTTAAGGGAAATGCTTTCAGTTTTTCTCCATTTAAAATTATGTTGGCCTTGGCCCAATATATAGGGATTTTATGATGTTGAGGTGTGTTCCTACTATCCCTAGTTTTCCAGTGTTTTGAACATGAAGGGGTGTTTTATTTTGTCAAATGCTTCTTTTGCATCTATTTAGATGATCATACTATTCTTGTTTTAATTCAATTGATATGATGAATCGCATTTATTGACTTCCGTAGGTTGAACCAAACCTGCATCCCTGGGATGAACCCCATTTGATCATGGTGCACTCTCTTTTTTTCTTAATTGTTTTGTCATATATATGTGTATATATATATTTTTTGACACACACACACACACACACACACACATATATATATATATGTTGTTTTTAGTTGTCAATGGACTTTATTTTTTATTATCATACATATGTGGTGCTGAGGATTGAATCCAGGACCTCACACATGCCAGGCAATAGCTCTACCACTGAGTCACAAGCCCAGCACCACACTTTCTTCTTAATATGTTTTCATGGAATTTGCTAGAATTTTATTGAGAATTTTAGCATCTATGTTCATTTTGGACATAGGCCTGAAGTTTTCTTTCCTTGATGTCTTTGTCTGGTTTAGGTATCAGAGTGATATTAGCCTCATAGAATGAGTTTAAAAGTGTTCCCTCCTTTTGTACTTCATGGAATAATTTGAGGAGTATTGATGTTAATTATTTTTTGAAGGTCTTGTGGAACTTGGCTTAGAATCTGTCTGGCCCTAGGTTTTTATTAACTGGTAAACTCTTAATGGCATTTTCTATTTCATTACTTGAAATTGTTCTGTTTAAAACTTGTATGACCTCCTTATTCAATTTAGGTAGGTCATATGATTCTAGAAATTTGTCAATGTCTTCAATATTTTCTATTTTGTCAAAGCATAAATTTTCATGATAGTTTCTAATTATCTTCTGTATTTCAATGATGTCTGTTGTGATATTTCCTTTTTCTTCATGTATTTTAGCAACTGGTTTTCTCTATTTTTCTCTTTGTTAGAGTTGCAAGGGGTTTATCAATTTTATTGATTTTTTTCGAAGAACCAACTTTTGTTTTCTCAATCTTTTCAATTGACACTTTTGTTTTAATTTTATTGTTTTCAGCTCTTATTTTATTTATTTCCTGTTTTGGCATTTATTTTTCCTTCTTTTTCTAGGGCGAGTGTTGCTTTGTGCCATAAGATATTTTCTGTTTTAGAGAAGGATTTATGTCAAACTTTATTCACTCTTTGATGAATGAAACATTCTGTATATGTCTGGTAAGTCTAACCTATTTATTGTGTTATATGTTTCTATAGTTTCATAATTTAGTTTTTGTTTAGAGGAGCTGTCCAGTAGTGAGAGTGGTATGTTAAAGTCATTCAGTATTATTATGTTGTGATCTATTTGATTCTTGAAACTGAGAAGGGTTCGTTTGATGTGCATACATGCTCCATTTTGGGGGGCATAAAAATTTACACTTGTTATGTCTTGCTGTTGTATAATTCCCTTCAGTAGAATGAAATGACCTTCTTTGTCCCTTCTGGTTAACTTTGGCTGAAGTTCACTTTATCTCATATGAGGATAAAACGCCTGCTTGTTTAAGCAATCCATGTGAGTGACAGGGTTTTCCCATTCTTTCCTCTTCAGTCTGTGGATGTCTTTGCCTATGAGGTGAGCCTCTTGGAGACAGAATATTGTTGGGTCTTGTTTTTTAATACAATCTACCACTGTATGTCCTTTGGTTGATGAACTTAGGCCATTAATAGCCAAGGTTATTACTGAGATGTGACTCATATACCAAGTCGTTTTGGTTTATTTCTGGCTTTTAATTTGATTTAGTTTCTCCTTTAACTATACCTTTCATGTAATTCTTCCCTTTGCTGGTTTTCACTTTTTGTTTCACTTCATCCTCATGGAATATTTTGTTGAGAAGGTTCTAAAGGGCAGGATTTTAACTGTCAATTCCTTCAACTTTTCTTCATCATGGAAGGTTTTTATTTCATCTTCAAATCTGAAGCTTAATTTTGATAGATATAAAATTCTTGGTTGGCACCCATTTTCTTTTGAAGTTTTAAATATGTTGTTCCATGAATTCCTAGTTTGAGGGTCTGGGTTCAGAAATCAGTTGAGATCCGAATTGGTTTACCCCTATATGTAATTTCCTTTTTTCTCTCATGGCCTTTAAGGTTTCATTCTTATTATGTATTTTAGTCATTTTCATTAAAATGTGTCTTGGTGTGGTTCTGCTGCTGATTGGGACATTTGGGGTCCAACAAGTCTCCTGTATTTGATTTTTCATTTCATTCTTATGTTTGGGAAATTTTTTGATATGTCATTGAAAAGATTGTGCATTCCTTTGGTTTGTATCTGCTCCTTCTTCTATGCCAATAATTCTTAAATTTCATATTTTCATGTTATCCCATAATTCTTGGAAGTTCTGTTCATGGATTCATACCATTGTCTCTGCATGGTCAGCATTATTTTCAATATTAAATATTTTGTCTTCATGGTCTGAGGTTCTCTCTTCCAAATGGTCTTGCCTGTTGGTGATTCTTTCCACTGAATTTATGATTTGATTTACTCATTCCTTCATTTCAAGGATTCCTGCCTGTTTTGTGTTTTCACAATCTCTAACAATTTATTCAAATGTTCTTTCACTTCCTGTATTTTATCTTCAGTTTTACTCCTTATACCATCCTTTACTTCTCAGATCAAATTAACTATGTACATTCTAAACTCCTTCTTGGACATTTCTTCTGTTTTGTCAGTGGCTTCTCTTATTGGGGCAGCTTGGTCTGCTTGTAGCCTTTTGTTTCCTTGTTTTTTTATGTTGCCTGTGTGTTTTCCCATCTAGTTTTATGGATCTGAGGCAATTCAGATTCTACCCTGTAGATCTATATTGTCACTGAAGATGTCCTGTACCCTGCCTCTAAGACAGAGACCAATAAAAACAGGACCCAGTGCCAAAAATTTATAGTCTCAACTCTAATAGCTCCAGCAAGCTGTCCACTGCCCTTTTGCTATAAACAGAAATAAAGAATCGACTGTTCACGATTATAACAGTAAATTTGCTGAATGGATTAGCAATCTCAATGGACAAAGAAAGAACAGAAACAGTGTAAGACATGGTGTTTATGAGGGAAAAAAACAGAAGCCATAAGCAAAAATCCACAGGAGGATTGGAAGAGGAATCAACAGACATTGGCTCTTAGGTGGGGAAAAGGTAGGAAGGGAATCTAAGAAGACAGACAACTGAGTGGAAGAATACATGCAAAGAGAAAAATTAAAAATATAAGACTATACAGCAGAAATGCAGCAGACCATGCATATATCACCATCTTCAACAAACTGATGCACAAAAAAAATGTGCTCTAAATGTGGATAGAGATGGCAGAGAAGAAAAAGTAATAATAAAATAAATCTCAGTGGAAAGTTGAGCAACTGTCTACACCAGCATCCAAAATCTTCTTAGCTCTGTCTCTGACTTCCCACAAGACTGCCTGGCCCAGACAGGCCTTGGAGGACCCTGTCACTATCTCACCAATCTGGGCCTCATATGTCCTGCATTCAGCCACGTTGCAATCCCAAGATCTCAGGGCCACTGGAATTTGGAGAGAGACCACCAGGGATGAGCAATCCTGAGAGACAGTACTTAGATGGTGGCAACCCACACTCCCAGGAGGAGACCCCACTTCAGCCAGGCCATAGACACCGTGACAATGAAACTCCCAGTCCTTTCCAGTGTCCCCATACATTTGTGCCCAAAGATGGCAGTGGCAGCAAACCCATTGGAACCCCAAACAAACCCCAGGCTTTGACTGACATCTCAAAATGGATGTGGCCACATGTGACCAAACCTTGAGTCTCCCTGGCAGCAGACCTCTGGGCAGTGGTAGAAGTGGTAGTAGCAGGAGTCAGTGGCAGCTGGTGGGGGGCTCAGCAGCAGCTATAGACTACAGGGCATTGGCAGCAGGTAGGGGGATTGGCAGCCATGGCAGCAGAGTCAGCTGTGGCTGCAGCTGCAGCAGCACTCAGAGAGGAAATCTTCTGGGAGCAGCAACAGCTTTGGCAGCAGCAGTGTCAACAGTAGCAGCAGAGGTGACAGCAGTGTAGACGGCAGCCGGGCTTCTGAGGCAGGGTCTAGGGCAGCAGAACTCTGAGCATTGGCATCAACATCAGCAGCAGCACTTGGAAAAAAGACCTCTGGGCACCTGTGGCAGCAGCATCTGGGGGCAGGTGCACTGCAAGAGAAAACCTTTGGGCCATGGCAGCTGTGCCTGTGACAGCGGGGCCCAGAAAAGTGATCTGCATTTGCCTGTGGTGTCACCCAAGAGAACACCTCTGGGATATGGGCTCAGGGGTGGCTGCACCCCGCCTCCCAGAGAAGTGATATTAACATTGTGTACATTGTGCTGGCTCTGCAGGAATGCGGGGTGCTCAAGTTAATGGGTCATGGAGTTTTCCACCACTGTCTCAAAAAAGGACCTGCCAGTTTACAGGCCAGGTAAACTGGCAGGTTCTGTGGTCCTGACAGGGTAACAGGAAAAGCTGTGGAGGTGAAGCCAAAGTTGAAATGGCATACCCAGAAACTAAAGCAGTACAATGCAGATTGAGCTCTTGGTGCCCAGGGGTCCTACTCCCACTGGGAAGGCACCAGGTTTATACAAAGCTGAGGAGACTGAGCTCCCCACGTCCCACATGGCACTGTGCTGGCTGGAGAGTCCCACCCCGGCTGCAGACACAGGGTGAGTGAAACCAAGGCAGAGATGGGAGAAACCAAGGAGAAACTAACTTCTGTTCCATGTTGAGAACAAACAGCACTCAGGAGTGAGTACGTGGCAGTTAGAGTCCAAAAGCATGTCTGAGCATCACATTTATTCTCCTCAGCAAATTGCAATCTCATCCAAAGAGTCAGCTAGCCCAGGAAATGATTGATTGATCCTATGAAGAGCACAGCAATCCCAGAGAGTCCATAAAACTGCTTTATGGTAATTGTTGTGACAGTCAGGGGTACTATAGGAACACAGGGACCATTGGGGACATCTGAAGTGTATGCATGTAAAGCATGTGATAGTTCTTCATCCTGCTTCCTATCGCTTTAAAATTCTTATTTTCAAATCACTCTTACTTACAATATATGTAGAAAATGCACAAAATAGCCTGCCCAGAAATTCCAGAGAAAGTAATAAATACACTCAAATTAAGGAAGAAATATAACATGAAAAATAGTTGATAGGTGATTTGCAGGTAGATAGGAACTTATCTGTATGAATGATACACATTCAAATATATCAATAACTGTACAAAATAAATGATTCAATATCACATATGAATTCCATTGAAGTATTTTGAATCTCTTCTATTTATACTTCTCACAATTATGTTTTATTGTTCAATGAATTTTTGCACTTTTTTACTCAACATATATATGGTGTGAGTATGAAGATGTCTGTGTCCAGTGGGAAAAGTCCAAATTGTTGATATGCTACAACATTTGGAAACACATTATGAACACCAACATAATATTTTTCGGTGGTGTATTAATTATAGTAATTAATAAATTTTAAACTGAAAAATTGTAATTTAAAAAATAAATAATACTTTTGCTTTCAACCCAAATAATTCTTTGCAGTTTTGAAATGCTTTATTTCTCATTCATTTCCTTATTTAAACCCTATTGGTCCCTCCCCCGGCCACCATTGGCTGGGTTGTTCTGTGTAGCTCCCTCTCCTGGCTGGGTTGAGCCCTAGTGTGCATTCCCTGACCCGGCCCATATCTCCCCACAACCAGAGCACACTGGCCTCCAACAGTGCACCTGCCAGCGGTCCCAACCCAGCAGGAGAAGTGAACATGAGGTTGGCAGGCCCACTCCGCATTGTGGGTTGTCACTAGTTGTCACTGTGGGTCTCACCTGGATGGTAGTCGGGATCCTACTGGGTGGGCCTGGAGGTGGATTTCCTCGCATCCAGCAATTCTTCAACAACTCAGAAAGCTCTGTGACTGCAGAAACATGGGCCAGGAAGTAGAAGTGTGGCCTGCCCCAGCCATGTCCTGAGGAGTACCTGGCCTTCCGCATGGTCAGTGGGGCTGCCAACGTCTTTGAACTCAAGATCTGCCTTGAGGACAGGATGCTCACGAGCAGTGTCAATGACAATGAGGGCCATGGGCTGAACATTGCCCTGGTGAATGGCATCAGCCTTGAGCTCATTGAGACCTGTGCCTCCAACATGTGGGCTGGAGATGTCAATGATCTGTTGAAGTTCATTCATCCACTGCATGAAGGCACCTTGGTGTTTGGGGCATCCTGTAACGACCTAGTCACCAAGATGAATGAAGAGACCAGGAAGCTTTTCAGTGAGCTGGGCAGCAGGAATGCCAAGGAGCTAGCTTTCTGCAACAGCTGAGTGTATGTGGGTCCCAGGGTGTGCAGAACAGCAGTCCCTTTGAACAGCACGTGAAGAACAATAAGCACACCAACAAGTATGAGGGCTGGCCTGAGGCACTGGAGATGGAAGGCTGCATCCCACAGAGAAGTGTGGTCAGCTAGCACAGCCACACACCAGGACCAGGCCAAGGGAGGTTGTCTGGTGCCAGCACAGGGTTGAGGCCTCACCCCTGCCCAAGCAGGTGGCACACCAGTCCCAACACAGCAGGGCTCTGAGGCAGTGACCACAAGGCCCCAAGGTGATGGAGATGGTGGAGCTGGCCATTGTACTTTGTCCCAGGAGCCCAGGTACCCATCTCCTTTTCCTAAAGCTGGCCCCACAGTCAGACCCCACTCTACCCTTTCTTCCTCCACTCCTGGCCTCTCCTTTCCTATTCCCAAGAGCCCCTGGCTGCAGAGGCTCTCAGTGCCCATCCTTCTCACTATAGCAACCACTTCGCAGGTTGGGCATCTTCCAGAACCTCTCCCTGCTGGACCCACTCACTATCTTGTGGTCCAAACTTGCTTACAGTGTGAGTGCTTTCAGTGAGCCAAACCTAGAGCCCACCTTCACCTGCCTGACTGCCTCCAGCCTCAATCTCAGCAGGAGAGGGTCCTTTTGGGGCAGACTGGCCTTGGGCAGTGGGGGAGCTGGAGCCTGGTCACAGCCCCTAATGCAGCACATGGCAATGGGTGATTGTCAAGGGGCCCATCTTCTAGGTGACTTCTTAATAAATTGATGCCCCCCCCAAAAAAAACACTATCCTGAAAAATATGGATATGGAAAGGCTCAGCTTTCTCCTCTCTCAAAGGAAACCCCTGGGCAGTCCCTCCTCATGTTCCTGCACTAAGACTTGCTCACCTCTGCCCACACGAATTTCCCTGCCTCCCGTTTTCACCTAACCTTTGTGTTGTTTTACCTTATTATAGCTGTTTGTGCAAGGGGATTTTTCAGTACGTGTTTCTCATCCCATAATGTGGAGGCAGTCCTGAGTCCCACTGAAATTATTGTGGTGCCAATATCTGGACTAAAGCAGGTTTGTTACTTTAAAAAATCTATCTTCCTGAAGAAACGATAGGTTTGAAGCCTACTGAGATTGACTGGGGTTCTCTGCAGAAATTAGGAGATGGTTCCTGTACTTACTTTGTCTTGGTATACATTAGGATGGAGCAGTCCTCCACAATCTCAGAGAATTAAAAAAATTACATTAAATATTTTTTGAGTGACCACTGCTTTAGAACTTACCTTGCAAAGGCATGGGGGTGGGAGATGTTTGCTTGAATTATTTCAGACCAGCATGTACTGTGTATGTTACACGTCTGGGGGTCCAAAGTCTACTTGGGTGCTATTCATTAGTAAAACAGTAAAAGAAAATCTGTCCACATTACTAGTTAGTCAATAGTGTTACCATATATTTGTTTAATAAACACTATGCAGGAAGTCATGTAATTACTACTAAACTTGTAAAAAGATGACTATTAAATGGTGCAAAATTCAAGGACATGCACTAGTATTTTGGGGGGTGATACATACTGATGAACTGCAATTTTTATGATATGGTGATATTTAATCAAAATACAAAAGTGGAAAACTTAGAAAAAGGAAGAAATTTTCAGAGCGAAATTTGCATTTGAGCCTCCTTTCAGGTCCAATAAATGCTTATGGGAAAAATAAAATATTATGTCGTAGTAGAAAAGGGAGACTTTCAGGTGTGAACAAAGATGTCACTCAGGAGTATGGAGAGCTTTGAGTCAGGAAGGAATGGGGGATGGAGACAAGAACCAGATTACAGGTAGACTCTGTAGAACCCCTTGAACTTCACCCTCACTGTGTAATTAACAGCAACCTGCCTGTAATTTGTCACCAACCCCTGACCCTGGGGAAGACACACATATACAGAGGAGCCCAGGCAGGCTCAAAAGGAAGATCGCTTTTCCAAGGATGAGTGTGTTTAGCCTGACCAGGTGCTGAGCAGAACCCAGGTCTGCAAAGGGCAGAGAAAACGACAATATAGGTGACTCAGGAACCAGCTGATAGGAGCTGCTGCCATGATGCATTTGAGATGAATGGATGATAATATAAGGTGTAAGCAAGAAAAGGCAAATTATCTTACATAAAAAGGAATCCAATCCCTTGAGTAAAAACAGTAAGGAGAAAACTGCAGTAACACCGACTAGATAGTATATAATGTCAGTTGTAGTCCATGGAAGATAATGAAGGTAATTAAATTACAGAGCATTGAAGAACACACTATCAAAAATGTCACATGCAGGAGTGGAGGTGAGCAGCCACTGCAAGTGTATGCATGGGAGTCTGAGGAGGTCAAGGGAGGCATAATGGAGCAGCTGAGGACAACCCTGCAGGTCACACCAAGACCCTGGGCTACAGGTCTCCACACCTGCATGGGGAGGTGCTCTCTGCTCAGAAATGATTAAACAATCAGAAAACAGAGAATGACCTTTCCTCTGCAGAGAAAGCAATTCCAAAACACAAGAAAACACTCTGGACATGAATTTGTACTCTAATTGCATTAATCATGATTTGTTTCCTCTCTCTTATGACTTTATCTTCCACACAACCAGAATTTCCAGTACATGACCAATTCTACCATGGTAACTGAATTTCTCCTCCTGGGCTGTCCTGATGTCTGGGAACTGAGTTTCCTCTATTTCATGGTATTCATACTGACCTGCCACAGTACCTTGTTAGGAAATCTTCTCATCATCACTGTCACCTCTGCTGACCAGAACCTGCACATGCCCATCTACTTCTTCTCAGGAACCTGTCCATCTTGGACATGTGCTACATTTCCATCACTGTCCCCAGTGCCTGTGTCAACTCTCTCACTGGCAACAGGGCCATTTCAGTGGCTAGAGGTGCAACCCAGATCTTCTAGGTAAATTTTTGTGCATGTGTTGAACTTCTGTTCCTCACCATCATTTCCTGGGATTGCTATGTGGCCATCTGCCAGCCCCTCCAGTACCCTACCATCATGAACCCTCAGTTTTGTGTCCCTATGACCCTGGCTTCCCTGCTCAGTGGCCTTGCGTATGCAGGTGTGCACACCGGGAACACGTTCCAGCTGTCCTTCTGCCAGTCAAACGTGGTCCAACAGTTTTTCTGTGATGTTCCCTTTCTGCTGAGCCTCTTTGGCTTGGCCACAACCAGCGACATGGTCCTTGTTCTTGTTTCTGTGGTGTTTATGTGTGGTGGTTGCTCTATTTTATTGCCATTTTATAGATTCCAATATTTCCTACTGTTCTGCAATTTCCCATGAGAACCTCAGTGAACGGCTTCGCCATCTGCACCCCTTCCATGCTCATGATGTCCGTCTTCCTCAGTTCCATTCCACATGTGTAACTGAGGCCTTCAGTAACCCTGACACACTCCAGGACATGGATCCCACTGCCTTTAATACCATGGCTTCTCCCTTCTTGAATTCTCTCGTCTAGAGTCTCAGAAACAAACAGGTAAAGAAGCTGTGAGGAGCATAGTACAAAGACAGGGAAATGATAAAGATCCATTTTGACATTTTCCTAATTTCAGGGAGTGGAGTTAAATGAAATCAAATGCACTTCTGATCTGGGCTTTATAAGTTACCTGCCTACCCTACATTTACATTATTAGTTCACTTATTTTGTAAAATAATTTTTGTCATTTACTATATTATGCTACAGTTACTTCATAAAATGCATAACTTTGTCAAGGCATTTAAATGTGTAAATATATTTCATTGCACTTTGTAATTCATTTGTGAATATAAATATCAAAGTTTCTTCAAATACATCACAGTTCTTGTGTCTGTCACAGAGGAAAACTTTACAAATAAAACATGGAGAGAACATAGAGTCACATAATCTGCTCTTTTTCAGAGCAGTGTCATTCATAAGCACTGTGCTGCATAATTGAGTCCACTTAATTACTTAAAAACACGTAAAATCAAATCCTAAAGAATTTATAGCCAAAAATGTAGAAAGAATCACAACAATATTATTCTCCTTCTGGAATATTAGGAAGGAAAAATCTCCTTATCCATGAAGAAAGCAGAAAACAAAGCTTACATCCCTCGGGTCCCACAAGTCAAACCCATCCCCTGGGGAAGAGCACCCTGCACTTCCCAGCTGTGATGGTTGCTGGTCTCATTATGTCCAGGAGGGACCCAGAGTCAGGGACCATTCCTCGGGTCTGAGTTAAAGTCAGCTTTTGAGTGTTTTTCTCCCTCACACCTTACTTCTGCAATGATTATGCTAATTAATCTTGCCTGATAATGATGACAAGATGGACAGTAATTGTCTGCCCTCAGTATCAGACACATGTCAATTACACAACTTCTCTCAGTGGACTGGAGTTCATAACGCAAACTCCTGACTGTACTTGTGGCCGTTTTGTTGTTGTAGTTTTCAGCAGAGATTTAACTCAAGGGTGCATCCCCAGCCCTTTTTCAGTTCTATCACAGAAAACAGGGTCTTTCCAAGTTGCTCAGGACCTCCCTAAGTTGCTGAGCCTGTCATCCAATGTGAGATCCTCATTCCTCAACCTCACCTACTCCTGGAAAAGGAGGAATGCACCCCTGTGGCAGCTCATCATCTCACAAAAGGTATTTCTCTCAAAACATTTTAGTATCCTTCCTGGCATATGCCATGCTAATCATTAATTATAACTGACATATGCTCAATGTCAAGTTAGTAGAAGTACCTGTAGAACAAAATGAGAAAAAATGTCTATACAATATCACAATCAATACAGTAAATTCCAAATTATAAAAGATAATTTTGGGCTTCCATGCCTGCCTGGGACCTTGACTTTCTGCCTGCCACTTCTGGACTCGGCACCTGTGCTCTGGCTCCCCAGCGTGTTTGGAGGCTGGTGCATGCATCTTGAATTACTCTAAGGGTGTGGCCACCCCCTCATGGAGGGGCGGTTCCTGCCCTGAGATGCCTGCAAGAGACTGGAGGTTCTTTGACAGGTACTGTGCTCACATGAAGATACTTAGGACCGGGAGATCTGAGTGGTGGATGACTTTATACTACATATTTTTTTTATTTTTAATTTTTCTCTTACTCTATTTTCATTTAATATATTTCCTCTGAGTCTCTTTCTCCCATTTCTCATGCTAAAGACCAACTTCCATTTTTTATATTTATTTTTATCCTAAACAAATGGGATACATCTTGTTTCTCTGTTTGCACATGAAGTAAAGGTTTACCATTTTTGTAAACATACATTTACATCGGGAATGGTGTTTGATTCATTCTCTTATTTTTTCCTTTCCCCCCACCCCTCCCACCACTCTTTTCCCTCTGTACAATCCCTCCTTCCTCCATTCATGCCCCGCTCTCACCCCCCATTATGTGTCATAATCCGCATATCAACGAGATCATTCATTCTTTGGTTTTTGAGATTTGCTTATCTCACTTAGCATGATATTCTCCAATTTCATCCATTTACCTACAAATGCCATAATTTTATTTTTATTTATGGCTGAGTTATTTTCCATTCTATATGTATACCACAGATTCTTTATATCCATCAGAGTTTTCCCAGTTTTATTTTTGTAAGGTCTTTAGAATATTTATATCAACACCAAAGACATATAACATTGTAAGAAAAGTTATTTCTATCAGTAGAGTTAAAAATCATATTTGACCAGGTTTAAAACAAATCAGTAAAAAAAGAACTGAAGCCAAAGAAGAAGTGTTTGTAAACAGGTTGCAGACTCTAAAGAGATGCTAAGTATTTCATACCTAGACAATAGGAAAGGGGTTAAGGTTATCTAAGAAATTGCAAGACCAAAACCCTTGCACACTCAAGGCTATAGAAATGAAGATTCTCTGGAGAAGGGTCTTGGGGGCACCCTGCTTGCACAGGGGACCCAGCAAGTGAGATTACTATGCTGAGCAAGGAAGACATTCAGAAACCACCATGGAATTAATTTTAGGAACTCAACTATGGTGTGAGCTGCCATCAGACTTACCATCATTTACATGGTGCTGGATCTGCAGGAATGCAGGGTAATCAAGTTAACAGGTCGTGATGATTTCCACCATTATTTCAAAGAAACCTGTTAATCCAAACAAATTGCAGCATAGACTGAGGCCTGGCTGGCTATCCCTGACAGGGTAATGGGTGAATCTCTGAAGGTGAAACCAAAGTCTGAATGGAATCCCCAGAAATTAATTGTTACAAGTAGCATGAACTGTCTACCAGGAAAAGCTTCTGACTGCAGAGAGAACTAAAGGCAGAGAGAGCAATTCTGCTCTAAAACTGCCAAGACCACTAGGGCAGGATTTCCCAGTCCTTTGGAAGGAATATCTGTCAGTCAAGGTTCCTTGATGGTATATATGGAATTACGAGTGGAGTTATGTTTGCTCAGCTAGATTTGGTTTTCCTCCTGACCCATTCATTCTTTCCATAGCCCTATCATTCCTATTTTTAATAGGAAAGTTTACATTT
This sequence comes from Sciurus vulgaris, assembly GCF_902686455.1. NCBI lineage: Eukaryota > Metazoa > Chordata > Mammalia > Rodentia > Sciuridae > Sciurus > Sciurus vulgaris. The sequence continues at coordinate 5,730,390 of NC_136466.1, forward strand.
TACCAGTGGATGTGGGATGTATGAAACTCACTTTTGATTTCTTTGGAGCTCAGAGCCAAGAGTTTACCTTCAGCTTCAGGTCAGATTCTTGACTTTTACTTTTGGGCAAAGATGGAATTTTAAGAGTATGGGAACCTTGGACATAGACTAAATTCATTTTGAAATGTGAAATGGACAAGAGATTTACATGACCAGTGGTGAAATGTTATGAATGGGATGTGAGATTGCTCCCAAAAGTTCCTATATTTGGGCAGAAATTTTCAATTGTGAAATGATTGGATTATGAGAGTTGCAACCTAATCAGTCCATCCTGGTTTGACTGAATTGACTGGGTGGGAGCTTTAAGCATGTGGGGTCGTGGATGGAAGAGGTGAAACACTATCATTGAGCCCTGGAACAATCATCATTATTACATCCCCTTTCCCATTCCTCTTCTTTCCTTCTGACAGCCAATCCTGATCAGTTTCCATCTGCAGGGTCCTTCCTCAATGTGCCCACACCATGGGCAAAAAGTCATGAAATTGGTTGACGATAAACTAGGCCTCTGAACCCATGAATCAGAATATGATTTGCCTCACCTGAGTTAGCGTTTACTTATTGTGGATTATTTAAAACCAGGTATTTTGGTCATAGAAATAAAAATCTGACTGATTACAATTATTCATGATAATCATACACAGTACAGAGTGTATACCAGAGTTATAAAAAATGGCAAAACATATGATGATCAATAAATCAGTCTCATTATATTAACAGACTGAGGAGCAATAGGTACAAAAAAGAAAGTGCTGATAAAATATTTCTGGCATATGCATATAATGGAATGTCATTCATCAGTAAGGAATGAAGTAATGATATATTATACAAGGTGGAATAATTTTGAAAAAGTTAGGCCCAGTCAAGCAAGGAGAAAAATCATAAACTGAATGCTTTTATTTATATGATATCTGACAAATATGTAAATTAAAATATACAGAATATACTTAGAGATTTAGAGTGGCTGAAATTAGAGATAACAGGGACAGCGTGTGTAACAGATTAGAGGGTTTATCTGAAGTAATAAATGTATCTGGGAAGAAGTTGTAGCTGGATGTTGTGCAATTTTTTCATGTGATGACTAATACTGATTTGTTAACCATGAACTGTTACAACTGTCAACATTATGTCATGTGGATTTCATTTCAATGATAAGAAATGTTGTTGCTGGATACAGACAGTGTTAGATATTTCTCACGTGCAGTTTGCTTACTGACTGAGAGTCGCACACCACTCTTAATGTCACCTGACCCCAATACACACCCCTAACTCACACTGAGGCGAAGGAGGCAGAGATGAAAACAGACAGTGAGCACCATCAGTCTCTCCTCAGGGTTACTCATTTCTCAGTAATCACTTCAGAGGATGCCCACCATCCACTGTCTACACTGGCACATGGCCATGTCCTCTCTCTTGGGCTCTGGAGATGCTGTTGCCTGAGGGTGTGGTCAGGCCTCCTACTTTCTCTGCAGGCTGAGCTCTAGGTTCCCAGAGACCATGCTTCCACTGAGAAGCACAGGTTTCCAAGAAGCAGGGTTGACTGAGCACCCCACATCCCATTTGGACCCAGGTTAGAAGGACAGGTCCTCCCTGGCTGAAGACACAGTTGATGGGAGAAGCCAAGGAGTGACAGGGTTCTGCTCCCACGTGGAGAACAGGCAGCACTCAGGTGTAAGCACTTGGCAGTAAGAGTTCAAAGCATATGAAGCCTCATTTTTATTCTGCTTAGAGCATTGCAATCTCATCCAGGGATTCAGCTAGTCAGGAATTGATTTGTTAATTCTCCAAGATAAGAGGCAGAAAGATGTCTTGTCAACACTGGAGTATTTTCTGATTCCTAATGCTTCATTAGTGATGTAACTGGAGTGTGTTTAATGTCTACACAGAATTTGCAAGTAATCCCTGTGATAGTCCTTCATGTTGCCTTTTATGGGTTTAAAATTATTCCTTTCCACTAACTTACCGCACACTTCAAAAATGCACAGAATTGTCTCCTAAGATTTGAGAGATGACAAATAATTTCATTCAGATTAAGGCAAGAAGGACAAATTGTCAAGGAGTTGGCAGGTGACAGGTAGGTAGATATGAATTCATTCAGCAAATGACATACATTCTTATTTTTCAGGAGCTTTAGAAATAAAGCATCTAAGGTTGTATGCATTTTTTACCAAACCACTTTGAAATAACCTCACCTTTTGGTTCTGATCACAATTTTGTTCTCCTTTTTAATAATTTTTCACATTTTTTATTAAGGCACATCAGTTGTAAGTGTGGAGCAGTGTGTCCAGGGTTAAAAATATTTACAGGGGCTCACAGTCAAGAGTTTACCTTCAGTTTAAGGTGAGATTTTGGACTTGAACTTTGAAGCAATGCTGGAATTTTCAGACTAGTGACCCTTGCAGATGGACTAAAATCAATTTACAATGTGACATGGACATGAGTGTAGGAGGTATGGTGTTGAAACTTTGTGTTTGGGATGTGAGATGTCTCCCAAAATTTCCTATTTGGCAAGGAGTTTCCATGGTAAAATGATTGGATTTTAAGAGCAACAACCTAATCAGTCCATCATGGTTTGATTGAATGAATTGACCAGGTGGCATCTTTCTGCAAGTGGAGGCATTGTGGGAGGAGGTGGCCACTGGGTTCAAGCCCTGGAAGCAGTCACGTTCCTTCCATCCCCTTTTCCCTTCCCTGTCTTTGCTTCCTGGCAGCCACTTTCTGAGCAGCTGCCCTCTGCTGGGTCCTTCCTCAATGTGCCAAATCCATGGTCATAAAACCATGGAATTCGCAGAAGACAGATGATTAAAACTCTGAACCTGTGAGTCAAAATGTGCTTTCCTTGATCTGAGTTGGTTTTTTGTTTGGTGTTTGGTTTGTTGTGATTGTTTGATGTTTGTTTGTTTTTATTCAGTACCAGAGTTTGAACTCAGGACCACTCAACCACTAAGCCACATCCCCAGCCCTCTTTTGCATTTTATTTAAAGACATCATCCCACTGACATGCTTACCAGTTTGCTGTTGCTGATACTGGCTTTGAAGTCATGATCCTACTGCCTCAGCCTCCCAAATCTATGGGATTACAATTATGCACCACTGTACTAGGCTATTTTTTGTTTGTTTCTTTTTGATCCATATTTTTTCACAACAATTCAAACCTGATTGACACAATTATTGAACATAATCTTAGAGAGTGTAATGTATTTGTCAGAAATTTCAAAGAGAGCAAAAGATATGATAACCAATAAATCAGTACCTTTACATGAGCAGAGTGAAAAAAAATATATCCACCAATGAATGTGTTGATTAAAATATTTCTGGCATATACATTTAATGGAATGTCATTCATCCTTAAGTAATGAAATAATGGTACATGCTATAAGGTGGATTAATTTCAATCATGTTAGGCTAACTTCAGTCAGAATACAGATCCTATATTGAATAATTTTATTTATATGATATTTCACAAATATGTAAGTTCAAAGACAATAAAACAGAGTTAGTGTTTTCCAGTGACTGCAGTTAGTGATAATATGGACAATGTTATATAATGGATCAATGAGTCATTTGAAGTAATAAAAGTATTTGGGAAAAAGATGAAGCTGGAAGTTGTACAATTCTTCAGTACAATAAATAACACTGAATTGCCCACCATAAACAATTACACCAGTTAACTTTATGTAATCTGAATTTTATCTCATTTTAAGAATTTTTGCTGTTGAACTGCAGTGTTAGCTGTTTCCCACTTAGAGGTTGGTGAGTGAGAGTTCTCACCACTCTAATGTTAACTGACCCCATAAACACCCCTAACTCACACTGAAGTGAAGGAGACAGAGATGAGAACACACAGTGAGCCCATCAGTCTCTCCTCAGTGCTACTCACTTCTCAGCAATGACTTAGAGCGATGCCCAGCACAGGAGTTCCACTATCATCCAATGCCCATGCTGGCAGGTGGCCAGTTCCTCTCTCCTGGGCTCTGGAAGTGCTGCTGCCTGGTGTTCTGCTCATGCTTCCTGTTGTCTCTGCAGGCTAAGTTCTAGGGTCCCCAGGGCCCTGATCCCCCTGGCAAGGTGCCATATTTACATTAAGCAGAGAGACTAAGCTCCTTATGTCCCACATTGTGCTGTGCTGGCTGGACAGATGAACAATGGTTTCAGGCACAGTTGATAGGAGCTGAGGAGAGACTCAATTCTGCTCCCCTGTCGAAAACTGGCAACACTCAGGAGTGAATATTGGGACTTCAGAGTCTAAATGCACCTGAATCTCATTTATATTCTGTTTAAAAAATTGCAATCTCATCAAGAGAGTCAGCTATCCCAGGAAACAAATGTTTAATTATGCAAAAAAATCAGACCAGAGAAGTTTTGTAAACACTGTAGTATTTGCTATGACACTTAGTGTTTCTGTAGTAATGTGCCTGGACTGTCAGGGATGTTCACACAAAGTATGCATGTAATGCATGTGACAGTTTTTCATGCTGCTGCTTATGTGTTTAAAATTACTCTTTTCAAATTACTTTTACTTCCCCCACACTTTGAAAATGGACAAAATTATCTGCAAAGATAATAGAGCTGACAAAGAAATATATTCATAATAAGGCAAGAAAGAAAAAAACACCTGATAGGTGACAGTTAGATAGATAAAAGTTTACTGAGCAAATAACATGCATTCTTATTTTATAGCAGCTTTGGGAACAAAACTTCTAATTGTGTGTTTTCACTGAAGTGTTTTGAATTTGTCAAGCTCACCTTTTGTCCTTATCAGAATCATGTTCTCCTTTTCAATAATTTTTTCATATCATACTAAATGTATATCGGGTGTAATGAGTATGTGTGTCCACTGGTAAAATATAAAAATAAGGTCACACAGCCTTTGGAAGCACATTATGGAGTCAGGATGTGACAAAGCACCCCTCAGCATTCCTAATGGATGATCAATAGCACTAGACCACAATTGCTAATAGGAAAAAAGTAATTTAGAAAATAATTAATTCCTGTATCTTACAACCCAAACAATCTTTTCTGTTTTAAATGCAATCTGCTTCCCATACCTTCCCTTATTTAAAATACTATCCAGAGAAGGACCAAAAGGGAAAACTCCCAGCTTTTCTCCCTTATAAAGGAAAGAAGTTGGAGCACTCCCTCCTCATAATTCTGGCATTGAACATGTGCTAACTTCTCCTCCAGCTTCTTTTCTTGACCCTACTACTACCAGAGCTTTGTTTTATTTATGTCCCAAATCATGGTTTTTATGACGGAATTTTCGATGACCATAAAGGAGAATGTGTGTGTGTGTGTGTGTGTGTGTGTGTGTGAGTGCGTGTGTGTGTGTGTGTGTGTGAGTGCGTGTGTGTGTGTGTGTGTGCATGTGTGATGCAATATTACTCACCTTTAAAGAAAACTGAAATGCTAGCATTTGCTGGTAAAGGATGGAGTTGGAGAATATCATGCTAGGTGAAATAAGCCAAACCCAAAAAACCAAAGACTGAAAGTTTTATCTATATGCAAATGCTAATTTACAATAAGGTGGGGTGCTAAAGAAGGATATACTTAATTTAGATTAGGTAGAAGGAAGTGAAGGAAGGGATAGGTATGATAGTAGAGTGAAAACGCATGATTACCTCATGTATATATAGGATTCTATGACAGGTGTGATCCTACAATATGAACAATAAAAAAAATTAAAAATTATATTCCATTTATGTATGATACATCAAAATGAATAAATGCGGCCTAGTGTCATATATAACTAATTAGAACAAATTTTAAAATTAATAAATGAATGTAAAAATATTTTGAATAAAGGAAAATGGAAATCTGAATGCTCTAAAATTATTGAAGTCAATCTAGAGGTACTAAAGCTTACTTCTTATTTTAAAAAACCTAGGTTCTTAAAGTAACCATATTTTGTAGATCTTCAAGAATATGCTGAGGATGTATGAAAGTTAGGTTGTGATTCACATATTACTGTATCATCTCCAGAATATGTAATACCCTATGAGCTATTTAGATGAGAAATGTAAGTCTAATTTTGAGAAGACGTTATCAAGTTGGTGTTTAAACACATAAGCAAAGAAGGACATCAATTAAGATAATATTATTCAAACTACTTACTGTAACATTTACTTAATATATTGGGAGGACAAAAGTAGTACATGGTTCAGTATTGATAAAATAGAATATAAAAACATGTCTCTGTAGATCTGTGCCAGCTTCCAGATCCTAAAGAGCTATTGAACTTTCCATCTTGTATTTGACATAAATCCATGGGGCTGAGCAGCAATAAACTGTGAAGTACCTAAATGTGAGAGGGTAGGGTGAAAAACTGAAATGTGTTTAACATGGATTTGTCTCATCACCCTCACCTTCTGAATTTGTCATATTTATTTACACTCTTACACACTGTATTATTCTATTATGTCTCCCATGATAATCAAATTATTTAATAATACCAATATTTTTCTTTTATTTTAAACCTCAAAATCTGAAAAAACTGTGGCCATATTTGTGCAATCAGTTATATTTTCTCAGTGAGTACTGCATTAAATATACTAATATTACAATTACACAGGATGCTGAGCTTGCATGACCTCACCCCAGGATGCAGTGTGTGCTACAACAGATTACATAGGCAGAGTCTGCTTGGGAGCTTTTCATCTGTAAATCAGTAGAATAAAGAAAGCCAGAGCAAGTGAGAAGTCAGTCAACAATGCCACAGGTATTAGTTTATCAATCACCATGCAGGAAGTCATGCACTTGCTCCTGAAAGATAAAATGATGCATGATTCATGGTCCAAAATCAAGAAACCTGCACTAGTAACTTGGAGGGGTGGTTACTTACTGATTTGTTGAAAGGTTGATTAACATGTTGATTTCTAACACTACAGAGAAATGAAAGAGGGTTTCAGAGGATACATGGCATTTGAGTATCCTTTAGGGTCCAGTATATACTAATTGGAAAAATTAAATCAATAGCACACTGTAAAATAGTGAGAAGTGAACAAGAATATTCCTCATGTGAAAGTCAGGTTTGTGTCAGGGAGGAATGGGAGATCATGAAAGAAACAGATAGAAGGTAGACTGAGAAGGACCCTTTGAAATTCACCCTCACCATGAAATTAACAGCAACATACCAGTATCTGAGCACCCACCCTGAATCTGGGAAACACACACATTTTCAGAGGAGCCATGCAGGTTCAGCAGAAAGATAACTTTGAAGGGTGTGTGTGGTGAGGAGGAGGATTCATGTCTGCAGAGGGCAGAGATGATGATGTAGGTGACTCAGGATTGAACTTGCCTGACCTGCTGACATGCTGCCAGATTGCTGTAACTGTTAGTGAACCATTATATTCAGGATATACAGTCAGTATCATTTTACATAATTATGATCCATTGAGCAGAAAGGAATATAATGGAAAGTGTCAACAAGACTGAGGCAAATTGTTTTTAGCCAAAGGGATCTTCTATAAAGGTGAATTTGGTCCAGCTGTAAAGATTAATGGGAGAGGAAATAAAGAGAAAAGCACACAAGATGGTGAAAGCAAGAAGTGGCTCCCTTGTGAAAACCAATTCAGATTTGCCTTATATTCCAGGGTTTTATCAATTTACATTAGCTTAAATAGTGTAGTTAGCTTTGCGCATATGCAGATCACATAACTTGCTTCTCAGAGTCCACTAGTACCAAATGATTTTATAATAAGATAACATCCTCAGGCCTCAAGGACAGAGGAGTTGCAGAGCATTTCTAACCTATTCAAACAGAAGGTCTTACTGTCCTGAGGAGTTTGCTCACTTGAAGGACTTACATTCCTCTGAACTTTGACTGACCGAAAACCTCTACAACTCCACTTTTTTGTTTCGTATGGTTTTTTCAATAGACATGACTTCACTTTTGTGTAAGGAAGGTAAAGAAAGAAAGCAAGGCAGAGGTTGGCAAAAAGCAGCACAGCAAAATAAGGCAAGTATCAATAAACATTCTCCATTGAAAAGGTGATTTATCCATGTAAAATTTGATAGTCGTGAGGTTAACCAATCTAATAAATCCCAACCTCCACAATCTTTTTGAAGTTCTGTTACAATGTATTTAAGATGATCAAATTCTTTTTGGATGGGGTTACTGTTCTCAGTTAAATTAATAAAACCACATATTATTAACTTTCTGGTGTCCCTTATGATGCAACAGCAGCAAATAAATCAATAGAAATCCTATTATAATGAATAGCTTGATGATACAAATTACAGAAGAATTAACAATTTTTACTAAGTGGACCCAAATTTTATAATGAATGCAGGATGTCAAAGATGGAACCGTATTTTGTACAGGGCCACCAGCCACATGGATGACAAAACATAGAAAATATGCAATAATAGGCAAGAGCATTGGGAAATTTGAGGTAAGTTTTATAAACAGAGCTATAAATAAATTTTCTTGGGTACATTTTAAAACCTCTATGCTAGACATTCTTGATCAGATGTTTTCAAATGCTTTGTGTTCCCCAAAGTCACTAGATGATTAGAAGGTATGTTCTCTTGGGTTTCTTGTTCTTCTTGGAGTTTCCTTCTTTGAATTAGGATCCTCTTCATGGAGGAAAAACTGGAATATCGGAAGGGGTTTTCAAGTCCTTGATGCCAACTCATGATGACTGACAGGTCTCACAACCTGGCAGGAATTAAGACACAACTTGTAGAATAAGAACAGCAGCATATCCCTTCCCCCAAGTAATCAAAGTTACAGGGTCCTGCCATCTCAGATCTGGTGGAACTCAGTATTTTACATAAATCTTTGGTAGTGGTTCCTTAGGTGTAAAGTGTCTGTTCAAGACTGAGGATCAGCACTGTGCATTATCATCATATTGTACATTAAGAGCATTCATTGTGAACAAGGTAGTATTGAAAGCATTATAAACATGAGTAAGTCTAGATCCCCTTTTATGTTTTTGTTTCAAAAGGCATGGTTTAAGATTGCAATGTGCATGTTCAAATAAGGCCTTTCCAGTAGGATTGTGGAGAATTCCATGGGTTAGAATTACATTATATTGATTACAAAACTGATTAAAAAGCAAAGGCATTTGAAGTATAAGCAGTATTAACACTGTCAGTTTTTAAATGATGAATTTTAACCATGGTGGCAATGCAGAAGAGAAAATGAGAGATACAGCTGAAAGCATCTCTGAATGATGTGCACTGGCCCATATAAGGCCTGAGGACATATCTATCTATGGTAACATGTAGGAAAGTATAGGGGTGGAAGGGAGGGAAATAAGTTGCATCCATCTGACAAAGTGCATTAGAATGTAAACCTGGAGGGTTTAGAGTTTCCCAAGTAGGGGAAAACAGGGTGTGCAATGAGAGCAATTATTAGTGATGAAACAGACCTGTTAAGAGGAATAGAAAAGGCTTACATTAAACAGTGAGCATATTGATGAAAAATACTGTGTGATTCCATGGCATCTGAACAGAGAAAATAAAGTGATTTCAGCATCGGCATGAGCATTTCCATCAGTGAGCAGTCTGGGAATCTTAGTGCGACTATGTATGTGAGCAAGAAACACTGGAGCTGTATGATCCTGGAAGAGATTGAAGAGTGACAAACAGAGATAACACATTAGAGTCCAAATGAGGTCACAGAATTCCAGAGGAAATATGAGGCATCAGTTAGGCTATGTACTGAGAAACTACCATGATGTTTAACATATGAAGAGTCAAAATAATTGCAACTAGTATTGCCCACTGAGGAGAAGCTTGAGGAAATGTGTAATGATCAGTCCATTTTTCATCAGTGAATACAGATATCATGTCCCATTGTTTCCCTTCACCAGTGTAGACAGTAATCCCACTGGAAAGTGAAATGGAGGAGATTGTAGAAGAAGGAACACAGAGACTTGACACAATAAGGAAAGGTGTTCATCTGAAGGTGCATGGAAAGCATCAGGAGCCAAAACATCAGTAAAGACAGCTTGATGATATGAAGAAAATTGTAAATGTTGTGAATGTAAAGTCTTTCCATAAGTAAGAGAAAGTACATGAATATCAGTTCCTGTAAGAAATAAAATATGATTGTGACCATCAGAGCTCCATTGAGCATAGATATCAGCATAAGGGAGACTACTTCTTCCTGAAAAGTGAGGAGCATATGACTACTCTATTATATACAAGTCTTGATTATAAATGGCATCAACTGCAGCAAAGGCATAAGGATTTCTGGTAAAGATTATTATAGATAAAAGAGCAATGAGTGTTGGGAGTCTATCCATAAGAACTGTAGATAATTTTTCATTAACATGTTGAAGACCTGTAATCAGTGCAGGAATTAACTGGAAAAAAGTGGGGGGATTACGTTGGTTTGCAACACCTGATAAAAAGCAATAGCGTATCACTAGTTAAAGAAATATATGGTCAGGCCCAATTTAAAGGTCATAAAAATTTTTGCAAATAAACTAGGAAATTTTTGGAAGAAAGAGATAATTTTGGAATATGAGGAACAGAATAACATTGGAGTATTTTATGTCCTAAGTAGTTAATAGGAAGTTGTAATTATTTTTTTTTCCTGTGGCCATAAGTGGAACAGATTGTAATAGAATGTGTAGCAATTTAGTAAAGTAACTTTTGTCTAAGTATTGGCATAGAAATCAAAGGATCAACCATGTAATGATAAACATGCGTATGTGGGGATAATTGTCAGAAAGGCTGAAGAGTCTTATTCACAAAATGTCAACATAATGTAAGGCTACTGAACATACCTTAAGGAAGAACTTTCCACTGATATCTGTCAGCAGGCTTATGATCATTGAAAACAGGAACTGGGAAGGCAATTTTTTCTCAGTCATGACAAAAGAGAGGAATGGCTAAAAATGAAAAACCCAGTCATTTATGTCTATTACATTTAGGAAAAAATTACTGAGGAATTAGATTACTGTGAGGCAATCCACACTAAAGTAGACCCATAGGTTGTATCACTTATAACTTCTCTTAAATCTTGTAATATTCTCCATTACCCTGATTTCCTTTATATGATAAATATGGGCATATCCCATGGACTGGTAGAATGATCAATATGTCCCAATTGAAACTGGTCTTGAATGAAAACCTCTGTGGCTGCCAAATTTTCGTTAGACCATGGCCATTTTTCTATCCAGACAGGAATGGTGACCATCCATCCATTTTAGTGGCGAGGCAGTCAAATCTGCAGAGGCCCCTATAAAAATGGAGATTCCATAGGCACTTGTAACTTGTGCAAGATGTTGCTGTCTCATATGGGAAAGGGAATTTCATAATGTATTTTTGAATATGAGTAATACCTTGCTCTGGGTTGGAAGGGGTAGAGTATCACAACCATAGTGAGCTCTTAAGCACCTGTTTATTATTGTCTTCTATTCCCCAAACTGGTGAGGCCCTTTGTAATTTCCATGCAAAAGGCCACATGGAGAGGAGTCTAACTCTAATATCAACACCAGTGTCCGATAACCCTGTGATTGAATGCTCAGTTAAACAAAGGGTTAATTTTGGTCTATTTTCATAATACATAAACCTGCCCGATAATAGTGGAACCAAATCTTGCATTCCCCCTTTCTGTTAGGAGCTATTGGGCAGTAATATAACGAATTAAAATTAATTGAGCTATGAGGGATAATTTGGGGAGATTTAAGGGCACAAGAAACCAAACATGAATGTGCATTACACCAGTATAATCACAATCAATTACTCTAGAAATTGTAATTTTTCTTCTTTAGTACCTACCATGGGAGTGGGCAAAATTAAACCAAAGGCATCTCTGGGGAGAAGTCCTTGATTTGGGTAGTTTAGCAACTTCCCTAGGAACACATAATTGAGCAACCTCAGTAGTAATCAAATCTATACCTGTGCTCCCTCTAGTGGCATGAAAGAATTTGTGGAAGGAGCTTCTGTTTGAATAGGAAACATTTGTGATGGACACATCATCTGCATCTGCAGGTAAAAGGGGTTCCTCCTCCTTTGACCCTGGGTGGGGAGGTGACCCGTATTTGGACTTTGCATTATTTAACCTAAGGGGACAGACAGCCTATGCATGAATTTCTCCCTCAGCAGCTGAGTGCCTGAGACATTCAGATAAATGAAACTGGACTGTGGGAGAAGAAGGAAGAGGATGAGGTGAGTGAGAAAAAACTTCAGTTGTAGAATTATCACAGAAGTTGCTAACGCTGTCATGGCTGATTTTGAGATAGCATCTCAACACAATTACCAAGCACATAGTACAGGTATAGTATCCATGTCTCCTCATGCAATTTTTTACCTATATCTTCCCAACCTTTGGTTCTTAAGGACCCACTCTCCGGATACCATGGACAGCAAGAATCTATTTCAGACAGCATGGTAGTAAGATCAGCATTAGTTACAGTATGTTTTGGCATACAAAAAAGAAAAGGAAGTTCAGCCCAAGGAAGACAATGTGCATCAGACAGAGAATTCCCCATAGTTTACCAGTAGGATCTGTACAAGCTGATGAGCAACAACTGCATGCATAGTCCAGGTAGTAAGCTAACCCCTTTTCCTGTCAACACATCTGGAAGTGTGCCTGTCCAGGAGCCAGCTGTAAAAGTTAGGTGGGGTGCCGCTGTAAATATTAAGGAGAAGGGAAATAAAGAGACAAGCCCACACTATGGTGTACAGCAAGAAGTGGCTCCTGTTGGAAAGCCAGTTCAGAGGTTGTATCAAGTTACATTAGGTAATACAGTGCACTTAGCTTTGTGCATTTGCAGATCACAAAACTTGCTTGCTTCTCAGAGCCCACTAGTACTAAATGTTTTTATAATAAGATAATGTCTCCAGTCCTCATGGACAGAGGAGTTGCAGAGCATTTCTAAGCCATTCAAAGAGGGGGTCTATAGTCCTGCGGAGTTTGTCCATAGGAAGGACTTTATCTCCTCTGTATATTGACTGGTCTGAAACCTCTACAACTTCAACTTCATGGTGCTGAACACAGAGCAAAGGTAGAAGTTCAGTACAACATCAGTTGGGTTGGAAACCACATGCTTTAAAATCCTCAACTGATCAGTTGGAGAGGAATTGAGATCCACAGTAGGAGTTGGAACAGCAGCTGACTCAGCGTGTGTGACTGTGAGACAGCACCACCGAGGACTTGGGAAACATCAAGGAGAGTGGCAAAACTGAGGGGAGTCCAGATGAGGGCAGGTCACCTCAGTTTTCCACAACACTGGACCTGTGAGCCTAAAATGGGAAAGTTTGAATTCTTCAGTCTTCTGATGAGATCTCTTCCAGTACATGGAGATTAATACTCCCAAATCATGAATATATTCCTGCAAAAAATAAAAGGTGATTTGAATATGAAGTGCTCATACAATGGCAAAATAATATTGAAAATGTATTCATGGAAGAGAATGAAGGTAACAAATGTACAGAGCACTAAAGAACACACTGTCAGAGAGATGACCATGCAGGAGAGGAGAGAGCTGCCCCTGCAAGTGTTCTGCATGGGAGTCTCAGGAGGTCAAGGGAGGCATGATGGAGGACCTGAGCACAACCCTGCAGGTCACTCCCAGACCCTGGACTGCAGACCTCCACACCTGCACTGGGAGTTGCACCCTGCTTAGAAATGATTACAAAATCATAAAACTAAAAATGGTCCTTATCCTGCAGGAAAAGCTACTGAAAAGAACAAGAAATCACATTGAGCTTGAATATGTAAACCAATTTTGTTTTTGAATTACATTTTTAGTTGTTGTTGGAATTTTTATTTATTTATTTTTTTTAATTTACATGCAAGACATAGACTCAAACCCAGTGCCTCACACATACTAGGTAAGTGCTCTACCACTGAGGTAAAACTCCAGCCCCTAATAATAGTATTAATCATTCTTGGCTTCCTATATCTTATCTCTTTATTTTCCTGGACTATTAGAATTTCTCGTAAATGGGCAGGCTCACCATGGTTACTGAATTTCTCCTCCTGGGCTCTCCTAGTGGCAGGAAACAGAATTTCCTAAATTTTATGGTATTTCAACAGACCATCCTGGGTACTTTATTAGGGAACCTGCTCATTGTCACTTTCAACACTGCTGACTGACCAGAACCTGCACACACCCATGTACTTCTTCCTCAGGAACCTGTCCATCTTGGACATGTGCTACATTTCCATCATTGTCCCCATTGCCTGTATCAACTCTCCCACTTGCAACAGGGCCATTTTAGTGGCTGTTCATGAAACTCAGATCTTCTGTGTTCATTTTTGTGCATGTGTTGAACTCCTTTTTCTTTCATATATGGCCTGGGACCACTATGTGAACATCTACCAGCCCCTGCAGTACCCCATCATCACAAACTGTCAGCATTGTGTGTGCATGACCCTGGCTTCCCTACTCAGTGGCCTGGTGCATGCAGGTGTGCACAGTGGGCACACAGTCCAGTTGTTCTTCCCCCAGTCAAACATGGCCCTACATTTCTTCTGTGATGTCCCATCCCTGCTGAGGCTCTCCTGCTCTGACATCACCAGCAAGAAGGTCCTTAATCTTCTCTCTGCTGTGGAGTTTGTGGTGATGGCATTATGTTTATTGCCATGTCATATATTGGCATATTTTCTACTGTGCTGATATTTCCCTACAGAGCCTCAAGGAAGGCCTTCTCCACCTGCACCCCTCACATCCTAGTGTTGTCCATCTTCCTATGTTCTGCTACAGGTGTGTGCCTGAGACCTTCAGTAAACTCTGAAACACTCCAAGACTTTCTTCTCTCTCCCTTTTATACCATGGTTTCTCCCTTCTTGAATCCTCTCATCTTCAGTCTCAGGAAGAAACAGGTAAAGGAAGCTGTGAGAAGAATAATAGGAAGACAGTTGTTCTCAGTGAAAAGAAAAAGATGAATTTCAGCATTATACTCCTTCACTGAGTGGAGTTAAATAAAATCAAGTGCTCGTCTTATGTGGGCTTTACATGTTACACTGCCTACACTAATGTTACCTTATTTGATGCTGAGCTGTTTCATAAAATGATTAATTTGTGATTTATCATATCATTTTCATCGATCCTTCATATGATGTATAAGTTGATCAATACCTTGTAGTATATAAACATAACAATATATTTTCTGATATCATTTGTGTTTATACATATTAAAATTTTATTTAATGATTCAAAGTACTGCATCAAATACTGTCACAGAGAAAACATTTACAAATAAAACATGAAGATGACCTATACTCACATAAGCTAATCTTATTCAGAGAAGTACTAAACAAATTTGAAAGCACTGTGATACATAATTGTGCCAACTTAATTATTTGAAAGCATATAAAAATCAAATCCTAAAGAATTTATAAACAGAAATGTATAGAGAATCACAATAATACTCCTCTCCATTTGGAACATGAAAAAGGAAGAATTCCTTGTGGATGAAGTAAACAGAGCCATGGGTACCACACCCTATATCCCAAGAGTCAAACACATCCACTGAGAAAAGCACCCTAGGATTCCCCAGCTGTGACAGCTGTCAGTCTTTTTTTATGTTCATGATTGACCCAGCATCTGGGAACAAACCATAGGGATGTGTTGCAGGTCAGTCATCTGAGGGTTTTCCTCCCATATACCTTACTTCTGAAATATTTATGCTACTGTATCATGCCCGATAATGAAGACAAGATGGACTGTAATTGACTGCCCAAGATGTCTGACAATGTCAACTCCACAATTTCTCTCAGATTACTGGAATTCATTAAGTAAAACTCTCTCTGTACTTGTGGCAATCTTTTTTTTTTTTTCTAATTATTGCTTTTGGTAGGTTTTGAACCCAAGGATGCATCCCTGGCCCTTTGTCTATTTTATTACAGAAAACAGGGTTATTCTAAGTCCTTAGGACCTCATAAGTTGCTGAGGCTGGCTTTGAACCTGAGATCCTCATAACTTAGACTGCTGAGCCACTGAGATGCAGGTGAGCACACCTGTGCCCAGTTTATGGCAACACATCATCTCACACAAGTTATTTTTCCCCAAATATTTTAGTGTCCTCGCTGGCATATGCTGGGCTAATCATTAATTATAACTGATATATTCTGAATGTCAAGTTATCCAGAAATACTTACATAACACAATGGGAAAAATTGTTTATGCATTGTCAAATTCAATGCATTAAATTCCAAATACTGAAAAACAATTTTGTTCACCAGTACACTAATAGAAAAAAAGTGGAGAAAAACCTAAATGTTTTTATTACCTAGGAAAATAAATTAGATTAAACTTATGTGATCAATTAATAAAGGCATTTCCTTTTTTTTTTTTTTTTCTCTTTAGATAACCCATTTGTATTTTGGGGGATACAACTGTTCATTTTTATGGCTGTACTGTGACTGGCTGACAGATTTGACTCCATGAACATGTTCTAGAACAGGCTATATGGGCAATGACTGAGCACACTCCATTTTGCTCTGAGACTCCATGTTACACAGGAAATGCTTCTCCCATGGGTAAGCCAGTCCTCTGTGTCCATCTACAGTTTCTTAGCTTCTCCCTTGGGAATACCACACCTCTGTACCATTTAGGAGTTTCATAACATGACTTGCTTGGCAATACAAAATGACAAAAAGACAATTTTTGTATAATAAAAATTGGTCTCTATTTATTTCCTATTTTCTGAAACAATGTACCATGTCAATGGTGATGTCAACTGCAATTGTTTAGACATTAGTATCCATTCTTTAATTTGTACCTACAAAAGGTCATTTTGACCCACTAACCCCGTCTGCTCAGGATTTCAGATCTCAAGATATTAGTTTGTAATTTTAAGTCATAGCAAAAGGCACTTACGAATTATGTACTGACTTATGATATAAAACCCCTGAAACTCTGTGGTTGCAGCTGTTCTCCCAATAGCCATTTCTGGGGCATTGTGTGGGACACTCAGCTGGCTGGTTTAATAAAGACTCTCAATTTGGACTTCTCAGTGGTGATCAGTCTGTTCTTAATTTGAGCTCCTAACAGTACATGATGTAGATTCACACCATTCATGTAATCATACATGTATTTAGGGTAATGATGATCTTTCCTTCCCCCATTTCCTCCCTGCCCCTCACCCTCATTTCCCTCTACACAATCCAAACTTCATTCTTTTCTTTACCTCCCCAATGCTCATTATGTATCATCTTCCACTTATCAGAGAAAATATTCTGCCTTTAGTTTTTAGGGATTGCCTTATTTCACTTGGCATGATATTCTCCAATTCCATCCACTTACCTGCAGAAGCCATAATTTTATTCCTCTTTATTGCTGAATAATATCCCGTTGTGTATATATACCACTGTTTCTTTCTGCATTTATCAACTGAAGAACTTCTATATTGGTTCCACAATCTAGCCCTTATGAATTGAGCAACTGTAAACATTGATGTAGCTGTGTTCCTGTAGTATGCTGATTTTAAGTCTTTGGGTATAAACTGAGGAGTAAAATAATTGGATAAAAGTGGGTCCATTCCAAGTTTTCTGAGCAATCTTCTCACTGCTTTCCAGAGTGGTTGCACCAATTTGCAACTCCACCAGAAATGTATGAGTGTGACATTTCCCCCACATCCTC
Source organism: Sciurus vulgaris (assembly GCF_902686455.1). Classification (NCBI taxonomy): domain Eukaryota; kingdom Metazoa; phylum Chordata; class Mammalia; order Rodentia; family Sciuridae; genus Sciurus; species Sciurus vulgaris. The sequence continues at coordinate 5,747,972 of NC_136466.1, forward strand.
ACCAACACCTATTATTTCTTGTGTTCTTGATTATAGTCAATCTAATTGGAGTTAGGTGAAATCTTCAGCTGGTTTAGACTTCTCCAATTACTAGAGATAATGAACACTTTTACGTATACTTGATGATCACCTGTATATCTTATTCTATGAAGTATCTGCTCAGTTCCTTTTCCCATTTATTTATTGGTTTCTTTGTATTTATGGTATAAAAATTTTAAGTCCATTGTAAATTTGGAGATTAGTGTTCTATTTCAAGTGCATGTGGAAAAGATTTTCTCTCACTCTGTAGGCTGTCTTTTCACATTATTGATTGATTCCTTTCTTGAGAAAAAACTTTTTAGTTTGAATACATTCAATTATTGATTCTTACTTTCATTTCTTGAGCTCTGAGAGTCTTAAGAGTTAAGGAAGTCTGGTCCTAAGCCAACTTAATGAAGATTTAGGCCTACTTTCTATTCTGTTTGGTGAAGAGTCTCATGTATAATTCCTAAGTCCTTGACCCTTTTGAGTTGAGTCTCATTCAGGGTGAGAGATAGTTTTAATTTTATTGTATTGCATAAGTATTTCCAGTTTTCCCAGCACCATTTGATGAAGAGGCTATCCTTTCTCCATTGAATGTTTTTGGCACTTTTGTCTATTATGAGGTAACTGTATTGGTGTGGGTTTGTCTCCATGCCTTCTATCCTGTGCCATTGGTCTATATGTCTATTTTGATACCAATACCTTGCCATTTTGGTTACTATTGCTCTGTAGTATAGTTTAAGGTTTGCTATTGTTATACCTACTGTACCACTCTTCCTGTTTAGGATTGCTTTCGCTATTCTGGGTCTTTTATTCTTCCAGATGAATTTCATGATTGCTTTCTCTATTTCTATGAGGAATTTCATTGGGATTTTAATTGGAATTGCATTAAATCTGTATAGCACCTTTGGTATGGGCATTTTGACAATATTAATTATGCCTATCCAGGAATGTAGAAGATATTTCCATCTTCTAAGGTTTTATTCAGTTTCTTTCTTTAGTGTTCTGTAGTTCTCATTGTACAGGTCTTTCATCTCTTTTGTTAGATTTATTCCTAATTATTTTTAGGCTATTTTGAATGGAGTAGTTTTTCTAATTTCTCTTTCAGAAGATACAACATTCATGAATAGAAATGCATTAGATAAATGAATGTTGATTTTATATCCTGCTCCTTTGAAGAATTGATGTATTAGTTCTAGAAGTTTTCTGGAGGAGTTTTTTTTTTTTTTTTTTTTTTTTTTTTTTTGTATCCTCTGAATGTAGAATCATGTCATTGGCAAAGGGTGATAGCTTGGGTTCTTCTTTTCTTATTCCTATCACTTTAATTTCTTTGGCTTGCATAATTTCTCTGGCTAGTGTTTCAAGAATGATGTTTCATTGAAATGGTGAAAGATGGCATCCAAGTTTTGTTTCAGATTTTAGAAGAAATACTTTCAGTTTTTCTCCATTTAGGATAATGCTGATCTTGTACTTATCATAGATAGCTTTACAACATTGAGGTGTGTTCCTACTATCCTTATTTTTTCTAGTGGTTTGAACATGAAGAGGTACTCTATTTTAGCAAATGCTTTTTCTGCATCAATTAAAATAATCATGATTCTTAAGGTTAAGTCTGTTGATGCGATGAATTACTTTTTTTGATTTCTGGGTATGCAACTAATCTTGTATCCCTAGGATGAACCCCACATGATCATGGTGTGCTATCTTTTCTATGATTTTGTACATGATTTTCCAGAATTTTGTTAAGGATTTTTGCAAATATTTGGGATATCGGTCAAGTTTTCTTTCTTTGATATGTCTTTGTCTGGTTTTGTATCAGACTCATACTAGCATCATAGATTGAATTTGGAACCATTCATCATTTTCTATTTAATGGAATATTTTGAGGAGTCTTGCCATTAGTACTTCTTTAAAGGTCTTGCAGAACTCAGCTGAGCCTCCATCTTGTCCCAGATTTTTCTTGGTTGGTAGGCTCTTGATGACTTCTTCTATTTTATTGATTGAATTTGAACTGCTTAAATTGTGTATGTCCTCCTAATTCAGTTTGGGAGAATCTCATGGCTCTAAAAATTTGTCAGTTTCTTTGAAATTTTTTGTTTTGTTTGAGTATAGACTTTCAAAATCGCTTATAATTATTCTTTATATTTCAAAGGTGTCTATCATGATATTTCCTTTTTCATCACGAATTTTAGTGATTTGAATTTTTGCTTCTTCTTTTAATTAGTGTTCATAGGGTTTATCAATTTACTTTTTCAAAGAACCACCTTTTTGTTTTGTCAATTTTTAAAATTGTGTTTTTTCATTTCAATTTTATTAATTTCATCTCTGATTTTTATTATTTCCTGTCTTCTTGTACTTTTTGTGTTCATCTTTTCTTACTTTTCTAGGACCCTATAATGTAATGTTACATCATTTATTTGTTGACTTTCTATTTTTTATTGAATGTGCTCCATGCAATGAATTTCCTCTTAGTACTGCTTTCATGGTGACCCCTACAATTTGATATGTTTTAAATTTTTCTCCTTTACTTTTAAAAAATCTTTTTATCTTCTTCCTGATGTCTCCTGCTATCCACGTATCATTCAATAGTGTATTATGTAGTCTCCAGGTGTTGGAGTACTTTGGGTCTTTTATATTATCATTTATTTTTACTTTCATTCCATTATGATCAGATAGAATACAGGAAAATGACTATTTTATTTGTATTTACTAAAGGCAGCTTTATTTAATAACATATGTTCTGTTTTAGAGAAGGATCCATTTGCCACTGAGAAGAAAGTATATTTGCTTGTTGATGAATGGAATATTCTATATAGGTCTGTTTATTCTAATTTATTGATTGTGTTTTTGAGTTCCATGGTTTCTTTGCTCAATTGTTGTTTGGGATATATATTCAGTGGTAGGAGCAGTATTTTGAACTCATCCAGTATTATTGTATTGTGGTCTATTTTCTTCCTCGTATTGAGAAGGTTTGACATATATGGTTGTGCCATTGTATGGGGCACATATATTTATGATTGCTATGTTTTGATAATTTATGATTCCCCTGAACAGTATAAAATGTCCTTCTTTTTCCCTTCTGACCAAGTTTGCTTGAAATCTGCTTTATCTAATATAAGGATGGTAACACCCACATTTTTACTGAGTCCGCATGCATGGTAGTTTTTTCCCCATCCTTTTACCTTTAGTCTCTGTATGTCTTTTTCTATGAGATATGTCCCTTGAAAACAGCATATTGTTGGGTCTTTCATTTTCATCCCATCTTCCAGTCTATGTCTTTTGATTGATGAATTTAGGCCATTACCATTTAGGATTATTATTGATATGTGATTTGCATTGTTGACCAATTTTCCTTTTTTTTGTGTTCAAAGGTTTCTCCTTTGATTGGCTTTTCCTTTACGGCAATTCTTCCCTTTACTGACTTACATTGTACTTTTTCATTTACTACTCATGGAATAGTTTCCTGAGAATGTTCTGTAGTGGGTTTTCTATTTGTAAATTCTTTTAAGTTTTGTTTATCATGGAAGAATTTTATTTTCTCATCAAATCTGAAGGTTAGCTTTGCTGGGTATAAGATTCTTGTTTGGCATTCATATTCTTTCAGAAGTTCAAATATGTTGTTCCAGGCCCTCCTAGCTTGTTTTTGTCTGGTTTGAGATAGCTGCTGAAAAACATGGGTTTCCTCCAAATGTTACCTGGTACTTTTCTCTTATAACCTTTAAACAAAAATGCATTTATTACCTTGGAAATTACAAAAGCCTTAATGCATGTGTTTGATTATCAAAGTCATTTCTTAAAGTTTGCTGACAAGGAAACACTTGTTTCCTTGGGAACCAATAAGCACCCCAGTGCTGTTGATGCAGGAAACCTTGACTTGGTGTGACATGATTCAACCAGCAAGCAATCTCCATCCAGAAACTATGTCCCATGGCTTCTAGTTCTCACTGATCGAAAGTTCCCTGCTAGAGCAGAAGGACCTTCAGAGGACCCCAGATGAATTCTGCAACCTCCACATTACTTGCATTTTGTCTAGAACTATAGCTCTCTGAATCCTAACTCATGAGTTTTCCATGCTGTAAGGTTGCCAGGTAAATTAAGTTTAAATTTAATGGATAAGGTTGGAAATAAATTGAATCCAAATCACCAGACCAATTGAGAGATGTCCCTTTGATGAATGTTTTCAGACATTTAACTTATATTCTATATTGAAAAACTGTGTGGCCAAGGCGAAGGGAAAAAAATGAACTATTGATATAATGACTCCATGGGATGTCACATCTGTTTCAAATAATGCAGAACCCATAAGTGTGTGATTATCACATGGAACTTATGAAGAATCCTGCAAAAATTTTTTACTTTGCTCACTAGTTTTGAAATAAGGAATAGAATTTTTACATTAGTATCACTTATGTCAAAGATATATTTTGGAAAGCCAGGTTTTCAAAATATCAGGTCTACCCTTATGAGGAAACTATACATGAGAGTACTTTCTAGAGACTTTTTGTGATAATGTCTGTCAGTGTTTTATGAAATAAAAAATACAGAACACGAAACTTAGTATAGTCAAAAGATAGAAATTTGATGAGAGTTCAGCCACCAAAAAGACAATGTACTAGATGCTACTATACTGCATTTAAAAGGCATATTCAAGACTGACTACATTTTGTTAGAACCATCAGATTTTTTCAATTTTTACAACGCCGTTAAAATATTTGTATCAATAGCATATACATAGAGCATTGTATGAAAGTGGTTGTTTATATGAGTAGAGATAAGAACTAAATTGTACTCATAGTTAAAAATAATCATTTTAAAAACTGGGGCCAAGGAAGTTGTGCTGGTAAAGAGAATGCAGTCCCTTTAGAGATGACAAGTACTTCATAACGAGACCTCAGGAAGGAGACTGAGAGCATCTAAGACAATTGCAAGACTACATCCCTTGCAGACTCAAGGAATTGGAGGGAAACATTCCCTCAAGAAGTGTCTTGGTGTCACGATGCTTGCACAGGGGGCCCAGCAAGTGAGATTACTATGAACAGCAAGGAGGACATTCAGAAACGACCATGGCAGCAGTTTCAGGGACTAAACTATGGTGTCATCTGGCAGGAGGCTTTAACAATATTTATGTGCTACTGGCTCTACAGGAAGACAGGGTGGTCAAGTTAAGGGTCATAAAGGATTCCACCATCATCTCAAAGAAATTCCTTAGAGGTCAGGAAAACTGTAGCAGGATCCAAGGTCCTGTAGGCTGCCCCTGATATGGTAATATGTGAAGCTGTGAGGGTGAAGCCTAATTTGGAATGGAATTCCCCAAAATTAATATGTTCAAGTAGCATGACCTGCCTGTCAGGAAAAGTGTATACCTACAGAAGGAGCCACGAAAAAGATCCTCCTTTCTCTCCACTTAGCAAGACCAAAGGACAGTAATTACCAAACTCTTTGGAAATAAAGTCTTTCAGTCAAGGGTCCTAGATGCTAATGAGGAATTGCAGGTGGAGTTATGTTTGCTTAACTGTTTTTTTTTTTTTTTCCTCTGATCCACCCTTTGTTTCAATAGCCCTATTATTTCTGTTTGGAATGGGAAGGTTTGCTCTCTACCTGTGGATATTGAATTTATGAGACTTTCTTTTGGTTTTCACAGGGGTTTACATTCAAGAGTTTACCTTCAGTTTCAGGTGAGATTGTGCTCTTAAACTTTGGGGAAATCCTGGAATTTTAAACACTGTGAAACCATTGAAGATGGACTAAAATCCATTTGCATTGTTAAAGGAACAAGAGTTTTGGAGGACTAGCAGGGGATATTAAGTGAGGTGTCTCCAAAAAGCCCCTGAGTCCAGACAGAAATTTTCAAAAGTAAAATGACTGGATTGTGAGAGTTGCAAAATAATCAGTTCATCCTCGTTTGAATGAATTGACTAGATCATATCTTTATGCATATGGGGCATTGTTGGAGGAGGAGGCCACGGGGGTAAAGCCCTGGAAGTATTCCTCATTCTTGTAGCCCCTTTCATCTTCCCTCTCGTTCCTTTCTTGTAGCCACATCCAGAGCAGTTTCCCTCTGCTGGGTCCTTCCTTAATGTGCTGACACCATGGGTACAATGCCATGGAATTAGTCAATGAGATTAAGTCTCTGAACCACTGAACCAAAATGTGCTTCCCCTCATCTTAGTTGCTTTATTGAAATGATATTTTTTGATTGTTTCTTTATTTTTTGACCAGGTGTTTGTGGTCAAAAAAATGCCAAGCTGACTCACACAATTACTCAACATAATCAAACAGTGCACAGAATGTGTAACAGAAATATTAATGATGCCAAAACATATGAGAACCAATAAATGAGCCACATTTTATTAACAGAATGAAGAACAATATGTCCACTTATGAATGTATTTATTAAAATACATATTTTTATATAACATATATATATATATATATATATATATATATATATATATATATATATAGTGGAATGACATTCATCCATAGGGAATGAACTAATGATACATGCTACAAGTTGGATTAATTTTGAAAACTTTAGGCTTAGTCAAGCCAGAAAAAGATATCATATATTGAATGATTATTTTTATGAGATTTCACAGAAAGGTAAAGATTCATAGTGAATTTAGTGTTTTCCAGTGACTGCAATTAGAGATAAAAGGTACAGTGTGTGTAAAGGATTTGACAGTTCATCTGATCTAATAAAAGTATTTAGGAAGAAGAGGTATTTGGAATTGTACAATTTTGTACTGTGGAAAATGACACTGAACTGATAACCATGAACTTTTACAGAGGTAAATTTCATATCAGGAGGATTTCATCTGAATTATAAGAGATTTTCTGCAAAACTGCACACAGTGTTAGATGATTCCCACTTGCAGGTTGGTGAGAGAGTGAGAGCTTTCACCACCCTAATGTTAACTGATCCTCATAAACACCACTAACTCACACTGAGGTGTAGTAGGCAGAGTTGAGAACACACAGTGAGCCCATCAGCCTCTCCTCAGTGCTACTCACTTCTCACCAATGATGTAGGTCAATGCCCAGCAGAGGACTCCCCTGTGCCATCTACTGTACATGCTGTCATGTGGCCAGCATTCTCCCCTGTTCTCTGGATATTCTGCTGCCTCCTGGTGTGCTTGGCCTCCACCTGTCTCTGCAGGCTGTGCTCTGGTCCCCCCAAGGGCCCTGCATCCTCTAGCTGGGAACCACGTTTACATAAAGCAGAGGTGACTGAGCTCCTCACATCCCTCCTGGCACTGTGCTGGCTGGACAGGTCCACCCTGGCTTCAGACAGAGAAACCAAGGAGAGACTGTTCTATTCACCTTGGCAGCATGCGATACTCAGGAGTGTGTAATTACATTATGTAAAGACACTAATCATTTACTTATTTCCCTAAAACCCAGTGTTTGGAATAGCTGTGGCCAACATTATGTCATCAATAATGTCCTTTGATCAACTACTGCTTTATATTTTACCTTATAAATGAATGTATGGGGGGGTTAGGCTTTCATTATTTCAATGCAGCCTGACCTTATCTGTTACAGAAGTGAAGATAGTCTAAAGCCTATTTGGGTGCTATTCATTTGTATATCAGTAGAATAAAATCAGTCCACCTTACTGGTTAGTTATTAATGTGACAATATATTTACTGACTAATTCCTAGGCAGGAAGTCATGTCATTTCTACTACATGTGTAAAAAATGAACATTTTCTAAAAGTCATAGATGTGTGACACTATTGTGGGGGTGATGAACACATACTCTTTTCCTGCAATTTAGTATGATATGCCAATTTTTAAAGAAAACAGATATGTGGAAAAATAAATTAGAGTTTATGAAGAAGGTTACAGAGGAAAGTTGCATGTGAGCCTCCTTTCTAGTTCCATACATTATAATGGAATATCAGATCATTATGTGACAGTAGAAAAAGGGGCTCTGCCAGCTGTGACAAGAGTGTCACTGAAGTATGAGTTTCAAGTTTATTTCCAGGAGGAACAGAGTTGGGGATCAGATAAGATTGCAGGTAGCCTGAGTAGGACCATTTCAACTTCACCATGACTCTGAAATTAACAGCAACATATTTGTTTCTGGCCACCCACCCCTGACCCTGGAAGACTCTCACACTTCAGAGGAGTGCAGACAGGCTCAGCAGGAAGGTCACTTTTCTATATGTGAGTGTGGTTAATGTGCAAGATGCTGAGTGGGACCCAGGTCTACAAAGGGCAGAGGAAAGGGTGATGTAGGTGACTCAGGATTGAGCTTGTCTGAGCTGCTGCAGCAGTGTTATGCCTATGAGGAAAATCTTTCTTGTTAAGGATTACAATCAGTGTCTTTTAAATGATCATGATACCATTGAGAAGAAAGGAAGGAAATGCGATGTATCAATGAGACAAAGGCAAATTGTCCTAAGTACAAAGGAATCCAAGTTCATGCAGTAAAAACACTAAGGAGAAAACATTATTAACAGTGGATACAGTGATAAGTAATGTTCTCAGTTTTAATTTGTGGAAGAGGATGGTGTTAGCTAAATTACAGAGCATTGACTAATGCCCACTCTGATAGGTGGCCCTGCAGAAAAGGAGGTGAGCAACTCCTGCAAGTGCTCTGCATGGGAGTCTTGGGAGGTCATGGGAGGCATGATGGCAGAGCTGAGGACAAGTCCTGCAGGTCATGCCCAGACCCTGGGCTGCAGACCTGCACACCTGCGCTGAGGGATGCACTCTATCTAGAAATGATCAAACGCAATGGGGACACATCATTCAATTTACCTTTATAGTTAATATGAAAAAGCAATTTGGACTTTTCATCACTTTTCTCCTAAAACCTACTTAAATAATTAAGATACACATTGAGATAAAGGTACTTGGCTTTTGCTGAAAATATTGTCATGAACTCTGAAATAATTTTGGGAAATTCACAGGATGATTATAGTTATTTGGTGCATTTACTAAAAGGTGTTAAATCTGCTGAGGTCAAGGATCTGCATTGTTATAATAATAAATCTCACTTTTAATATAGCTTATTTGTTCCATGCCACTTCATATCATGGCTTAAACTAAGACATATACTGGGAAGTAAAAGTAATGAATATTTAGAAATATTTTCTATTTAGAGTATATGATCTAATGTTTGGGGGAGGCATTATTTGAATATAAAGAAGTTGTAATGACCTGACTAAAGGGAACATCATTCTCTTCACATGATGATAATTCATAATTCCCCATGTCGGTGGATGCAGCTACCTACTACAATCAAATAACCATTGATGAGAATGAGATGCTGAAATAATGGTGCCTTTATGATTATGGTGCTATTTCTGCATGGAAATCATGATAGAGAAAATTGAGTCATACTTTCCGGGCACATGTAAAAAGGAGGCCATAGTTTGTTAGAACCTATGGGAAATGTAATTTTACTGAAATAGATTTTACACCCATTAAAGCTCGTAAGCATATCAAATCATTCTGGACACACATGCACTCTACTTACATTATTTTGGAATGTTTTCAGAGTATAACAAACAAAAACTACCACTCCATCATCACCCAGTTATCATAATTATAAAACAAAGATCTTTTGTAACTATCATTAGTTTTAGGAGACTATAAAGTTGTGTCACTTGATGAAAATCTATGCCAAATTTTTCTGTGAAATTCAGTGTTATTCTCAATTTGCAAGCACATAAAATGCTATCATGATATAACAGTACGATGTTTCTCATATTCTGAAGTGCCAGGGGAAAATTGTTTTATTAAAAGAGAAGAGATACAGTAACTTTAAAAATCTTTATATTACTGAACTATTCTTTCAAAAGTTTAACTTGGATAGAGGACCTAACAACCTCTGTGTTCAAGGTCATCAGAGTCAAGAATCCAGAGCTGCTGAAAATTGAATCAAAGTACACACCTTGAAAGAAGCAAGGTGAATGTTGTCTTAAGGAATTGATTTCAACAAAAAAAGCTATTTGCAATTTTCTTCTAGGAGTTGAGCTCATGGCAAAAAATTAGGGAACACCCTGTGGACAAAAGGCATAAGAACACTGGCTTCTCTTAGATTCACTTCCCTGTCCCTGGAGTTTCCCACTTTCCTGGAAGAAAGTCATATATTCTGCATTATTTTTTAAAGGTCAATGATGTTCCACAAATGTTTTTTTCTTTTCTTCTCATTTACTTAAAGCAGTATGAGTCCTGCTCTGATGTATTTGCAAGAATTTGTCTACATGTCCTCTGCTTTGCCATATCACAGGAATGGGAATAGGTTGATGACAGCAAGGTGGATCTGGATCTGCATAGAGAGTGGCAATTAAGAGAATGTACATTTGATTCATGTTTCTGAAAGCCCTGATAGGCAAAGTGACTAAGCAAACAAACAAACAAACAAACAAACAAACAAAAAACGATCAAACATATGAGAAAATAAGGGGGGACCTTCCTTTTCTTTTCTTTTTTCTTTTTTTTTTTTTTTCCAGTACTGGGGATTGAACCCAGGGCCTGTGCTTGGGAGGCAAACACTGTACCAACTGAGATATATCCCCAGCCCTGTGACCTTCCTTTTTTGTGCAGGGAAACACCTTGGACATGAATATGTACTATAAATGTATTAATCAGATTTTTTTCTTCCTATTGTCTTTTTATCTTCCCAAAGAGAATATCCTGTAAAATGGCCAATTCCACCATGGTAATGGAATTTCTCCTCCTGGGCTCTCCTGATGGCTGGAATATGAGTCTCTTTAATTTCACATTTTTCACAGTGAACTATCTGAGTACTTTTTGAGGGAACATGCTCATTGCCACTGTCAACACTGCTGACCAAAACCGGCACACACCCATGTACTTCTGCCTCAGGAACCTGTATATCTTGGACATGTGCTTCATTTCTACTGATGTCCCTAATGCCTGTGTCAACTCCATCACTGGCAACAGGGCCATTTCAGTGGGTGGCTGTGAAACCCAGATCTTCTTAGTCTTTTTTGTGCATGTGTTGAACTTCTTTTTCTCTCCATCATGGCCTGAGACTGCTATGTGGCCATCTGCTAGCCCCTCCAGTACCACATCATCATGAACCCTCAGCTTTGTGTCTGCATGACCCTGGCTTCCCTGCTCAGTGGCCTGGTGTATGCAGGTGTGCACACTGGGAACACCTTTCAGCTGTCCTTCTGCCAGTCAAACATGATCCATCAGTTCTTCTGTGATGTCCCCTCTCTGCTGAGACTCTCTTGCTCTGACACTACCAGCAACAAGATCCTTATTCTAGTCTCTATTATAGTACTTGCTGGGGGCTGCTTTGGTTTAAAAATCATGTCATATATTCACAAATTTTCTACTCTGCTGAAATCTCCCACCACAGCCTCAGTAAAGGCCTTCTCCACCTGCACCCCTCACATCCTCGTGGTGTCCGTCTTCCTCAGCTCCAGCACAAGTGTGTACCTGAGGCCTTCAGCAACCTCTGACATACTCCAGGACTTGATTCTCTCTGCCTGCTACACCATGGTTCCTCCCTTCTTGAATCCTCTCACCTACAGTCTCAGGAACAAACAGGTAAAGGAAGCAGTGATGAGAATCATGGGAAGACAGTTTTCCTCAGGAAAAAGGTAAAGATGCTTTTCAGCATCATCCTGATTTACTGATTGAAGTTCATAATTGTGTACAATGTTCTTCACTTCCGGTCTTTACCAGCTACACTGCCTACTCTATTATCAGTCATTTTCATTTGGGTATGTCGTGTCCCCCAGAAGCCCACGTGTGAGACAATACAAGGAGGTTCAGAGGAGAAACTATTTGGTTGTAATATTCTCAACCCAGTCAGTATTTAATCCCCTTGGGGGATTAACTGAGTGGGGTGTGACTGGAGGAGGTGAAAATTGTGTTGTGACTTTGTGGTATATATTTGTATCTGGACAGTGGAGACTCTCTGCTTTCTGATCACCATTATGTGAGCTCCTTTCCTCCACCACCTTTTTCCACCATGATATTCAGCCTCACCTTGAACCCTGATGAATGGGGAAAGACTTCTATGGATAAAGACCTCCGATATGTGAGCCTTCAAACAAACATTCCTGCTCTTTAATTGAGCTGGTCAGATCTTCTGGTCCTATCAGTGAAATAGCTGCATTAAGCATCACCTTGTTATTATCTGTGTTTTTGTAAAAACTAAATTTATGGAACTGCCACATAATTTTCATGGATCCTTCATAAAATTTATAATTTTTTCAGTGCATCTTCTTTTTGATGGGTGGGTACCTGGAATGAAACCAGGGGCACCCATCCACTGAGCCACATCCCTGTCCAAATTTTCATTTTATTTAGAGACAGGATCTCACTGACTTACTTATTGCCTCACTATTAATCAGGTGACTTTTGAGCTCAACATCTTGCTGCCTCAGTCTCCCAAGCCACTGGAATTTCAGGTATGCACCACCATGCCTGACTCAATTCATCTTTTAATGAGTATATATAATTCAATATATTTGCTGAAATTATTTGAGTTTTCATATATTGAAGACTCATTGAATATGTTGCAGCACCTATATTTAAATATGGTCATACAGGAAAACTTTACCTATCAAATCTGGAGATACTTACACTCACAGAACCGGTTCTTATTCAGAATATTGTCAAATAGTATTTAAGAACTATAATACATAATTTTGTCAATTAACTACATTTAAAATATTCTAAAATCAAATCCTAAAGAAAATATCTCCAAAAATGTGAGAAAATCACAAGAATAACTCTATCCATCTTCATCTGAACATAAAAAAGATACTCTTTGTTCATGAAATAAATACAGGGCCATTGTCACCCCTCCATCCTGACAATAAAATCCATATACAAGGGAAGAGAACCCTGACTCCTGTACATGTGAGGACTGCCAGTCTTTTTTGTTATGCCCATGAGTTGCCTAGTGCGATTGAACAATCCCAGAAGCTGAGCTGCATGTCTGCTTAAGGGTGGTCTTCATCCACTCATTTAAATTCTGTAAAATCTATGCTAATGTGTCATGTCTGATAATTAGGAAAAGATGTACTCTAATTGGCTTCAGTGTCTGACCATGTCAACTCTTAAATTACTCTCAGTTTACTGGAATTCATTAAGTAAATATCTATCTTTTCTTGTTCCCTAAATCTTGAGACAGACTATTTTTTTTTTCTTACACAACAATTGAACACTGGGGCATATTCCCAGACTTTATTTTGTTTAATATAGAGACAGAATATTGCTCAGTTGCTTAGAGCCTCACTCTGTTGCTCATACTAGCTTCATACCTCCCACTCTCCTGCCTTAACTGATGCACTGGGTTTGCAGGCATGTGCCACCATGCCTGACTTGTGGCAATCTTTCATCCCAAACAACTTATATCTCTCCAAATATTCTAGCTTCCTCAATAAGATATGCTTTGTCAAATATTAATCATAACTGATATATGCTCAATTACAAGTTGGATAGGAATACTTATAACAAAAATGAGAAAAATATTTATGTCAAACCACAATCAATACACCAAATTCCAAATTCTGAGAAACAATTTTTTTCACCATTATACTAATAGAATACAATTGGAAAAAAAACTTAAATGTATTTATTACCTAGGAAAATACAAAAACCTAAACCTATGTGACATATTAATAGAGGTATTTCTTAAAGGGGGATAGAAGAAATAGAACCAGTGATCACCCCAGCACTGGCTCATGTCAGAAGCCTTGCCCTCCAGTAACAGGACCCAATCACAACACGAGCTCCATCCACAAGTTCTGTCCAATGGCTTCTCTTTCACAATGCTAGAGTAGAAGGACCTTCAGAGAACTACAGGTGAATTCTTCAAACTCAAACTTTATGTGCATTTCCTCCAAATCTATAGCTTACTTAACCATGATAAGTGATTTTTATCAACAATCATTGAGTTGCTAGGCAGGTAAATTGAGTATATACCTAATGTATGAATTTTGAAAGAAATTAAATTGCAAGCACCAACCTTAATGATTTGTATTCATCTTGACATAGATTTTGGATGTGAACTTATGTTTTAACCTGAAAGACTTGGTGGCACAGGAAATGAAAAAATAATAATGATATATGAACTTCAAAATATTTCACATCTTATGTCACATAATGGGAAACTGTGGGTATATTAGTGTGGCATGAACTTCTGCAGAATTTAAAAGAAACATTTATTTTGTTTACTGTACTTGAAACAGGAAAATGACTTTAGTAATATCAATTAAGGCAAAAGTATCTATTGGAAAGAAGTCTTCTGTGAATAATCAATCTACCATTATAAGGGAACTCTATTTAGGAGTCTTTGTTAGAGTCTGTTTCATGAATATGTTTGTCAGTTCTTCATAGAATCAAAACTGAAGAAGACAAAAGCTTTGGAGCAGCCTGTAGTTAGAAATTTGATCAGAGTTTAACCATCAAAAGAACAATATTGCCAAATAATCTATAGAGCATTTTAAGGTAATATTTATGACTAAGAACATAAAGCCAGAACTATCAAACTATTCCATGATTCATAAAGTCTTTACAATATTTATATTATTATCATAGATATACAGCATTTTAAGAAAGTAGTTATTTTTGTTAGTAGAATTAAAAAACATATTGGACAGAGTTTCAAAGGAATCATTTTAAAAATGGGCCAACGGAAGTTGTGGTTATAAGGAGATTCAGCCCCTAAAGACATGCTAAATATGTACATAGAAGCTGAGCATATCTAAGGAATTTCAAGCCCTCACACATTCCATATTCAATGATGAAAAAGGGAAAATTCTCTTGAGAAGTGTCTTGTGGGCACCCTGCTTGCACAGGGGCCCAGCAAGTGTTTTCACCATTCTCAGCAAGAATGATATTCAGATATCACCATGGCAGTAATTTCAGGGATACCAGTGTGGTGAGCTGGCAGCAGACATCTATGTGGTTCTGCCTCTACAAGATTGCAGGGTGCTCAAGTTAAGAGGTCACGGAGGCTTCCAACATCACTTCATAGAAAGATCCGGGAGACCAAGAAAACTGTATCAATTTCTGAGCCCCTGCAGGCTGTCCCTGACAGGGTGAATTATGAACCTCTTAAAGTGTGCCAAAGTTAGAGTGGAATCTCTGGGAATTAACGCATGGAAGTAGCATAGACTCTTTGCCAAGTAAAGCTGCTGGCTGCAGAGAGGGGCAAAGAAATACAAAACCCTTTGCTGTATAACTGGCAAGGCCAAAAGTGCAGGAATGCTCAAGCTATCTGGAAATAGCACATGCAGTTAAGGGTCCTGGATGCCTTATGGTGAATTGCAGGTGGACTTGTGTGACCTGTTTGCTCAGTTGATTTTGGTATTCCTCACGCCTCATCCATTTTTTTCTATGCTCCTAGTATTTCCTTTTGTACTGGAAGGTTTACTGTTTTCCAGTGGATATAGGATGTACGTAACTTGCTTTTGATTTTTACAGGGAGTCACAGCCAAGAGTTTATCTTCATTTTCAATTGATATTTTGGACTTGTACTTTTGAAATGCTGGAATTGTTATGACTAAGTGACGCCTGGAGATGGACTAAATTCATTTTGTATTGTTAAGTGGACATGGAACTTGGGGGACCCGCAGTGAATGAAATGATTGGAATGTGAGGTTAAGTTGTATCTCAGCAGTCCATCCTGGTTCAATGACTTGACTGGGTGGTAGATTTCAGTAGGTGGAGGCATTGCTGGAGAAGGTGGCCACAGAGGTTAAGCCCTGGAATCATTCATCTAGTTTTTTTTTTTCTTGTTTGCTTTAGTACATCGGACATCTTTCTAATATAAACTATGAGAAAGCAATTCCAATTTAATGAAAGAGATGCTGAAAGCATCAAAATTAATGTTATCCATTATTTGCTTGTAAAAGTGAGGGAAAGATCATTGAATTGTGCTCATAGAACATGGGACATGTAAGGATCAATCCAAAGACATTGATGAAAAGATGAAGAAAGAGGGACACTTGTAGCATGGGTTTCTGTGTGTAAATTTTTCCTTACTCGCTATGTCAATATTTTTCTCCCAGTTCCCTCAGCCTGTTTCTCTAGGTTAATATGGTGGAGATCATGTTTGCTGTAGTAGAGAAAGTAAGTAATGGACTGAACCCACTGGCAGTGTTGAAAAGCTTCTTGAATCACACCTGGCCCAGGCTTCTCCAGGGAAGATGGAAAGAGGGAAAGGAGGTGCTGGCACCATGTGAGGACTTGGAATAGGGCTCTGGAAAGTACAGAGGAGCTGGACACCCAGGGAGCAGGACATGCCTGAATAGCAAAGAATTCCTATGACCATGAAAGTTGGCAGTGCCCATACAAGGAACAACAGCCCAAACTCTATCATGCATATGCAGATGGAGCCATATGGGGAATGACAAAGGGGACTTGTCCTAACCTGTCTCCCATGTAGGACTGACCCAGTCCCATTAAGTCTGTGGTGGGTAGCCTGGGAGAGTGCTGGTCAGGGTAGCCCAGTGATGGACAGGATACCATGGCAGACAGACCCCATCTGGTTTCTGAGGTGAGTTGCTTCATCTCCATCCCTCAAAGCATTTGGACATGCACAGAGCTGAAGGAGGTCTTGCTGGCTGAGAACTTTGGAAAACTCCCCCTAGTGAGACTGGGCAGAGGGGCAGGGTGGGGACTGAGAAAGCATCTGAGTAATGGATGGATTGGAATTTCCAGACACTCAGTGATGATGTTTGGTATGATAGAAACCATGATTCAATGCTCCGACTTGCAGCTAATATGTCAAATGAGGTAGTTCCATCCTGAACTCTCCTGGCAGGGGGTTGGTCTGGAAAGACAGAAAACTGGCATTCCCAAGAATCATGAGGATAAAAAGTAGACAAGAAAAGCTAGATTTGGGCTTTAAGAATGCAATGAGAAAAATGAATCCTATCAGGGATTCTAGGTACAGGCTGAGTTGATGGTGCCTTCTATCAATGATTCTGATTCTGACATTGGCTTGGAGGCATAGGTGGCCCTCCCCTGATCTGTCAAAGTCCTTAAGGAGAGAAAGTGACCAGTTGGAGGATGGACCTTCGGGCATCCAAGGGCATAAATGTGTGATGGCCACCCCTATGACACTCAGCAGGGACCAAAAAGTTCCAGACTCAGTTTGTTCTCAGAGCAACAAGCATGGCATGGAGTTTGGGGGGCTCCAGTCAGGGAGACAAGGGCAGGGATGCAGCTGTGTTTTCTTGGTTTGGGAATATTTGGGATTCCTCAGATGGGCAACCCTTCTGGAATCATCAGCTCTCACCTCAGTGAACAGGAGAGTGGGTGGGAAGGAAGCTTCACCAAGCATGAGGCACCATCTCCTCTTTGTGGGACACTCTACCCCTCTCCTGGGCAGGACCTCTGGGGGGACACAGGCATGTATAGATCTTACTGTCCACAGGGTGAATGTTGTGTATTTTGTGCTCTCTGACCCACAACTCTCTGTGTTTGCCCAGTTTCACTTTTCAAAGCAGTTTTCAAAGCTCAACTCTTCTTTGGTTGCATGTGTCCGTCTTGTGTTGCAGCTATGAGTACTGGTACAAATGTTGCCAGATAATCTCCATCCTCTCCACTTCCCATCACACCAGCTCTTGGTGGTCAACATCTCTTCAAAGCACTTGAACTGGGCCTGGTCGTAGAGGTCCACACAGAGCATGAGGTCATCACCAGCCTGTGTGCGCTTCTGCTGTGCATGTTCTCCTCCTTCTTATTGCTCAACTTGATCTCCATCTGCTGGGTCTTCAGCTCCAGGCCTCTCTGCTTCTCTGTGAGAGCTTTCTGGGCCTTCTCCACAAATGCATAGCAGCTGGCAAGTTGCTTGTGGAGGTTAGAGATATGGTGGTCACACTTTTTCATGTCTTTCTTGAAGTTCTCATGAAAGTGTCTTAGGGGCTTTTTTACCTTACTGTGAAGGTTGGTGGAGAACTTGAGATGAATTTCTTCTTCATCTGCCAGACTCTTCTTCACCTAAACCCATGCTTCTCCCAGGGAGCCTTGCTCCTGTACTGCCAAGGAATTCTGAGAGATCTTAGCCAAGTTCTTTGCATACTCCTCTTCAATCTTTATCCTCTCTTGGACAAACTAAGACATTTCTTTCTGCATTTTTTTGCCCTTCAGTTCTTTATGGAGCAGCAGTTCAATCCCTGCCCCAGTGCCATTGCTTTGGGGTTCTTTCTTATCAGCCCAGAAGTAGTCACAGTAGATCCACTCCCTTGGCTTCAGCAACTGCTTCTCAGGCATTGTGTCTGGGTGAGGAAATATCACCCAATTTATCATCTTCTCTGTGTGGTCAAATTAACTTTCAATATTATATATTTTGTCTCATTGCCTGAGGCTCTGTCTTCCAAATGGTCTCCTTGTTGGTGCTACTTTCCATTGAATTTTATTTTGTTTTATTGATTCCTTCATTTCAATGATTATTCTAGATTTATTTTCAGGATCTTCATCTCTTTATTTAAATTATCTTCCATTTTGTGAAACATATCTCTGATTTCAGTCTTTATATCTTTCTTGAAGTTATGGAGCAGTTTCATTAATTAAATTCTGAACTCCTGTTGCATTTCTTCTACTGTGCTGTCAATGCAGTCTATAATTGGAGCATTCTGGTTTGTTTGGAGTGCTTTCCCCCACCCCTTTGATTTTCCATTTTGTTAGTGTGTCTTCCCATCTAGCCATAGGGGTTTGAAGCAGTACATTTTCTACCCTGTAGTCTTACAGTGTGCCTGAAGGTTTCCAGTATCTCACAAATCTGGGTTTCAGTTTCCATAGGCTCTTCCAATCTGCAGTCCCAAGATGGTACCTGGATTGCAAGCATTCATCTTCTTTGCAACCCATTTCCCCTTCCCTATCTTTGCTTCCTGAAAGTCACATTCTGAACAACTTCCCTCTGCTGTGTCCTTCTTCAGTGTACCCACAACATGGACACAAATCAATGGAACTGGCCAATGACAGAATAAAATTATGAACTCATGAATCAAAGTAAGTTTTTCTTCATCTGAGTTGTTTATGGACATAATTATTAAATATAATCATACAGTCTTAATTGTATACCAGAGAAGTCACAGTTGGTAAAATATATGAATACCAATATATCATTCTCATTATATTAGCAGAATGAAGAAAAATATGTGCAAAAATGAATGTGTAGATGAATATGTTTCCAGCATATACATGTAATAAATAGTCATTCATTCTTAAGGAATGAACGAAAGATACAAGTTACCAGGTGGATTAGTAGTGAAATCATTAGGTTTAGCTAAACCAGAATAAGGATCTCATAATGAATTATATTATTTATACAAAATTTAACAAATATTTTATTCATATACCCAACGTACATACTCATTTTCAGTGACCATAATTAGGAATAATAGGGACAATGTGTACAATGGATTATATGGTTCATCTGAAGTAATGAAACTATTTAGGAACAAGATGTAGTTGGAAGTTATACAATTTTGAAAATATGGTAAATAACTGAATTGATATCATTAACTCTTACAAAGATTAATTTTATATGATATGAATTCCATCTCAATGATAAAAATATGTTGCCACTGAACTACAGAGAGTATTAGAGGATTCTCACTTACAGGTTGGTGAGTGACTGAGAGTTTCTCATCTCTCTTAATGTTAACTGATCCCCATAAACACCCATAACTCACACTAAGAAGGAGTGCAGAAATGGAAACACATAGTGATCACCATCAGTCTATCCACAGTGTCATTAGTTTCTCAATTACAATTTAGGGCAATGTCAAGCACAGGAGTTCCCCTGTGTCTTCCATTGCCCTTGCTGGCACATGGCCAGGTCCTCTCCCCTGGGCTCTGGAGGTTCTGCTGCCTGCTGCTGTGCTCAGGCCTCTGCTGTCATTACAGGCAGGTCTCTAAGCTCCTGGAGTCCTACTCAACTGGCAAACACCAGATTAACATAAAACAGAGGTGACTGAGCTCCCAACATCCCACATGGCACTGTGCTGGCTGGACAGATCCACTGTGGTGCAGACACAGTTGAAGGGAGAAGCCAAGGAGAGACTCTGTTCTCCTCCCACTTGGAGATTGGACAACACTCAGGAGTGAGTACTTGGCAGTTAGTGTTCAAACACATCTGAGATTCTTTTTTATTCTTCTCAGCCAATTGCAATCTCATCCAAGGGTCAGGTAGCCCAGGAATGAAAAAAATGGTTAGTTCTGTGAAGAACACAGCAAGTCCAGAGGGTCCTTAAAACTGCAGAATGCTATTTTCTATGATTGCCAAGTTTGCAATAGGAACACAGAGACCTTGGTGGACATCTGCAGGGTGTATGCAAATAAAGTGTGGGAGAGCTCCTCAGGTGATTTCTGGTTGGTTTAAAATTATTTTCTTTAACTTATTCTTACTTGTAGTATACTCAGAAAATTCACAGAATAGTCTGCACAGAAATTCCAGAGAAGAAAAATATATACATTCATTTTAAAGCAAAATGTATAACATGGAAAATACCTGATAGACAATAGGTAGGTAGACACCAAAGTATTTATATAAATAATATATCTTAATATGTACCAGTTACTGTAGGAAGAAAAATTCAACATTGTATACAATTTTCATGGAAGCATTTTGAATTCATCCACCTCAACTTGTATTGATTAAAATTATGTTGTCTTTTTCACTAATTTTACAATTCTTTTTATTGTTAGAGATAGTTTATTTTATTTTATTTATTTTTTGGTACCCGGGACTGAACCCAAGGTTACTGAAGACTAAGTCTCATCCCCAGCCTCTTTTTTTTTTTCTTGTAAACAAATGGGATTCATGTTGTTTCTCTGTTTGTACATGGAGTAAAGGCATACCATTTGTGTAAACATACATTTACATAGGGTAATGTTGTTTGATTAATTCTGTAGTTTTTCCCTTCCCCCACCCCTCCCACCCCTCTTTTCTCTCTATACAATCCTTCATTCCTCCATTCCTGCCCCCTCCCACCCCCATTATGTGTCATCATCCTCTTATCCGTGAGATCATTCATTCTTTGGTTTTCTTGGAATTGGCTTATCTTATTAAGCATGATATCCTCCAATTTCATCCATTTGCCTGGAAATGCCATAATTTTATTATTTTTTGTGGCTGAGTAATATTCCTTTGTATATATACATACCATAGGTTCTTTATCCATTCATGAACTGAAGGACATCTAGATTGCATCCACAATATAGTTATTATGAATTGAGTAACTATGAACATTAATGTGACTGTATATCTGTAGTATGCTGATTTTAAATCCTTTGGGTATAGGCCGATGAGTGGGATAGCTGGGTCCAATGGTGGGTCCATTCCATGTTTGCTAAGGAATCTCCACACTGCTTTCCAGAGTGGCTGCACTAATTTGCAAGCCCACCAGCAATGTATGAATGTACCTTTTTCCCTACATCCATGCCATCACTTGTTGTTGCTCTTATTCTAGATAATCACCATTCTAATTGGGGTGAGATGGAATCTTAGGGTAGTTTTGATTTGCATTTCTCTTACTACTAAGAGATGTTGAAATGTTTTTCTTTTATCTGTTGATTGCTTCTAGATCTTCTTCTGTGAAGTGTCTGTTCATATTCTTAACCCATTTGTTGATTGGATTATTAGTATTCTTGGTGTAGTGTTATTTGAGTTCTTTATATATTCTGGAAATTAGGGCTCTATCTGAAGAATGAGTGGCAAACATATTCTCCCACTCTGTAGGCTCTTTCTTCACATTGCTGATAGTTTCCTTTGCTGAGAGAAAGCTTTTTAGTTTGAATCTATCCCAGTTATTGATTCTTGCTTTTATTTCTTGTGCTATGGGAGTCCTGTTAAGGAAGTCTGATCCCAAGCCTACATGTTGAAAATTTGGACCTACTTTTTCATCTGTAAGAAGGGTCTCTGGTCTGATTCTGAGGACCTTGATCCATTTGAGTTGAGTTTTGTGCAGGGTGAGAAATAGGTGTTTAATTTCATTCTGTTGCATATGGATTTCCAGTTTTCCCAGCACCATTTGCAAAAGAAGCTATCTTTTCTCCATTGCATATTTTTGGCTCCCTTTGTCTAGAATGAGATAATTGTATTTATTTCAGTTTGTGTCCATGTCCTCTATTCTGTACCATTGATAAATCTGTATATTTTGGTACCAATACGATGCCATTTTTGTTCCTATTGCTTTGTAGTATAGTTGAAGTTCTGGTATTGTGATAGCCCCTACTTCGTTCTTCCTACTAAGGATTGCTTTACCAATTCTGTTTTCTTATTCTTCCAGATGGCTTGCTCTATTTCTGTAAGGTACTTCATTAGGGTTTTAATTGGAATTGCATTGAATCTGTGTAGCACTTTTGGTACTATGGCCATTTTGACAATATTAATTCTGCCTATCCACGATCTTGGGAGATCTTTTCATCTTCTAAGGTTTTCTTTAATTTCTTTCTTTAGTGTTCTGTAGTTCTCATTGAAGAGGTTTTCAACCTCTACAATTTTGTGAGATTGATTCCCAAGTATTTACTTTTTTCAAGGCTATTGTGAATTGGGTAGTTTTCCTAATTTCTCTTTCTGATGATTCATCATTTAAATATAAAAATGCATTGGATTTATGAGCATTGATCTTGTAATCTGCTAATTTACTGAATTCATTTATGAGTTCTAAAAGTTTTCTGCTGGAATTTCCAGGTTCCTTTAAATATTTAATCATGTCATCATTGACAGGGATAGTTTGAGTTCTTTTTTTCCTATTCATATCCCTTTAATTTCTTTGCTATGTCTAATTGCTATGGCTAGAGTTTCAAGGACGATGTTCAATAGAAGTGGTGAAAGAGGGCATCCCGGTCTTGTTCCAGTTTTTAGGGGGAATGCTTTCAGTTTTTCACCATTTAGAATGATATTGGCCATGGGCTTAGCATAGATGGGCTTTAAAATGTTAAGGAATGTTCCCACTATCCCTATTTTTTCTAATGTTTTGAGCATGAAGGGCTGCTATATTTATCGAATGCTTTTTCTGCATCTATTGAAATAATCATGTGATTCTTAACTTTAAGTCTGTTGATATAGTGAATGACATTTATTTATTTATTTATTTTTACTTATTATTTTTTATTGCGGTGCTGGGGATTGAACCCAGTGCCTTGTGCTTGCAAGGTAAGCACTCTACCAACTGAGGTATCTCCCCAGCCCCAAATGACATTTACTGATTTCTGGATGTTGAACCAACCTGCATCCCTGGGTTAAAACCCACTTGATTCTGGTGCACACTCTTTTTGATATATTTCTGTATGTGATTTGCTAAAATTTTGTTGAGAAATTTTGCGTCAATGTTCATTAAGGATATTGGTCTAAAACTTTCTTTCTAAATGTGTCTCTGTCTGGTTTAGCTATCAGGGTAATATTGACTTCATAGAATGGTTTGAGAGGGTTCTTTCATCTTCTAATTCTTGGAATACTTTGAAGAGTATTGGAATGAGATCGTCTTTAATGGCTTTGTAGAACTTGGCTGAGAACCCATCTGGTTCTCATCCGGACCCATCCAGGCTTTACTTTTTTGGTAGGCTTTTGATGACTTTTTCTATTTGATTGCTTGAAATTGATTTATTTAAGTTGTGTATGTCCTCCTCATTCATTTTAGGTAACTTTATGTCTCTATAAACTTGTTGATGTTTTCAAGGTTTTCTGCTTGTTAGACTATAGATTTTCAAAATAGCTGCTAATTATGTTTTGATTTTCACTCATGTTTGTAGTGATATATCCTTGTTAATTCCAAATTTTAGTAATATGAGTTTTCTCTCTCTTTCTCTTTGTTAGTGTGGCTAAGGGTTTATCAATTTTGTTTATTTTTTCAAAGAACAAACTCTTTATTTTGTTCATTGTTTCTTTTGATTCAGTTTCATTGATTTCATCTCTGATTTTAACAATTTCCTGACTTCTACTACTTTTGGTGTTGGTCTGCTCTTCTTTTTCTAGGGTTTCGAGCTGTAGTGTTAAGTCATTTATTTGTTGATTTTTTCTTCTTTTGTTGAATGTGCTCCATGAAATAAATCTTCCTCTAAGTACTGCTTTCATAGTGTCTCAGAGATTTGATATGTGTCTTTGTTCTCATTTACTTCTAAGAATTTTTTTTTATTTCCCTTCTGATATCTTCTGTTATCCATTCATCATGTAATAGTGTATTATTTAATCTCCAGTTGTTGGAGAAGTTTCTGTTTTTTATTCTGTCATTTATTTCTAATTTCAATCCATTATGGTCTGATAGAATACAAGGTACTATCTCTATCTTCTTGTATTTGCTAACAGTAGCTTTCTGGCAAAAACTATGGTCTGTTTGAGAGAAGGATCCATGTGCTGTTGAAAAGAAAGTATATTCACTCTTTGCTGCATGGTATATTGTATATATGTCCAGTAAGTCTAAATTGTTGATTGTGTTGAGCTCTATGGTTTCTTTATTCAATTTTTGTTTGGAAGATCTATCCAGTGGTGAGAGAGGTGTGTTAAAATCGTCTAGTATTATTGTGTTGTGGTCTATTTGATTTCTGAAATTGAGAAGGATTTGTTTGATGTACATGAATGAGCCAATATTTAGGGCATAGATATTTATGATTCTTATGTCTTGCTGATTTACACTTCCCTTAAGCAGTATGTATTGTCCTTCTTTATCCCTTCTGACTAGTTTTGGCTTGAAGACCACATCATCTGAAATGAGGATGGATACTCCAGCCTTTTTGCTGTGTCCATGTGCATGGTATGTTTTTTCACATCCTTTCACCTTTAGTCTGTGGGTATCTCTTTCTATGAGATGAGTCTCTTGCAGGCAGCATATAGTTGGATTTTTCTTTTTAATCCAATCCACCAGTCTATGTCTTTTATTGATGAGTTCAGGCCATTAACATTCAGGGTTATTATTGTGATATGATTTGTATTCCCTGTCATTTGACTCATTTTTGTTTTTTAACATGATTTTCTTTCTTCTTTATTTGACAATTCCTTTAGGGTTGTTCCTCCCGTTGCTGATTTGCATCATTGTTTTTCATCTTTTCCTCATGGAATATTTTGCTGAGAATGTTCTGTAATGCTGGCTTTCTTTTTGTAAATTCTTTTAGCTTTTGTTTATCATGGAAGGATTTTATTTCATCATCAAATCTGAAAGTAAGTTTTGCTGGGTATAAGATTCTTGGTTGGCATCCATTTTCTTTCAGGGCTTGGTAAATGTTGTTCCAGGCCCTTCTAGCTTTTAGGGTCTGGATTGAAAAATCTGCTGATATTTTTATGGTTTCCCCTGAATGCAATTTTATTCTTTTCACTTCCAGCCTTTAAAATTCTGTCTTTATTTTGTTTTCATAATAATGGGCCTTGGTGTGAGTCTTTTGTAACTTTGTATATTTGGAGTCCTATAAGCCTCTTGTACCTTTTTTTCCATTTCATTCTCCAGATGCGGGAAATTTTCTGATATAATTTCATTGACTAGATTGTTGATTCCTTTGGTTTGTTTCTCTAAGCCTTCCTCAATCCCAATAATTCTTAAAGTTGGCCTTTTCATGATATCTCATAATTCTTGTAGATTCTGTTCATGATTTCTTACCATTTCTTTGTTTGTTCAACTTTGTTTTCAAGGTTAAATATTTTGTCTTCAATGTCTAAGGTTTTGTCTTCCAGGTGTTCTATCCTACTGGATATGCTTTCTATGGAGTTTTTAACTTGGTGTATTGTTTCCTTCACTTCGATTTCTGTTTGTTTTTCAGAATCTCTAACTCTTTATTGTAATGATCCTTTTCTTTCCATATTTGTTATTTAACTGTTGATTGATGTGATCATTTAATGCCTGCATTTGCTCTTTCATCTCTTCGTTTGCTTCCCTGATTGTTTTAATTATATAAATTCTGAACTCCCTTTCTGACATTTCTTCTGCTGTGCTGTGCTGCTTGCTGCCGGCCAGTGGAACAAAGGACACGTACTCTTCAGAAGTTCATGAAGCAGCTTCCGCTTTATTTGTATAACACCCTCAATATATGAGCAGTCTCATGCATAAGCAATTGTAATGAGATATGTCCATTCAATCCTACTAAAGGTCAAGTAATCAAGAGCTTAAGCATACATGTAAGATATATGTGTCCACGCACTAGGCGGCTGAACTAAATATCATACAGCCAATGGTAAACACTTCCTGTGTTTCTCAAGGTGCATTCAGCATGCCCTTTGGCTCTCAGCCAGTCGCCATCTTGGATGCATGTGGCGTAACCCTGGGCCCCGGGTCTCGCCTGCCACTTTTCCTCCTGTCTGTTTATAAAAGACAGTGTGCCTGTCTTAGGTTGTCCACGGCAAAGCAACATCCTTACCCTTCATTGGACAATGATGCTCTAGCCCCTATTTCCTGTTATAGGTTGGGATGAGCTCCCCATGAATCTTACCCATCTTTGTCTACTGATCCAGCATATTTAACCAGACTTGGGGGGATGAGCCAGCATCAGTTGTGATGAGAGCTTGGCGAATAATGGCTGTTTCTCTGCGCCAATGTATACACATTTTGTATAAACACTATATGCGCAGAACAGATACAACACACAGTAAACATCCCATGGACAAAAATCCAAATCATTCTTTTCCCCATTGAACAGTGGACTGGAGAAATGTGGCCAATTGTTTTAAAAATTGGAGGATATAGAATAGAAGAGTTGGAAAGGGGTACAGGATAGGGCCACGTCTTTACTATCCCCCATAGTTCACACGAGTCTCCTCCATTAAATTGGTGAGAAATCACCAACACCATCAGCGGGAGAAGCCTCCTCATCTTCCTGTTTTGGGGTCTCTGCTGAGGCCTTGACCAATCTCTCTGGCACCCAAATTGGTGATTGTGCGTCCTGTGGGAAAACACAAACAGACCCTCGGGTCCAGATTAATACCAAAACTGGATCTTTCCATTATCTGGATAGAATGTCCTTCCAGAGCAATTGAGGCAGATGTTTTTTATTAGGCTCTGAATGATGGTCAGCAGCCGATCAGCCCTCAGAATCGAGATTTATTAAATTTAAAAGGAACAAGGGAACAGATAATTTGTCTTTTGGGGATCTGTATGACGCCCATTCCCCCTTTTTGTTTAAAAATCATGTTTTTTAGTGTTAAGTGGGTGCACTCAACAATGCTTTGTCCAGTAGGATTATAGGGAATTCCTGTGACATGTTGAATACCAAAGTTGGAACAAAATTGTTTAATGGCCTGGGACATATATCCAGGACCATTATCTGTTTTAATTTGTTTGCGAACCCCCAGGATGGAGAAAGAGTGTAAACAGTGCGTTATTACATCTTTGGTTTTTTTCTCCAGTATGAACAGAGGCCTTAATAATTCCTGAAAAGGTATCAATAGACACATGAATGAATTGTAGTTTTCCAAATTCTGAATAATGAGTTACATCCATTTGCCAAATATAATTGGGCTGAAGCTCTTTTGGATTTACTCCTAACGAGGGGTTAGGAATAAGTGTAGCACATTTAGCACAAGACATGACTGTGTCCCGAGTTGTTGCCTTAGTAATTTTATAGTGTGTACATAGAGTGAAAGAATTTACGTGAAATTTGGAATGAAAAGTTTTTTCATTTTCAAGCGTATTAAAGATGTGTGGGTTTCTGGGTGCCATGTCTGTTAAATCATTGTGTAGACTTAGAGGACCTAGAAGGCCAGTATGAGCCCAAACATGCTCAATAAAAAAAAGGATCTCTTCTGTCCCAGATAAGTTTTTGTAAGCATTGTAAATATTTAGTAATAGTGGAGGTGAGGGAAATCAGACCAGTTAATTCTAAATTTTGAATAGCATTAACAACATATCAGAGAATAGGTTAAAGGGCTCTTGGTGGGTTTTGAATACTTCTATAGCTACTAATAGTTCTGTTTGTTGTGCAGATAGAGTATTAAACAGCAATGTTTCTGAAACATTATCTATAGTAATAGCTCCCATACCATTTTTTGATCCATCAGTAAATATAAGGGAAGCTCCTATAATAGGTTCTTTTCTGGTGACTTTAGGAAAAATTATAGGATGTTGACTCCAAAATTGGAGAAGAGGATCAGATGGCAAATGATTGTCAAACACAGCAGAAGTACTAGTAAAGACTATAGCCCATGAATTTGAATTATTAATAAGATATTGTTGAGGGATGTGATCCAAAGGTGAAAAGAGTTTAATTCTGCCACAGATTCAGTAAACAAAGATAAGACCTTGTTAGGGGCATAATTCATGTGAACCCGTAGAATAGGACCCTTTTGCCAAAACACTCCTGTGGGTATGAACTAGCAAAATATCATCCATATAGGAATAGATTAAAAGTTGAGGGTTCTGATTACCTTGCCCTTCCTATGGTCCTTGGCCTGGTCAGCATGTCTAGATTCCATTGAGGATTGCCCGCAACTGCATTACGTCGGGCAGTATCAGAGTATAACTCCTGGTTAGACACTTTCCACATGAGATATTGTCCCCCAGATAATCATGCCTTTGCTAAATTACCCCAATCAGATGAGGAGTAAGATTTTGACTTGCAACATTCTCTAATAAAGAACTGGTAAATGCAGCTTGTACTCCATAGGACATAACTGCCTCTTTTAACTGTTCTACTAATTTTATATCTAATATTTGATGATATCTCTGATTGTTTTGATCTTCAAATACTGGGAATATTGGGAACACTGATCGAGATTCTATATCAGCCCACTGTCTGGGGACTGCCCCTGTGCAGCAGGTACATGCGCCCGTGCAACTTGGAAAAGAGTAGTGATCTGGATTTTTTACAATGGAGGGCGTGGTGCAGTAGGGGTTAAATGCCACTGAGGGAACTTCTTTTCTAGCTCTGTTTCAGATAGCTCCTGTTCTTCAGAGTTACATCCCTTTTCTGAGTCTAACCATCTACTTTCTCTTTCAGAAGCTCAACTTGATTGTTCTTCTTTTACAGTTTCTAATATCTTTTCCCCTTCTCTTAACTGTTCTTGAAATTTTGGTTTTTTGGAAGTCAGACAGAAATGAACTAATGTCCATATTGCCACAACAACAACAAACAGAAACCAAACAAGAAAAGGTAACACAAATAACACCTTACACATATTCATTTACTACAGGACGTCCTCTGCTGTCTCTTGGGACAGCCTTTCGTTACCTTCCCTCACTAGGGGAAGCTTCCATTACGCTCCCTCTCTAGGGGATCCTCCCCTTAAAACCTTAATGCAACCATTTCCTCAAATAGGGAAACCTGCTAGTTGACTGTGCTAGTGAAAAATTTTCTTCTTTATTACTTACCTGAGTGCTCACCACTCTCTGTATGGGCCACCACTTGCCACTTGCCACTGACCAGCGGGACAAATGACACGTACTCTTCAGAAGTTCATGAAGCAGCTTCTACTTTATTTGGATAACACCCTCAATATATAAGCAGTCTCACGCATAAGCAATTGTAGTCAGAAATGTCCATCCAATCCTATTAAAGGTCAAGTGATCATGAGCTCAAGCATACATGTAAGATATATGTGTCCACACACTAGGCAGCTGAACTAATTATCATACAGCCAATGGTAAGCACTTTCTGTTTTTCTCAAGCCTCATTCAGCATGCCCTTTGGCTCTCAGCCAGTCGCCATCTTGGATGCATGTGGCATAACCCTGGGCCCGGGTCTCGCCCACCACAGTGCTGTCATTGGGTTTTATTGATATAGTATCTAGGTTTGTTTGGGACATTTTCTTCCCTTGTTTTCTCATATTGGTCAGACATCAGTGGGACTCTGAGATATTGCAGATTTCCTCTATTGGCTTATATTGTCCCTGTAGATTTCCAGTATAATACCTCCCAGCCTTCAGTAGCCTAATGTTTTCGAGGAACTTGATAATGCAGTGCTTCCAAAGAAAGCTGCCCCTAGCCCGCTACTGGGTCAAGGACTGGGGACTGGTTCTGCTAGGAAATTCTCTCACTGGGCAGGCCTGATCTGAGAAGCTTGCTGTAGACAGGGTCTGCCTCTGTTAGAGACAGCCAGGCTGCTTTGGAAAGCCTCTTGCTGTCTTGTGTCAGTACCAGAAGCCACCTGCAAGCCAGGACCCATTACTCAGTTCAGGGCTGGGGGTTGGTTCTGCATGGCAATCCTCTCACTGGGCAGGCCTGCTCCAAGAAGCTGGCTGTGGACACCACCTGCTACTGAAGGGAGCAGGGCTGTTCAGGAAAGTCTCTTGTTGTCCTGCCCTGGTCCCAGAAGCCACCTTTGGGCAGGGCCTGCTGCTGGGTCCGGGGCTTGGGGTTCACTCTGTGCTGAGAAGTTCTCACTGTGTGGGCCTGCTCTGAGAAGCTGGCTGTCAATCACGCCTACTGCTGGAGGGAGCAGGGCTGCTTGGGGAAGACTCTCGTTGGCCTACCCTGCTCTGAGAAGCTGCCCACTGTCCAGACCTGCCACCTGGGCCCAGGTTCACCCAGTGGGAGAGACTCATCCTGTGGCTCTATGTTGGTCTGAGTCTCTCAATACCTCCCCTTCTTGAATCCTGAGTTCTTGAGTGATGGGAGATGCAGTCACCCTCTAGTCTGCCATCTTGTATTTCCTAATTTTACATTTTTTACTACCAATATAAGAGAGGTGACTATGAGGAACTCTTTGTCCAGTGGTTACCGTACAAAAAATGAAATTATAAAATTCTGGAAGCATACTAAGAATTTCAGAAACTATAAATATCACCTTAATATTTGTCAAAGATTTATCAATAGTAGTAAATAATAATTTTAAAAATGAAAAAATGTAATTTAGAAAATGAAAATTCTCTGTGCCTTGCAACCTGAATTACTGTTTGCAGTTGTTAAATGACCTATTTATCATTTGTTTCCTTATTTTAAGCACTATCTGGAGCAATACAAGAAGTGAAACTCCCAGTTTTCCCCACTTTTAGAGGAAACACTTGGGCAGTCCCTCTTCATGTTCCCAGCATTAAGTCCTAATTGCCTCTCTTCAGAAGCATTTCTCTGACTTTCAATTCCACCTTTTATTTTCTCTTTATCTAATTGTTTGTAGAAGGGAATTTTTCCATAATATTATTTTCCATAATATTTAATTGTCCACACTTAAATATTAATACCGTTTTGAAAAACACTAAAATAATTGTGGAGAAGATATCTGAACTAAAGCATGTTTGATTTTTTTAAAAAAAATCTGTCTTCCTGAAGAAACGATGTTTGAAGCCAACTGAGATTGACTAAGGCTCTCTGTAGAAATTAGGGGGTGATTCCTATTCTTGTATTTCCCATGTTACACATGAAGATGGATCAGTACTCCATGACCCCAGATATCGTATGAGACTGAAGAAAGAAGAGACAAAGTCAAACTCTGAAAAATTTTAAAACTACAGTTAAATCACATAAATAAGAAGAAAAACAATTAAGTTTATATAACTCAAACTAATTACTGGGGAATGCACTAAGTTCTGTTGGAGAAATGAAAACAAAGTAGATTATATATTGCTCAACTTGAAGAAAATGGCTCCATGATTCAATGCACCTCATGGATTTTAAATACATGTCTGCTTTCCATCACAGATTTCATACAAAGAAGAAAAGAAGAAAACAAACCTATCGTATAGTCCTGCAATTCACAGCAAGGGAGAGAAGCCTGACCCATGTTCATATTCGTTCATCACATCACTCATCATCATCTGAATTTTTTGTTTTATTTGCATTCTTCTATAGTCTACTATCATATTTTACCCCTAGAGTAATAAAATTATGTAAAATTCCAGTAATTTTCTTGTTTACCTAAACCCAGCATCTGGAATAGCTTGGCCATATTTGTGTCACCAGTAATGTTTTCTGAGCAATTACTGTTTTAGATCTTACCCTGCAAAGGCATGGGGGAATAGTATCCTCTTTTATTATTTCAAGAGTGTGTATTGTATCTGTTACAGGACTCAAGAAGACCCAAAGCCTACTGTGGTGCTATTCATTTTTAAATTAATGGAATAAAGTCAGTCAACATTAGAAGTTAGTCAATAATGTCACAATATTGTTATTTATTAATTACTCTGCAGAATGTCAGTAATTGCTGCTAAATATGTAAAATGATGAATATCACATGGTCAAAACTTTAAAGATGTGCACCAGTGTTGTGGGAATGATAAACACACACATATTCGCTGCAATTTAGTATAATATGTCAATATTCAAACAAAATACAAAAGTGGAAGAATGCATTAGAAATTACAAATAAGTTTTCAGAGGAAAAGTGCTTTTGAGCCACATCTCAGGTCCAGTGCATTTTCATCGTTTGTCTAATAAAAGAGGCATCTCTGTCAGCTCTGAAGAGGAGGTCACTCAGGAGTGAGCTTCAGGTTTGTGTCATGGAGGAGCTGAGATGGGGACCAGACACAGGTGACAGGCAGATTAGATGGGACCCCTTGAATTTCACCATGACTGTGAAATTAAAAACAACTTGCCTGAGTAGGGCCACCAACGCCGTGCCATGTGGGACAAACACATTTCCAGAGAAGCCCAGAGAGACTCAGCAAGAAGGTCACTCTTCAAAGAAAGGGTATGATTAACATGGCAAGGTCCTGAGGAGACCCTGGTTTGCAGAGAGCAGAGGAAATGATGATGTAGGTGACAAGGGATTGCGGGATTGATTAGGGAACCTGCTCATTGTAACTGTTACCACTGCTGGCCAGAACCTGCACATGCCCATGTACTCCTTCCTCAGGAACCTGTCCATCTTGGACATGTGCTTCATTTCCATCACTGTCCCCAATGCCTATGTCAACTCTCTCACTGGCAATAGGGCCATTTCAGTGGCTGACTGTGCAAAGCAGATCTTGGTCATTTTTTGTGCATGTGCTGAACTTCAGTTTCTCTCCATCATGGCCTGGGACTACTATGTAACCATCTGCCAGATCATCCAGTACTCTATAACTATGAACCCTCAGCTTTATGTCTGCATGACCCTTCCTTCCCTGCCCAGTGGTCTGGCATATGCAGGTGTGCACACTGGAAAAACATTCCAGTTGTCCTTCTGCCAGTCAAACGTGGTCCTTCAGTTCTCCTGTGATGTCTGCTGTCTGCTGAGACTGCCAACATCATGGTCCTTATTTTGTCACTGCTGCAGTGGTCTGTGGTGGTTGCTTTACTTTTATTACCATGTCATATATTCACATATTTTCTGCTGTGTTGAAATTTCCCACCAGAGAGACAGGGAAGGCCTTCTCCACCTGCACCGCTCACATCCTCATGGGGTCCATCTTCTTTATTTCGGGGACAGGTGTGTATCTGAGGCCTTCAGTAACCTCTGACACACTGCAGAACATCTTTGACTTTGTCTTTTATTCCTCCCTTCTTAAATCCCCTCATCTACACTCTCAGGAACAAACAGATGGGAAAGCTGTGAGGAGTGTCATGGGAAGACAGTTGTTCTCAGGGAAATAATTAGAATGAATTCATAATTATCCTAATTTCACTGAGTGGAGTTCTGGAGTAGAACAAATGCTCTTCATATTTGTTTTTTAAAGTTATACTACCTGTCATTATATCACCTTACTGGAATCTGAGTCATTTTATTGAGGAATTTTTTGATTTACCACATCATTTCCATGGATCCTTCATAAAATGTGTAATTTTATCAATGCATCTTTGAATGCTTAAATATGATTCAATATATTTGCATAAATTCTTCTTGTCTATATTTATTAGATTCATCAAATATGTCACAGAACCTATGTCAAATACTGTCACAGAGGAAAACTATAATCAAATCAAGATAACTTACACTCACATAATCTGCTCTTATTCAGAGGAATAGTCAAATGAATTTGCAAACATACTCATACATAATTGTGTCAATTTAATTAATTTGGAAATATTCAATGATCAAATCCTAAAGAAGTTCTGACCAATCTATCTGGCATTTGAGAAAAGAAGAAATTCCTTGCCCATGAAGAACACAGAAGTTCATGGTGACCACAGCCCTTGGCCCCACAGTCAAATCCTTCCACTGGTGAAGAACATACTGTGCTCCCTTGGCCATGATGGACACCAGTCTTTTATTATGTCCATGACCCAGTGTGGGGGTGCAAGCCTAGGGGCTGAGTTGCAGGTCAGCTCTGAAGGTTCACCTTCCACACATCTTATTTAAGTGCTATCCATGCTAATGTGTTACATCTGAAAATTATGAAAAGATGGGCCGTTGTTGTCTGGCTAAATTTCTGACCTAGTTCCACTCTTTGACTGCTCTCCATTTACTGTACTTCTTAAAGGAATCTTGTATCTGTAATTGTTCCCTAAACCCTTATGTCAGTGTTTGTGTTTCGTTTTCATTTTGGGATTTTCTTCTGACTTTTTGTTTTTGGTTTTTGTTTGTTTGATTTTACCAGAGACTGAACACAGTCCTCCCCATTTTTTATTTTACTTAGAGTCAGGGTCTTGCTAGGTTGTTCAGGGCCTTCCTGACTTGCTGATGCTGGCTTGGAAACCCCAATACACCTGCCCTAGCCTCCTCATGCACTGTGTCTGCAGGTGTGCAGCACCATACCTGTCTGGTGCAGCTTTTCAGCATCTCCCACAGTTATTTCTCTCCAAAGGTTTTCATGTATTAACTGGGATAAACTTTGTGAATTATTAATAACTGACTTATGCTCAAGGTTAAGTTAACTGGGATTACTTATATGACAAAATGAAAAGAAATTTATATAATATCACAATCACATTAAATTCCAAATTCTGAAAATCAATTTTGTTCAATCCTACACTAATAGAAAAAAACATGGAGATAAACAAACATATACTTAATATTTACTGATCTTGAAATATACTTTGATTATTTAATTTATGTTTTATGTTATTTTAAATTACACGGGAAGTTAGACTATGCTTGTAATTGCAGCAGCTCAGGAGGCTGAGGAGGGAGGATGGTGAGTTTAAAGGCACATTCCACAACTTACTGAGGCCCTCAACAATTCATTGAGAACTTGTCTCTAAATAAAACACAAAACGAGCTTGGGAATGTGGCTCACTGAGTACCCCTGAGTTCAATCCCCCCAAAAAAAAGGTATTTTAAGATGTTTTAATTTGAAAGACCCACTTGCAGAGGATATGAAAAAGAATGTTGACAATAAGGAGTTCATGATGTCCCAAATCTTGTGTGAATAAAATCCTGTAGCTTTGTAGGTGTGCTATTGACCTTCTGCAGAATTTAGCAAAAGCATTTACTCTGTGTGACAGTTTTGAACTAGGAAAAAAGTTTTTTAGTAACATCAGTTATGTAAAAACTGTATATTGGAAAGGAAGCTTTTCTAAAATATTAAGTCAACCCTTATAAGGAAACTATATTTTGGAGTGCTTGTTAGAGCCTTTTACATGATTATGTTTGTCATTTCTTTGTAGAAAAGAACCTTCAGAAGAAGAAAGACTTAGAGCAGCCCATAGTTACATGTTTGATGAAAGTATACCAACTGAAAAAACAAAGTAGTAACTTATTCTCTATGGTATTTTAAGGTAAAGTTCATTACTGGTGTTGCCGCCCGCAGCAACAATCCCACGGAAATTTATCGGAGGTGGACTGGGAATGAACTACTTCTATTTCTGGGCTGCTTCCTTGCTCGCTTTTAGAGGAAGAGACACTTTGCTTAGAGGAAGAGAGGTTTTGCTTAGAGGAAGAGAGGCTTTGCTTAATTTTAGAGGTGCTATGCTTTCAGAGAGGCTATGCTTTCAGAGGTCTACTGCTTCTTAGAGGTGGGTCACTACTTGGAGGTGCAGGGTGTGGCATGTGGCATACGGCCTGCAGCCTGCAGCCTGTGACCCACAGGTGTGTTCTTAGTCCTCCATCCTGCAATTAACTCCCAGATGAAGAAAATGTCTTATATACACTAAGGCAGACAATCTGCTTAGGATTAAGTAGCACATTTGGAGCATGTGCCATAGTACCAATTAAGAATGAGGAACATCTGTTGACCACTAGCCCAGAAGAGACATCAACCAATCAGGCAAAGGTAGATCACGCCATGTTAATACTAATTATGTGCCACCTCTTGGCCCAATGCCAGCCACCATCTTAGAGCTGCTTAAACATGTCTCTACAACTGGAAATATTATACAACCATCAGAATTTTATTTTAACAGCTATAGAAAAAGCTATTATATCACACAAAAATCATCACCAAAACTCATCTGCCTTACAAAAACAATTTTATATTTCTAGAGAGGAAGCTAGAACTATTGCTAAAAATTGCATGTTTGTCCTAAATTTATTCCTTCTCCACTGATAGGAGTTAATCCTCGAGGACTTTTACCTAATGTCTTATGGTAAATGGATGTAACTCATATATCAGAATTTGAAAATTGTCTTATGTTCATGTTACAGTCGATATCTTTTCTCATGTTATTGTAGTTTCAGCCAAAACTGGAGATGCCTACAAGGATGTGATTCAACTTTATTCCTTTGTTTTTCTGTTTTAGGAATGCCTAAAAAACTAAAAACTGATAATGCTCCTGTTTATACATCAAAAGCATTTAAAGATTTCTGTTCCAGGTTTAATATTTCATATTCTACAGGAATTCCTTATAACCCACAAGGACAAGAAATAGTAGAAAGGAGCCATCAAAGATTAAAAATACAGAAGAACCTTATTGGCGATCCCAGATGGCGGACTAGAGGGTGACTGCATCTGCAATCACTCCAGAAC
The DNA here is from genome assembly GCF_902686455.1 of Sciurus vulgaris. Lineage (NCBI taxonomy): Eukaryota > Metazoa > Chordata > Mammalia > Rodentia > Sciuridae > Sciurus > Sciurus vulgaris. The sequence continues at coordinate 5,784,629 of NC_136466.1, forward strand.
CCAGGATTCAAGAAGGGGAGGCATTGAGAGACTCACACTAAAATAGAGCCTCAGGGTGAGCCTCGCCCACCCAGTGAAGTGCGGCCCAGGCGGCAGGCCCAGATTTGGGTGGCTTATTAAAGTAGGGCAGAGCAGCGAGAGTCCTCCCTAGACACTCCGGTGGTGGGCTCCTCCCACAGGGCCAGATTCTCCAGCATCTTGGAGCAGGCCCCGCAGTGAGAGCCTTTCTGCACAGAACCAAGCTTCAAGTACCTGAACCAGGGTGGAGAGTTCCTGCCCATAGGTTGCTTCAGGGACCAGGACAGGGCAGCCAGGGACTTCCCCAAGCAGCCTGCAGCCCGGCCCCCTCCAGCAGGAAGCGCCTTTCCAGGCTAGCTTCTCGAAGCAGACCCCCCAGTGAGATCCTTTCCACAGAGAGCCAGCTCGAAGTAGTAAAACCAGTAGAAGACTAGGGGCAGCTTTCCCTGAAAGTACAGCATTATCAAGATACTCCAAAACTTCAGGCTACTGAAGGCAGGAAGGTGATACACTGGAAAACTACAGGGACAATATAAGCCAATGGAAGAATTCAGCAATATCACAAAGTCCCACTGACACCTGACCAATATGAGAAAACAAGGGAAGAAAATGTACCAAACAAACCGAGATACTATATGAATAAATTCCAATGACAGCACAGCAGAAGAAATGTCAGAAAGGAGGTCAGAATGTACATAATTAAAATGATCAGGGAAGCAAATGAGGAGATGAAAGAGAAAATGCAGGCATTAAATGATCTCACCAATCAACAGTTAAAGGAGCAAATACAGGAAGCAAGAGATTATTTCAATAAAGTGTTAGAGATATTGAAAAAAAAAAAAGAAATCCTTGAAATGAAGGAAACATTAAACCAAGTTAAAAACTCCATAGAAAGCATAACCAATATGATAGAACACCTGGAAGACAGAGCTCATATATTGAAGAAAAAATATTTAATCTTGAAAACAAAGTTGACCAAACAGAAAAGATGGTAAGAAATCATGAACAGACTCTGCAAGAATTATGGGATATTATGAAAAGGCCAAATTTAAGAATTATTGGGATTGAGGAAGGCTTAGAGAAACAAACCAAAGGAATAAACAATCTATTCAATGAAATAATATCAGAAAATTTCCGAAATCTGAAGAATGAAATAGAAAACCAAGTACAAAAGGCTTATAGGACTCCAAATATACAAAATTACAATAGACTCACACCAAGGCACATTATTATGAAAATACCTAACATACAAAATAAAGACAGAATTTTAAAGACTGCGAGAGAAAAGAATCAAATCACATTCAGGGGGAAACCAATAAGAATATCAGCAGATATTTCAATCCAGACCATAAAAGCTAGAAGGGACTGGAACAATATTTACCAAGACCTGAAAGAAAATGGATGCCAACCAAGAATTTTATACCAAGCAAAACTAATTTTCAGAATTGACGATGAAATAAGATCCTTCCATGAGAAACAAAAGCTAAAGGAATTTGCAAAAAGAAAACCAGCATTGCAGAACATTCTCAGCAAAAGTTCCATTAAGAAGACATGAAAAAAAATGATGCAAATCAGCAACGGGAGGAATTAACCTAAAGGAATAGCCAAATAAAGGGGAAATCAAATCATGTCAAAAAACAAAAATGAGTCAAATATCTCAGAATACAAATCATATCACAATAATCACCCTCAATGTTAATGGCCTGAACTCACCAATCAAAAGACATAGAGTGGCAGAATGGATTAAAAAGAAAAATCCAACAATATGCTGCCTGCAAGAGACTCATCTCATAGAAAGAGATACCCATAGACTAAAGGTGAAAGGATGGGAAAAAACATACCATGCACACAGACACAGCTAAAAAGCTGGAGTAGCCACACTCATTTCAGATAATGTGGACTTCAACCCAAAACTAGTCAGAAGGGATAAAGAAGGACATTAAATACTGCATAAAGGAAGCATAAATCAGCAAGACATAACAATCATAAATATCTATGCCCTGATCATTGGCTCATTCATGTACATCAAACAAATCCTTCTCAATTCCAGAAATCAAATAGACCACAACACAATAATACTAGGCGATTTTAACATACCTCTCTCACCACTGGATAGATCTTCCAAACAAAAATTGAATAAAGAAACCATCGATCTCAATAACACAATCCACAATTTAGACTTATATAGAATATACCATCCAACAAAAAATGAATACACTTTCTTCTCAGCAGCACATAGATCCTTCTCTAAAATAGGCCATGTTGTATGCCACAAAGCTACTGTTAGCAAATACAGGAAGATAGAGATACTATCTTATACTCTATCAGATCATAATGGATTGAAATTAGAAATAAATGACAGAATAAAAAAAAGAATCTTCACCAATACTTGCAGATTAAATAATACACTATTATATGATGAATGGATAAAAGAACACATCAGGAGGGAAATAAAAAAATTTTTAGAACAAAACGAGAACTAAGACACATCATATCAAAATCTCTGGGACACTATGAAAGAAGTACTCAGAGGAAGATTTATTTAATGGGGCACATTCAACAAAAGAAGTAGAAATCAACAAAGAAACAACGTAACACTACAGCTCAAAGCCTAGAAAAAGAAGAGCAGACCAACACCAAAAGTAGTAGAAGACAAGACATAGTTAAAATAAGAGCCGAAATCAATAAAATTGAGACAAAAGAAGCAATCACATAGCTGCTCAATTCACAATAGCCAGACTGTGGAACCAACCTAGATGCCCTTCAATTGATGAGTGGATAAAGAAACTGTGGTATATATATACAATGGAATATTACTCAGCCATAAAGAATGATAAAATTATGGCATTTGCAGGCAAATGGATGAAATTGGAGAATATCATGCTAAGTGAGATAAGCCAATCTCAAAAAGCCAAAGGACGAATGATATCGCTAATAAGTGGAGGATGACACATAATGGGGGGGAGGGAAGGGTTAGTGTTAGGGTTAGAGTTAGGGTTGAGGGGGCAAGTATGGAGGAAGGAAGTACTGTATAGAGGGTAAAGAGGGGTGGGATGGGTGGGGGGAAGGGAAAAAATAACAGAATGAATCAAACAACATTACTCTATGTAAATTTATGATTACACAAATGGTATGCCTTTACGCCATGCACAAACAGAGAAACAACATGTATCCAATTTGTTTACAATAAAAAAAATAGAAAAAAAAAGAAGCAATCAGAAAAATTAACAAACTAAATAGTTGGTTCTTTGAAAAAATAAACAAAATTGATAAACCCTTAGCCACACTAACAAAGACAAAGAGGGAGAAAACTCAAATTACTAAAATTTGGAATGAACAAGGAAATATCACAACAGACACAAGTGAAACACAAAACATAATTAGAAGCTAATTTGAAAATCTATACTCCAACAAAACAGAAAACCTCGAAGACATCAACAAGTTTCTAGAGACATATGAATTACCTAAACTGAATGAAGAGGACATACACAACTTAAATAAATGAAATTCAAGCAATGAAATAGAAGAGGTCATCAAAAGCCTACCAACAAAGAAAAGTCCAGGACCAGACAGGATCTCAGCCAAGTTCTACAAAACCTTTAAAGAAGAGCTCATTCCAATACTTCTCAAAGTATTCCATAAAATAGAAGAGGAGAGAACCCTCCCAAACTCATTCTATGAAGCCAATATCACCCTGATACCTAAACCAGACAGAAACACATCAAGGAAAGAATATTTCAGACCAATATCCTGAATGTACATCCATGCAAAAATTCTCAATAAAATTTTAGCAAATCGCATACAAAAATAGATTTAAAAGATAGTGCACCACGATCAAGTGTGTTTTATCCCAGGGATGGAAGGTTGGTTCAACATCCGGAAATCAATAAATGTCATTCAACATATCAACAGACTAAAAGTCAAGAATCACATGATTATTTCAATAGATGCAGAAAAAGTATTTGATAAAATACAGCACCCCTTCATGCTCAAAACACTAGAAAAAATAGTGATAGTGGGAGCATTCCTTAACATTGTAAAGGCCATCTACGCTAAGCCCATGGCCAATATCATTCTAAATGGTGAAAAACTGAAAGTATTCCCTTAAAAACTGGAACAAGGCAGGGATGCCCTCTTTCACCACTTCTATTCAATATCCTTCTTGAGACTCTAGCCAGAGCAGTTAGACAAAACAAAGAAATTAAAGGATAAGAATTGGAAAAGAGGAACTCAAACTATCCCCGTTCACTGATGACATGATTATATATTTAGAGGAACCTGCAAATTCCACCAGAAAACTCTTAGAACTCATAAGTGAATTCAGTAAAGTAGCAGGTTACAAGATCAATGCTCATAAATCCAATGCATTTTTATACATAAGTGATGAATCTTCAGAAAGAGAAATTAGGAAAACTACCCCATTCACAATAGCATCGAAAAATATAAAATACTTGGGAATGAAGCTCACAAAACAGGTGAAAGACCTCTACAATGAGAACTACAGAACACTAAAGAAAGAAATTAAAGAAAACCTTAGAAGATGGAAAGATCTCCCATGTTCTTGGATAGGCAGAATTAATATGGTCAAAATGGCCATACTACCAAAAGTGCTATACAGATTCAATGCAATTCCAATTAAAATACCAATGATGTACCTTACAGAAATAGAGCAAGCAAATATGAAATTCATCTGGAAGAATAAGAAACCCAGAATAGGTAAAGCAATCCTCAGTAGAAACAGCGAAGCAGGGAGTATGGCAATACCAGATCTTCAACTCTATTACAAAGCAATAGTAACAAAAACGGCATGGTATTGGGACCAAAATAGACAGGTAGATCAATGGTACAGAATAGAGGACATGGACACAAACCCAAATAAATTCAATTTTCTCATACTAGACAAAGGTTCCAAAAATATGCAATGGAGAAAAGGTAGCCTCTTCAACAAATGGTGTTGGGAAAACTGGAAAACCATATGCAACGGAATGAAACTGAATCCCTATCTCTCACCCTGCACAAAACCCAACTCAAAGGACTTAAAATCTGCATACTACAGAGATACAGCCACATCAATGTTCATAGCTGCTCAATTCACAATAGCCAGACTGTGGAACCAACCTAGATGCCCTTCAATTGATGAGTGGATAAAGAAACTGTGGTATATATATACAATGGAATATTACTCAGCCATAAAGAATGATAAAATTATGGCATTTGCAGGCAAATGGATGAAATTGGAGAATATCATGCTAAGTGAGATAGGCCGATCTCAAAAAGCCAAAGGACAAATGATATCGCTGATAAGTGGAGGATGACACATAATGGGGGGGAGGGAAGGATTAGTGTTAGGGTTAGAGTTAGGGTTAGGGAGGGGGGCAAGTATGGAGGAAGGAATTACTGTATAGAGGGTAAAGAGGGGTGGGAGGGGTGGGGGAAGGGGGAAAAAATAACAGAATGAATCAAACAACACTGCTCTATGTAAATTTATGATTACACAAATGGTATGCCTTTACGCCATGTACAAACAGAGAAACAACATGTATCCCATTTGTTTACAATAAAAAAAAAAGAAAAAAAAAAAAAACTCAACTCAAAATGTATCAAGGACCTTGGAATCAGACCAGAGTCTCTGAATCTTATAGAAGAAATAGTAGGTCCAAACCTTCAACTTGTTGGCTTAGAATCAGACTTCCTTAACAGGACTCCCATAGCACAAGAAATAAAAGCTAGAATCAACCACTGGGATAGATTCAAACTAAAAAGCTTTCTCTCAGCAAAGGCAACTATCAGTAATGTGAAGAGAGAGCCTACAGAGTGGGAGAATATCTTTGCTTCTCATACTTCCGATAAAGCACTAATTTCCAGAATATATAAACAACTCAAAAAACTCTACACCAAGAATACAAATAATCCAATCAAAAATGGGTTAAGGAAATGAACAGACACTTCACAGATGAAAATGTACAAGCAATCAATAGATATATGAAAAAATGTTCAACATCTCTAGTAATAAGAGAAATGCAAATCAAAACTACCCTAAGATTTCATCTCATCCCAACTATAATGATGATTATCAAGAACACAAGCAACAATAGGTGTTGGCAAGGATGTGGGGAAAATGGTACACTTATACATTGCTAGTGGGGTTGCAAATTAGTGCAGCCACTTTGGAAAGCAGTATGGAGATTCCTCAGAAAGCTTGGAATGGAACCTCCATTTGACCCAGCTATGCCACTCCTTCGCCTATACCAAAAGGACTTAAAATCAGCATACTACAGAGATGAAGACACATCAATGTTCATGGCTGCTCAATTCACTGCAGCCAGATTGTGGAACCAACCTAGATGCCCTTCAGTTGATGAATGGGTAAAGAAACTGTGGCATATATATACAATGGAACATTACTGCACCATGAAGAACCATAATATTATGGCATTTGCAAGCAAATGGATGAAATTTGAGGATATCATGCATTTCTCTTATTACTAGAGATGTTGAACATGTTTTCATATATTTATTGATTGCTTGTACATCTTCTTCTGCAACGTGTCTGTTCATTTCCTTAACCCATTAGTTGATTGGGTTATTTGTATTCTTGGTGTAGAGTTTTTTGAGTTCTTTATATATTCTGGAAATTAGTGTTCTAATGGAAGTATGAGAGGCAAAGATATTTTCCCACTCTGTAGGCTCTCTCCTCACATTACTGATAGTTGCCTTTGCTGAGAGAAAGCTTTTTAGTTTGAATCTCTCCCAGTGGTTGATTCTAGCTTTTATTTCTTGTGCTATGGGAGTCCTGTTAAGGAAGTCTGATTCTAAGCCAACAAGTTGAAGGTTTGGACCTACTTTTTCTTCTATAAGATTCAGGGACTCTGGTCTGATTTCAAGGTCCTTGATCCATTTTGAGTTGAGTTTTGTGCAGGCTGAGAGATAGGGATTTAGTTTCATTCTGTTGCATATGGAATTCCAGTTTTCCCAGCACCATTTGTTGAAGAGGCTACCTTTTCTCCATTGCATATTTTTGGAACCTTTGTCTAGTATGAGAAAATTGTATTTATTTGGGTTTGTGTCCATGTCCTCTATTCTGTACCATTGATCTACCTGTCTATTTTGGTCCCAGTACCATGCCGTTTTTGTTACTATTGCTTTGTAATAGAGTTGAAGATCTGGTATTGCCATACTCCCTGCTTCGCTGTTTCTACTGAGGATTACTTAAGCTATTCTGGATTTCTTATTCTTCCAGATAAATTTCATATTTGCTTGCTCTATTTCTGTAAGGTACATCATTGGTATTTTAATTGGAATTGCATTGAATCTGTATAGCACTTTTGGTAGTATGGCCATTTTGACCATATTAATTCTACCTATCCAAGAACATGGGAGATCTTTCCATCTTCTAAGGTTTTCTTTAATTTCTTTCTTTAGTTTTCTGTAGTTCTCATTGTAGAGGTCTTTCACCTCTTTTGTGAGGTTGATTCCCAAGTATTTTATTTTTTTTGATGCTATTATGAATGGGGTAGTTTTCCTAATTTCTCTTTCTGAAGATTCATCACTTATGTATTAAAATGCATTGGATTTATGAGCACTGATCTTGTAACCTGCTACTTTACTGAATTCACTTACGAGTTCTAAGAGTTTTCTGGTGGAATTTGCAGGTTCCTCTAAATATATAATCATGTCATCAGTGAACAGGGATAGTTTGAGTTCCTCTTTTCCAATTCCTATCCTTTAATTTCTTTGTTTTGTCTAACTGCTCTGGCTAGAGTCTTAAGAAGGATATTGAATAGAAGTGGTGAAAGAGGGCATCCCTGCCTTGTTCCAGTTTTTAAGGGAATACTTTCAGTTTTTCACCATTTAGAATGATATTGGCCATGGGCTTAGTGTAGATGGCCTTTACAATGTTAAGGAATGCTCCCACTATCACTATTTTTTCTAGTGTATTGAGCATGAAGGGGTGCTGTATTTTATCAAATGCTTTTTCTGCATCTATTGAAATAATCATGTGATTCTTGACTTTTAGTCTGTTGATATGTTGAATGACATTTATTGATTTCCGGATGTTGAACCAAACTTCCATCCCTGGGATAAAACACACTTGATCATGGTGCACTATCTTTTAAATCTATTTTTGTATGCGATTTGCTAAAATTTTGTTGAGAATTTTTGCATGGATGTACATTCAGGATATTGGTCTGAAATATTCTTTCCTTGATGTGTCTCTGTCTGGTTTAGGTATCAGGGTGATATTGGCTTCATAGAATGAGTTTGGGAGGGTTCCCTCCTCTTCTATTTTATGGAATACTTTGAGAAGTATTGGAATGAGCTCTTCTTTAAAGGTTTTGTAGAACTTGGCTGAGAACCTGTCTGGTCCTGGACTTTTCTTTGTTGGTAGGCTTTTGATGACCTCTTCTATTTCATTGCTTGAAATTCATTTATTTAAGTTGTGTATGTCCTCTTCATTCAGTTTAGGTAATTCATATGTCTCTGGAAACTTATTGATGTCTTCGAGGTTTTCTGTTTTGTTTGAGTATAGATTTTCAAAATAGCTTCTAATTATGTTTTGTATTTCACTTGTGTCTGTTGTGATATTTCCTTGTTCATTCCAAATTTTAGTAATTTGAGTTTTCTCCCTCTTTGTCTTTATTAGTGTGGCTAAGGGTTTATCAATTTTGTTTATTTTTTCAAAGAACCAACTATTTATTTTGTTAATTTTTCCAATTGTTTCTTTTGATTCAATTTCGTTGATTTTGGCTCTGGTTTTAACTATTTCTTGTCTTCTACTACTTTTGGTGTTGATTTGCTCTTCTTTTACTAGTGCTTTAAGCTGTAGTGTTCAGTCATTTCTTTGTTGGTTTCTACATCTTTTGTTGAATGTGACCCATGAAATAAATCTTCCTCTAAGTACTGCCTTCATAGTGTCCCAGAGATTTTGATATGATGTGTCTTTGTTCTCCTTTAGTTCTAAAATTTTTTTTATTTCCCTTCTGATGTATTCTGTTATCGATTCATCATATAATAGTGCATTATTTAATCTCCAAGTATTGGTGAAGATTCTATTTTTATTCTGTCATTTATTTCTAATTTCAATCCATTATGATCTGATAGAGTACAAGGTAGTATCTCTATCTTCTTGTATTTGCTAACAGTAGCTTTGTGGCATACAACATGGCCTATTTTAGAGAAGGATCCATGTGCTGCTGAGAAGAAAGTGTATTCGTTCTTTGTTGGATGGTATATTCTATATAAGTCGGTTAAGTCTATATTGTTGATTGTGTTATTGAGATCTATGTTTTCTTTATTCAATTTTTGTTTGGACAATCTATCCAGAGGTGAGAGAGGTGTGTTAAAATTGCAAGTTTTATTGTGTTGTGGTCTATTTGATTTCTGGAATTGAGAATGATTTGTTTGACGTACATGGATGAGCCAATGTTCGGGGCATAGATATTTATGATTCTTATGTCTTGCTGATTTATGCTTCCCTTAAGCATTATGTAATGTCCTTATTTATCCCTTCAGATTAGTTTTCGGTTGAAGTCCACATTATCTGAAATGAAGATGGATACTCCAACCTTTTTGCTGTATCCGTGTGCATGGTATGTTTTTTCCCATCCTTTCACCTTTAGTCTATGGGTATCTCTTTCTATGAGATGAGTCTCTTGCAGGCAGCATATTGTTGGATTTTCTTTTTAATCCAATCTGCCAGTCTATGTCTTTTGATTCATGAGTTCAGGCCATTAACATTCATGGTTATTATTGTGATATGATTTGTGTTCCCAGTCATTTGACTCATTTTTGTTTTTTTGACATGATTTGGTTTCTCCTTTATTTGGCTCTTCCTTTAGGCTCGTTCCTCCTGTTGCTGATTTGCATCATTGTTTTTCATTTCTTCCTCATGGAATATTTTCCTGTAATGTTCTATAATGCCGACTTTCTTTTTGTAAATTCCTTTAGCTTTTGTTTCTCATGGAAATAAGATCTTATTTCGTCGTCAAATCTGAAAGTAAGTTTTGCAGGGTATAGGATTCTCGGTTGGCATCCATTTTCTTTCAGGGCTTGGTAAATGTTGTTCCAGGCCCTTTTAGCTTTGAGGGTCTGGATTGAAATATCTGCTGATATTCTTATTGGTTTCCCCCTGAATGTAATTTGATTCTTGTCTCTTGCATTCATTAAAATTCTGTCTTTATTTTGTATGTTAGGTATTTTCATAATAATGTGCCTTGGTGTGGGTCTGTTGTAAGTTTGTATATTTGGAGTCCTATAAGCCTTTTGTACTTGGTTTTCCATTTCATTCTTCAGATTTCAGATATTTTCTGATATTATTTCATTGAATAGATTGTTCATTCCTTTGGTTTGTTTCTCTTAGCCTTCCTCATTCCCAATAATTCTTAAATTTGGCCTTTTCATAATATCCCATAATTCTTGCAGATTCTGTTCATGATTTCTTACCATCTTTTCTGTTTGGTCAACTTTGTTTTCAAGATTAAATATTTTGTCTTCAATATCTGAGGTTCTGTCTTCCAGGTGTTCTATCCTATCGGTTATGCTTTCTATGGAGTTTTAACTTGGTTTACTATTTCCTTCATTTCAAGGATTTCTGTTTTTTTTCAATATCTCAAATTCTTTATTGAAATGATCTCTTGCTTCCCGTATTTGCTCCTTTAACTGTTGATTGGTGCGATCATTTAATGCCTGCATTTGCTCTTTCATCTCCTCATTTACTTCCCTGATCATTTTAATTATGTACATTCTGAACTCCCTTTCTGACATTTCTTCTGCTGTGCTGTCATTGGGTTTTATTGATACAGTATCCAAGTTTGTTTGGTACATTTACTTCCCTTGTTTTGTCATATTGTTCAGGTGTCAGTGGGACTTTGTGATATTGCAGAATTCTTCTATTTGTTTATAGTGTCCCTATAGATTTCCAGTGTATCACCTTCCTGCCTTCTCTAGCCTGAAGTCTTGGAGTAACTTGATAATGCAGTGCTTCCAAGGAAAGCTGCCCCTATTCCTCTACTGGTTCCAGAACTTGGAGCTGGCTCTGTGTAGAAAGGATCTCACTGGGGGGTCTTCTCTGAGAAGCTAGCCTGGAAAGGCGCTTCCTGCTGGAGGGGGCCGGGCTGCGGGCTGCTTGGGGAAGTCCATGGCTGCCTTATCCTGGTCCCTGAAGCAACCTGTGGGCAGGAACAGGTCGCCCTGGTTCAGGTACTTGAAGCTTGGTTCTGTGCAGAAAGGCTCTCACTGGGGGGCCTGCTCTGAGATGCTGGAGAATCTGGCCCTGTGGGAGGAGCCCACAGTCGAACTGCACAGAGCTGCCTGGGGAAGACTCTAGCTGCCCTAACCTACTCTAGTAAGCCACCCGAATCGGGGCCTGCCACCCGTGCATTGCTTCACCGGGTGGGGGAAACTCACCCTGTGGCTGTATTTTTGTCTGAGTCTCTCAGTGCCTCCCATTCATTAATCCTGGGTTCTGGAGATGCAGTCACCCTCCAGTCCGTCGTCTTGGATCGCCCCGTGGAAAAACAGTTAATGAAATTTTAAGACCAGAAAGATTTGTTGCAGCTTTGATCCTAGGAATAACAGCTTTAATCAGTATAATCACTTCTTTAGCTTTCTCGTCCACAGCGCTTGTACAGGAAATTCTTACTTCTTCACACGTAAATGATTTATCTTATAATGTCTCTTTGGCTTTAGAGGCACAAAAACAAAATGATAAAACATTAGAAAGAAGAATTAATGCTCTTGAAGAAGCTATTCTCTTTATGGGAAATGAGATACAAAATATTCAAACTAGAATGACCACTAGGTGTCATGCTAACTACAAATGGATTTGTGTTAGTCCCTTAAAGGTTGATAATAATACTACTTGGGAACAAGTTAAAACTCACCTTAAAAGTCCATTGCCTGCCTTACCCCTATCCATCACCCAACGCTCGAGGTTCACCTCCTGATCATCCAAAGCTGCCAGGAGATTGACCGAAGACTGTGAGTGGAGAACCAGCTGCCTGCTGCTTCCTGGAAGTTCACTGTTACTGTACCTGCAGGTTTGATTACACGTGGCTGCCGCCATTTTGAGACAACAGCCAGGCCCTGTAGGACCCCTTGCCGGACTGACTGAGCCCCATCTCCAGGATCCCTCAGCCCAACCAATCACTCCCTGCCTCATGAGCCGTCACATCAACTGACTGCTCCCTGCTGCCAGGACCCCCAGGCCAACTGACTGTGACCTATCACCGGGAACTCAGATCAACTGATTGCACCCGGCCTCCTGGATCCCACAACCACACCAAACACACCCGACCTCCAGGACCACTGCTGGACCAACTGCATCCTCTCTCCAGGACCTCCAGCTGACCATGTCCACCCCTGAGCTGCAGCTCCCCATTTGCCAATGCATTTGGAAGCCAGAGCAGCCATCATGGATAATCTTGGAAGCAGTAGCTCCGATCTTTGGGTGGGGCAAATCCCATCCTGAGACGCCTGCTGGAGGCTTGAAGCTCATTGTCAGGTACCTCTCATATGTCAGGCTACTGAACACTGGGATGTTTCATTAGTATATGATTATTATACAGTAGATTTTCTTTTTTCTCAATTTTTTTAAAAAAATGTAAGTTTTTATTTCTTTACGTTTATTGCTTTCTTTTCCTTCTGTTTACCTGTTCCCTCAGAGTCGCTTTCTCCCTTATGTACATGATGTTATTGTCCCCATAGGGGCTATTTGGTCTAGGATTGCAAAGTGACCTATTTGGGCACTGCTAATATTGATCTCCCCTTAAAGAAAGGGTTTTGGAAACCTATAGGGCCACTATAAGCTTATACGTGGAAATCTGCAATACCCCAGATCTGCAGCTCCAGAGGGGAAGATACATTAACAACAGGAAAAAACAAGGGAAGAAAATGATCCAAACAAATCCAGATTCTATAGTAATAGAATCCAATGACAGTATGTTAGAAGAAATGTCAGAAAAGAACTTCAGATTATACATGATTAAGATAATTCGCAAAGCAAAGGATGAGATAAGAGAGCAAATGTAGGCAATGAATGATAATACCAATAAGCTAAAAGAGCACTTGCAGGAAGCAAAAGTTCATTTCAAAAAAGAGATAGAGATTCTAAAAAAAAAAAAAAAAAAAAAAAAATGGAAAACCTTGAAATGATGGAGACAATAAACCAAATAAAAAACTCAATGGAAAGCATCACCAACAGACTAGACCACTTGGAAGACAGAACCTCAGAAAATGAACACAAAATATTTAATCTTGAAAATAAAGTCGCCCAAACAGAGAAGATGGTAAGAAATCATGAAGAGAATCTCCAAGAACTATGGGACATCATGAAAAGACCAAATTTAAGAATTATTGGGATTGAGGAAGGCACAGAGATACAAACCAAAGGAATGAACAACCTATTCAATGAAATAATATCACAAAATTTCCCAAACCTGAAGAATGAAATGGAAAATCAAATACAGAACACTAAATGCACAGAATCACAACAGATCCACACCAAGGCACATTATAATGAAAATGCCTAACATTCAAAATGAAGATAGGATTTTGAAGGCCAAGAGAGAAAAGCATCAGTTTACATATAGGGGGAGACCAATATGGATAGCAGCCGAATTCTCAATCCAGACTCTAAAAGCTAGAAGGGCCTGGACCAACATATTTCAAGCTCTGAAAGAACATGGTTGCCAACCAAGAATCCTATACCCAGCAAAACAAACCTTCAGATTTGAAGATGAAATAAAATCCTTCCATGATAAAAAAAAAGTTAAGAGAATTTACAAATAGAAAGCCTACACTACAGAATGTTCTCAACAAAATATTCCATGAGGAGAAAATGAAAAACAACAATGGAGGCCAGCAAAAGGAGGAACTACCTTAGAGAAAAACCACTCAAAGGAGAAACCAAGCCAACTTAAAAACCAAAAATGAGCCAAATGACTGGGAATACAAATCATTTCTCAATAATAACCCTGAACGTTAATGGCCTAAACTCATCAATCAAAAGACATAGACTGGCAGAATGGATTAAAAAGAAAGACCCAACAATATGCTGCCTGCAAGAGACTCATCTCACAGAAAAAGACATCCACAGACTAAAGGTGAAAGGATGGGAAAAAGCCTACCATGCACATGGTCTCAGTAAAAAAGTGGGGGTTTCCTTATATCAGATAAAGTGGACTTCAAGCCAAAGTTAGTCAGAAGGGATAAAGAAGGACATTTCATACTGCTTAAGGGAACCATAAATCAAGAAGACATAATGATAGTAAATATTTATGCCCCAAACAATGGTGCATCCCTGTACATCAAACAAATCCTTCTCAATTTCAAGAATCACATAGATCACAACACAATAATTCTGGGCGACTTTAACGCACCACTGTCACCACTAGATAGATCTTCCAAACAAAATCCAACCAAAGAAACCATAGAATCAATAACACAATGAATAACCTAGACTTAATAGACATATATAGAATATTCCATCCACCAACGAGCGGATACACTTTCTTCTCAGCAGCACATGGAACCTTCTCGAAAATAGACCATATGTTATGCCACAAACAGCAGCCCTTAGGAAATGCAAAAGAAAAAAAAAAAAAAAACAGAGATACTGCCTTGTGTTCTATGAGATCATAATTGCCTGAGATTAGAAATCAATGACAAAGTAAAAAAAGGAAATTACTCCAACACTTGGAGACTACATAATGTGGCATTGAATGAGACAAGGATAACAAAAAACATCAGGGAAGAGATTAAAAAATTCTTAGAGGTCAATGAGAATGATGATACAACATATCAAAATATCTGGGACACTATGAAAGTGATACAAAGAGGAAAATTCATGGCATGGAGCTCATTCCAGAAAAGAATAAAAAGCCAACAATTAAATGACCTAACATTACAGATCAAAGCCCTAGAAGAAGAACTGAATAACAGCAAAAGTAGTAGAAGACAGGAAATAATTAAAATCAGAGCTGAAATCAATGAAATTGAAACAAAAGAAACTATTCCAAAAATTGACAAAACAAAGTTGGTTCTTTCAGAAAGTAAACAAAATAGATAAACCCTTAGCCACACTAACAAAGAGAAGGAGAGAGAAGACTCAAATTACTAGAATACATGATGCAAAATGAAATATCGCAACAGACACCACTGAGATACAGAACATAATGAGAAGCTACTTTGAAAATATGTATTCCAACAAAATAGAAAATACCAAAGACATTGACAAATTTCTAGAGATATATGCTCTGCCCAAACTGAACCAGGAGGACATACACAATTTAAACAAATGAATATCAAGCAATGAAATAGAAGAAGCCATTAAAAATCTACCATGCAAGAAAAGCCCAGGACCAGACGGATTCTCAGCCGAGTTTTACAAGACCTTCAAAGAAGAACTCATTCCAGTACTTCTCAAAATATTCCAGGAAATAGAAAAGGAGTTTATCCTACCAAACTCATTCTATGAAGCTAATATCACCCTCATACCCAAACCAGGAAAAGACACATCAAGGAAAGAAAATTTTAGACGAATATCCTTGATGAATATAGATGCTAAGATCCTTAACAAAATATTGGCAAACCGTATCCAAAAACATATTAAGAAAATTGTGCACCACGATCAAGAGGGGTTCATTCCTGGAATGCAAGGATGGTTTAACATCCGTAAATCGATAAACATAATCCATCATGTCAATAGACTTAAGGATAAGAATCATATGGTTATTTCAATTGATGCAGAAAAAGCATTTGACAATATACAACACCCCTTCATGCTGAAAACACCAGAAAAAATAAGGATAGTAGGAACATACCTGAACATTGTAAAGGCTATTTATGCTAAGACCATGGCCAACATCATTCTTAATGGAGAAAAACTGAAACCATTCCCTTTAAAAATGGGAACGAGACAGGGATGTCCTCTTTCAACACTTCTATTCAACATTGTCCTGGAAACTCTAGCCAGAGCAATTAGGCAGACTAAAGAAATTAAAGGGATACGAATAGGAAAAGAGGAACCTAAGATGTCACTATTTACGGATGACATGATTGTATATTTAGAGGATCCAAAACCTCCTCCAGAAAACTTCTAGACCTCATCAATGAATTCAGCAAATAGCAGGCTATAAAATTAACATGCATAAAACTACAGCATTTTTATATGCAAGCTGAAAGGGAAATGAAGAAAACAACTCCATTTGCAATAGCCTCAAAAAGAAAAAAATAAAATACTTGGGTATCAATCTCACAAAAGAGGTAAAAGATCTCTACAATGAGAACTACAAAACACTGAAGAAAGAAATTAAGGAAGACCTCAGAAGATGGAAAGATCTCCCATGTTCTTGGATAGGCAGAAATTAATATTGTCAAAATGGCCATACTACCAAAAGTGCTATACAGAATCAATGCAATTCCAAATAAACACCCAATGATGTACCTCACAGAATTAGAGCAAGCAATTATAAAATTCATCTGGGAGAATAAGAAACCCAGAACAGATAAAGCAATCCTTAGCAGCAAGAATGAAACGGGGTATCGCAATACCAGACCTTCAACTCTATTACAAAGCAATAGTAACAAAAACAGCATGGTATTGGCACCAAAATAGACAGGTAGATCAATGGTACAGAATAGAGGTCACGGACACAAACCCAAATAAATACAATTTTCTCATACTAGACAAAGGTTCCAAAAATATGCAATGGAGAAAAGGTAGACTCTTCAACAAATGGTGGTGGTTAAACTGGAAATCCATATGCAACAGAATGAAATTAAACCCCTATCTCTCACTGGGCACAAAACTCAACTCAAAATGGATCGAGGACCTTTAAATCAGACCAGAAACCCTGCATCTTACAGAAGAAAAAGTAGGTCCAAATCTTCACCTTTTTGGCTTAGGATCAGACTTCCTTAACAGGACTCCCATAGCACAAGAAATAAAAGCAAGAATCAATAACTGGGATTGATTCAAACTACATAGCTTACTCTCAGCAAAGGAAATGATCAGCAATGCGAAGAGAGGGCCTACAGAGTGGGAGAAAATCTTTGTCTCTCATACTTCCGATAGAGCAAAAATTTCCAGAATATATAAACAACTCAAAAAAATGTACACCAAGAATACTAATAACCCAATCAACAAATGGGCTAAGGAAATGAACAGACAATTCACAGAAGAAGATCTACAAGCAATCAACAGATATATGAAAAAATTTTCAACATCTTTAGTAATAAGAGAAATGGAAATCAAAACTACACTAAGATTCCATCTCACCCCAATTAGAATGGTGATTATCAAGAACACAAGCAACAATAGGTGTTGGAGAGGATGTGGGGAAAAAGGTACACTCATACATTGCTGGTGGGACTGCAAATTAGTGCAGCCACTCTAGAAAGCAGTGTGGATATTCCTTAGAAAACTTGGAATGGACCTACCATTTGATCCAGCTATCCCACTCCTCGGCCTATACCCAAAGGACTTAAAATCAACACACTACAGAGATACAGCCACATCAATGTTCATGGTGGCTCAATTCACAATAGCCAGATTATGGAACCAACCTAGATGCCCTTCAATTGATGAATGGATAAATAAACTGTGGCATATATATACAATGGAATATTACTCAGCTATAAAGAATAATAAAATTATGGCATTTGCAGGCAAATGGATGAAATTGGAGAATATCATGTTAAGTGAGATAAGCCAATCTCAAAAATCCAAAAGAGGAACGATCTGACTGATAAGCAGATGATGACACTTAATGGGGGGTGGGAGGGGTACAAGAATGGAGGAAGGAGGGACTGTATAGAGGGAAAAGAGAGGTGGGAGGGGTGGAGAGGAAGGAAAAAAATAATGGAATGAATCAAACATCATTACTATATGTAAATTTATGAATATGCAAATGGTGTGCTGTTACTCCATGTACAAACAGAAACAACATGTATCCCATTTGTTTACAATAAAAATAAATTTTAAAAAAACTCACCTTCAAGGAGTTTGAAATAATATTAATATAGCACCAGACATCAATGCTTTACAACTACAAATAAGAATGTTAAGTCAGGCTCATCTCTCGGTTGTTCCAGAAGATAATTTGGCCTCCCAAATGTTTCATAATATAAAAACAACTATATTTAACAGCACTTTCCTAAATACAATATTACAATATGGCTTGATTAGAGTATGTATTTTAATTTTAATTCTTTGTCTTCCAGTTGTCCTCGAGTAATCCTCAGACTAGTCAAGAGAGTGAAAATTCAAGAACTCCTCTTCACTTTACAAAATAAAATGGGGGAGTTCTGGGGGCACCCGGAATTCCATCCAGTGCTTGATAAAGGTCCTCTGGAGGATGTTTGCAAAGGCTCATCCTCAAAAGAATTGCCAGATGTCTTGCTCCCGAGCATGGTGTTTTTTTCTGATAATATATTACTCATTTCAGTCTGAACAGATTGCTGAAGGGGATGAGGGGAATACAACAAAAATTCCAGAAAATATTACCTACAATCTGAAAAACAATGGGTCTTTACCACTAACAAAGTCAAAAATAATTTTGCAACCGTACAATGAGTCCCTGAAAGCCTCTGGAGGAAATTGGTATAGATGTGCCTTTGTCTCCAACAGGCTGGTTAAATCCTAATGATGGTTTTATTTATGTGTGGTGGTGGGGTAAAAGAATAAGGTTTCACAGCATTCCTTCCTTCCTACAAAGAATAGGTCACCCCTATAATAAACGTTGGTGCACAATGCCCTGTTCTGGAAAAAAGAGCTACATAAGACAATGTAATCTATTCTGTTAAAAAACTCGGCCACGAGAACCACTGCAACCGCTGCCCTCCTGTAGCCCTTAACTCAGCAATTTAGATATTAACCAGATGGACCTAGTAGAGATGGTCACATGAGATTACCTGTCTATCACTTTAACTGTGAGAGTAATAAGAAGAGTCTTAGGTCACATACAGTTTAGATATTAAGGAAATAAACATTGTATTAGCTCATTGACGTAGTTAAATATTCTTAAAACAATTGTGATTAGGTAAAGATAATCTGTAAGGTTACTGTTTTCTGCTTATGCTTTGGGAACTTCTTTAATTTCATTAACCACAGGACTGCCATTATAGCCTGAAGAAAAATGTATATAAACCCAGCCTTCCCCAGAATAAAGTGGGATTGATTGCACCAGAACTAGAGTCTGTGTCTTTCATTCTCCATCCATCACCGATGCTGTCTCCCCATGCCCCGTTACCTGTGTGGAACTCATGGACTCCTGCTAGGGCTGGACCCTGGCATCCACTTATGTTTGATTTATCAAAATGCATAAAGGAATTCTGTCACATATAACTAATTAGAACAAATAAAAATTACAAAGAGGTGATTTATATTAATAGAGTTAAAAAACAGATTTGATCAGAGTTTTAAAGGAATCATTTAAAAACCTGTGGCCAAGAAAGGTGTGGTTGTAATGAAATTGAAGCCCCTAAAAAAAAAAAAAAAGAGATGCTAAACATTTCAAACAGAGAAAATAAGAAGCAGACTGAGAGCATCTGGGAATTTGCAAGATCACTCACATTCTTTACTCAAGGATGAACAACAGAATATTTCTGAGATTTTGGACTTGCCCTGCAGGGAAAGAGTGGAATTGTTAAAACTATGGGACACATGGAGATGGACAGAATTCTTTTTGTAATGTGAAATGCACTTGCAGTTTGGGAGTCCAGTGTGGAAAAGTTATTTATGGAATGTGAGGTGTCTGCCAAATTTCCCTGTGTTGATGCAGAATTTTCAAAGGTAAAATGGATGTATTGTGAGTTCTACAACCTAAAGAGTCCATCCCAGTCTGAATGAATGAATTGACCACATGATAGCATTCAGTATGTGGGGTCATCATTGCTGAGGAGGTGGTCACTGGGGTGAAGCCCTGGAAGCAGTCATCTTCCGTGCATCCCCTTCCGCTTTCCCTGTCTTTGCTTCCTGGCAGCCACTTCCTGAGCAGCAACCCCCTTCTATGTCTTGCCCCAATGTGACAACACCATGGGCACAAAGCCATGGAATTGGCAGATGATAGTCTACAACTCTGAACCCATAAACCAAAACGTGTTTTCCCTCATCTGAGTTGGTTTTTTGCTTGTTTTATCATTTGGTTTTGAGTGAGTATTTTAGTCATGGCAATGTAAAGCTGACTGACACAATTATTAAGCACAATCATACAGACTAGGGAGCATATACCATAGAGGTCAATGATGACAAAACATATGATAACATATGATAACCAATACATCAGTTACATTACATTAACAGAATAAATAAAAATACATCCACAAATGGATGTGTTGATTAAAATATTGCTGGCATATACATATAATGAAATGCCATTCAACATTAAGGAATGAACTAGCAGTACATGCTACAAGGAGGATTATTCAAAACAAATTTAGTCTAAGACAAGCCAGAAAAGAAACATATTGAATGATTCTATTTATATAAAATGTCAAAAATATGTGAATTAAAATATACAAAATATACTTAGTGTTTTCCAGTGAAAGCAAGTAGGGGTATGGATAACAGGGACATTGTAACAGATTAGATAGTTCATTGGAAATAAAATAACTATTTGGAAATAAGAAGTACTTGCAGTTGTACAATTTTGCAAAGTCACAAAAAAACTGAATTGATAACAAAGAACTGTTATAAAGGTTAGTTTTATGTCATGTGGATTTTATCTCAATAATAAATTTTATTGTGGAACTGAAAACAGTGTTAGATGTTTCCCACTTACAGGTTAGTGAGTGAGAGTTGTTCACCATCCTTATTGTTAACTGTTCCCCATGTACACCCCTAACTTACACTGACGTGAAGGAGTGGAGATGAAAATACACAGTGAGCACCATCGGTCTCTCCTCATGTTACTTGTTTCTCAGTAAAGACTTTGGAGGATGCCCAGCACAGGAGTTCCCTTGTGTCATCCACTGACCTCACTGGCATGTGGCCAGGTCCTTTCTCTTGGGCTTTGGAGATGCTGCTGCCTGGTGGTGTGCTCCCCCCTCCCCTGCTATCTCTGCAGGCTGAGCTCTGACTCCCAAGGGCCTTGCTTCCTGGAAAGGCACCATGTTCACATAAAGCAGAGATGAGTGAGCTCCCCACATTCCAATGGCACTGTACTTGATGGACAGTTCTCACCCTGGCTGCAGACACAGTTGAGTGGGGAAGGCAAGGAAAGACTCACTTCTGCTCCCACTTGAGATTGGAAACAATCAGAAGTGAGTACTTGGCAGTTAGCATTCATGAATCTGACCCTCACTTTTATCGTACTCAACAATTTGCGATGTCATCCAGAGAGTTAGTTAGCCCAGGAAATGAACCATCAATTCTGCAAAGAATAACAGGTCCAGAGAAGTCTTGTATACTCTGTAGTATTTGCTATGATTCCTAATGCTTCATTAGTAATGTACCTTGTGTGTCATGGACAAGAGCAGTGCTTGCAAGTACATCATGTAATAGTTCATAATGTTGCCTGTTATGTGTTTAAAAATATTCTTTTCATATTACTATTACTGACCACATGCTTAGAAAATGCACAGAATTATCTGCAGAGATTCAAAAGTTAACAAAGAAATACATTCATATTAAGGCAAGAAGGACAAGTTCCCCAATCTGGCAGATTACATGTTGGTAGATAAGAATTTATTGACCAAATAAAATATTGTTTTTTCATTGGCTTTGGAAGTAAAACTTCTAACATTTTATACAATTTTCATTGAAGAATTTTGAATTCATGATCTCACATTTTGTCCTGATCAAAATTATGTTTTCCTTTTCAATATTTTTTCACATTTCGTTCTATAGGTGTGTCAGGTGCAATGAGGATGTGGATCCTCTGGGGAAAATTTTAAACCAAAATTGATCAGCCTTTGGAAGCATATTATAAAGGTCAGGATGTAATAAAGTGCCCCTCAGCATTCCTTAATGACTGATCATTAGCATTAAGCCACAATTGTTAATAGGAAAAAATGTAATTTAGAAAATAGTTAATAACTTTGTTTCATAATCCAAGAAGTCCTATTCATTTTTACATGCATGCTGTTTCCCATACACTTCCTTATGTTAAGCTCTATTAAGAGAGATACCAAAATGAATACTTCCAGCTTTCCCATTACAGAGGAAAGCACTTGGAGTAGTCCCTCTTCATACTTCTGACATTAAATGTGTGTTACTTCTCCTCCTACTTTTTTTCCTGACCCTCATGCTATCTGATCTTTATATTTATTTTTCAATCTTCTTATTTTTCTGGGGGCATTTTCAATGATTTTCACCCCATGAAGGACAATAGAGTTCTGAGCACTCTAAAATTATTGAGGTCAAGCTAGAGAAACTAAATCTTATTTCTTATTTTAAAAACCAGGATTCATAAAGTACTCACATTGTAGATGTGCAAGTGTATTCTGAGTTCCTATGAAAGGTAGGTGATGATTCATATATTTTTGTATCATATCCATAATCTGAAGTTCCTATGAGACTGATCCATGAGAAAATAAGTCAAATTTAGAGAAAAGTTTTTCAGGTTATGGTTAAATTCCATAAGCAAAGAAGAACATAGATTACATTGATGTGATTCAAACTACTTACTGGAGAATTTACTACAATATATATGAGGAACTAAAATAATACATGATTTAGTAGAAAAATTATAATCCCAGTACATATCTCTGTATTTCTGGGCCAGCTTTGAAATCCAAAAACGCAGTTAATTTTCCATCTTATACTTGACAAAAAAGCCTGGGGTTGATCAGCAATAACCCATGCAGTGTGTGGGGGTCACTAGCAAGGGTGAAAAGTTGCCAGGTGTTTAATATGAATTTACCATATCAACCATCACCTTCTGAATTTGTCATATATGTTTACACTCTTACATACTGTATTACATTTTTGTCCTCTAATAATAATCAAATTACTAAAAAAACAATACTCTTCTTCTTTTCAAAATGTCACCACCTCTTTATCCTCCTAGAAAACCAGTCATATTTCTGTCATCAGTAATGTTTTTTGAGCAAGCACTGCTGTAAATAGACCTCACCTTGCATGTGTACAGGGTGCGGGGTTGATGAACTCACCCCAGCCTGCACTGTGTGTGCTGCAGCAGTGGAGAAGCAGCAGAGCCTGCTTGAGAGCAATTCATCTGTCAATCAGTAGAAGCAAAAAAGTCAATCTAGGTGAGTGGTCAGTCAACAATGCCACCAGGCATTAGTTAATTGACCACTGTGCAGGAAGTCATGCATTTGGTACTCAAGGATAAATTGATGAGTGATACATGTACCAAAAGATGATTACAAACTGATTAATTGAAAGGTAGTATAACATGTTGATTTCTAACACTACACAAAATAAGAAGAAAAATTGGAGATTATGGAAAAGATTACAAAAGAAAGGAAGCATCTGATTCTCCTTTAAATTCATTACATACAAATTGGAAAATTAAACATTAGATCACAGTAAAAACCAGCCATGAACAACAGGGTCCTTCAGGTAGAAAGTAATGTTCACTCCATGGAGGAATGAGGCATGGAGATAAACAGATTGCAAGTAGACCCAGTAAGACCCCTTGACTTCACATTACTGTGAAAGTAGCACCAACCTACCAGTATCCTGTCACCCATCCCTGACACTGGGGGACACAGACACTGTCAGAGGGGCCAAGGCAGGCTTAGCAGAATGGTCACTTTTCTAAGGGTGAGGATGGGTAACCTGGCAAGCACCTGGCAAGGTGCTGAAGAGGACCTGAGTTAGTACAGGGCAGAGGAAATGAAGATGTAGGAGACATGGGGTTGAACTGGTCTCAGCTGCTAGAAAAGTGCTGCAGCAATGAGCTAAACCTTCCACTCAGTGTGCAGAGTCAGTGTCTTTCTGTATGATTATGACATTGTGGAGAAAAGAATAGAATGGAAAGTGCCAACAAGAAAAGGGCAAATGAATGTATAAACAAAGGAATCCTCAACTTCATGGTGCTGAACACAGAGTAAAAGCATACTAAGGTAAAATTAGTACTATAGGAGAATGTCAGCTGGGCTGGAACCTGGAGGATTTAAACACATTACAATGGTCCACTGGAGAAGAAAAGAGAGCCCCAGTAGGGACTGGTACTGGTCCAGCTGAGGGTGTGTGACCATGAGCCTCAGGCAGAGTGGAGAACTGAGGGGAGTCCAGGTGCAGTTAAAGCACGTTAGATTGACACAGCACTGGACCTTCAAGCCTGGAATGGGAAAGTTTGAGTTCCTTAGATGGTTTACTCATGAGAAAAATTTAATCTTGTTCCTGAAGTTAAATACTCCACCATTATATATAGATTTCCACCTGAAAGTAGAAAAAATTAATTATAATTTGAATTATTAATGAAAATTTATAATAATTGTGGATACAATGATAAAATAAGTTTGGATTACATTTATGGAAAATAAACATGTTAATTAAATCACAGAGCATTTAGAACCTCCTGTCAGACAGGGGGAACTGCAGTAGAGGAGGTGAGCAACCCCAGTAAGTGTTCTGCATGGGAGTCTCAGGAGGTCATGGTATGCATGATGGAGGAGCTGAGCACAAGCCCTGCAGGTCACTCCCAGACCCTGGGCTGCAGAGCTCCATGCCTACCCTAGGAGGTGCACTCAGGTTAGAAATAATAAAATGTTTCAGAAAACCAGGAGTGACATTTCCTCTTCAGTGAAAGTAATCAAAAATTCAAGAAAACTCTGTGCATATGAATATGTAATGTGATTTTATTAATCATGCTTTGCTTTTTCTCTCTTACACTTTATCTCCTAGACAACCAAAATTTCCAGTAAATGACCAATTCCTCCATAGCAACTGAATTTCTCCTCCTGGGCTTTCCTGATGGCTGGAATATGAGAGTCCTCTATTTCACAGTATTCTCACTGATATACCTGGGTACCTTGTTAGGGAATCTTCTGATCATCACTGTCACCACTGCTGACCAGACCCTGCACAAGCCCATGTATTTCTTCCTCAGGAACCTGTCCATCTTGGACATGTGCTTCATTTCCATCACTGTCCCCAATGCCTGTGTCAACTCCCTCACTGGTAACAGGACTATTTCAGTAGGTGGCTGTGCAACCCAGATTTTCTTGGTCATTTTTTGTGCATATGAGGAAATTATGTTTCTCTCCATCATGGCCTGGGACCGCAATGTGGCCATCTGCCAGCCCCTCCAGTACCCCATCATCATGAACCCTCAGTTGTGTGTCCGCATGACCCTGGCTTCCCTGCTCAGTGGCCTGGTGTATGCAGGTGTGCACACTGGAAACACATTCCGTCTGTCTTTCTGCCACTCAAATGTGGTCCATCAGTTCTTCTGTGATGTCCCCTCTCTGCTGAGGCTCTCCTGCTCTGACACCACCAGCAACATGGTCCTTCTTCTTGTTTCTATTATAATAATTGGTGGTGGCTGCTTTGGTATAATAATCCTGTCATACATTCGCATATTTTCTGCTGTGCTGAAGTCTACCACCAGAGCTCCAAGGAAGGCCTTCTCCACCTGCACCCCTCACATCCTCGTGGTGTCCATCTTCCTCAGTTCCATCACAGGTGTGTACCTGAGACCTTCAGCAACCTCTGACACACTCCAGGACATGCTTCTCTCTTCCTTTTACACCATGGTCCCACCCTTCTTGAATCCTCTCATCTACAGTCTCAGGAACGAACAGGTTAAAAAAGCTGTTGGGAGATTAATACATAGACAGTTATTCTCAGGGCAATGAAAGAGATGTGTTTCATTATTATTCTCATTTCACTCATTCAAGTTCATGATTATATAAATCTCTCTGAATCTGTACTTCATAACTTCTACTGCTTACCTTAACATCATCTCAAGAAGACCTACTTGCCGGGGTCCAGCCCTAGCAGGAGTCCATGGGTTCCACACAGGTAACGGGGCAGGGGGCGACAGCGTCCGCAATGGATGGAGAATGAAAGACACAGACTCTAGTTCTGGTGTAATCATTCCCACTTTATTCTGGGGAAGGCTGGGTTTATATCCATTTTTCTTCAGGCTTTGATGACAGGCATGTGACTAATAAAATCAGAGAAGTTTCCAAAGCATAGGCAGAAATTGTTTTTACCAAAAGATTATGGGAAAATAGTAATCTTATAGATTATCCTTACCCAATCACCAGGGCTTGCCATTGATAAAATAAGCTGGTCCATATCTAGTAGCTACTGTTGGAGGTGTTTTGTGCTTAGAACTTGGGGAAACATTGTTATCTGTAAGTTTCTGTGCCCCGACAGGTTCTGGCTGTGCCAGTAAAGGCAGTGTTTGGTTTTTAACATAATAAAAACATTCTCCTGTAGTGAGGTTAACATCACAGGGTTTCAACATGTGTTTTGTCTCTATGATGTTTTTCTGGAAATTTGTAGAATTATTCCCATCACCTCTAGCAAGATCCCCAGACTGAAGTGAGTAATATATTATTAGGAAAACTCCACAGAATAACATCCCAGCTAGGGAGGCATACATCTGGCTGCAATCCTTTTAGGATGAGTCTCTGCAATCATCCTTCAGTGGAACTCTGTCAAGCACTATAAGGATAGCCAGGTACCCCCGCACCTAGTTATATAAATTTTCAATATAAAAATTTTGTGAATTACACTATCATTTAGTCATCTTTCATAAAATGACAATAGGTTCAACTATAGGAAAAGATAAAGCAGTGACATTTTAAAATTTAAACCATATGTGAGTAAACATGCTAAGCTATGAAAACAATTTAATACATTTCAGCAGTAATACATTTTCTCTCAATCTCAAATGAAGTTACTAAATATCATTCTGATAGAAAGGTATTTTGTCTCTGTGCTCCTCTGCTTTTGAGAAGGTACAGATGTATAAATTAAAGTGGAAACTCTTGGCAGTAGAGTCAGGCTGTTTCTCTAGGACTCAGCAACTTTGTCCACCTGCCACTGAGTAGGACTACAGTGTGTGGTAGACTTGACTCTGAGCATGCTCAGTAATATTCTCAGAGCACATGGGCTGTGTTGGCTTCCAGGATCAGTATAACTCCAAACTGTGCTCTAGAAAACCCTGTTTTGACATTGCTTGCTGTAGCTCAGAGGCTCAAAGCATCCCTCCATGGAAGCAGCCCACTGGATAACTGGATTTGCTCCAGCCCTGAGCACAGGGTTTCCACCACCACAGTAGCCATCTGCCAAGGAGGCCAGGCCCCCACCTCACCCTGAGCAGTGTACTGTGCATGAGCTCTGATAAATATTGTGTGATAAGGAGTCTGCAAATGGCTCAGTCTGGGCAATGTTGCTGATTTCTCAGGGGTCCTGAAAGGTCGGCAAAAACAACAATTCCAATAGAAATTTATAGACCAAGAACAGGATCAGTCAGGATTTCTCTGCAGGTGATAGGGCTCCTTTCCCTCAAAGGCCTGCAGGGCAATCAGCCCTGTGACCTCTGGTCTCCTCCAGGGCTCCAAAAACCTCTTCCCAACCTCCATCATTCAAAACTAGTTTTTTCTAATTACTTAGTCAGTCCTTCTCAGAAATACACATACAAAAAAACAGAAGAGTCCTTTTTATGTTGTCTCCCTCACCTGTGGGAACATTGTTGCTGGACCTGAAGAGTTTTTCACCCATTCAACCCTTTCTCCATCAACCTTATCTCTAGACAGCTGACATGATTTTGTTTTCACAATGCTTTTTCTATTCTTGTACTTTGTCTCCAGACATTGGGGAACATTATACTAGAAATGGGAATTAAAGTAAAAAGCAAAAACCTTATAAAACCTAGACAGATTGAGAGTCCATGTGAGAGTGGTCTAGTTTTACAAAGCTACAAACTTCTGATGACCACCACTGTGTCCTCCTCATCATGAGTCCGGCGGAATAGACATAATGGCATGGAGGCCGCTCCCCTTGGCCCAGGCTTTGCTGAAGAATTTAAGTGATACAGGGGAAGGATGCTCACTGGTCACTCTGTGACCTCGTTCAGCATGCTTCCCTCTTGGCTCATCATGATCAGTGTTTCTTCAATATGCTAGGCTCTGGGCCCCAGGCAGTTTAGTCTGCACACATTCAAGTGCCACAGGTTGAAAATGTCTTTGTTACTTTGAATTTTCATGAATGCAAGTTCACTCTCAAGTTATCCAAGAGGGACCAACTCAATTACTGACAATGTTTCTGAATATTTCCCTTCTTTTCATTGGCCATAAGACTTTAACTCAGATAAACTTGTAGGCATAGTAACTAACATTGTCTCCTTTGCCTGAGTCATTTACACTGTACACTTTTACCAGACTGTGAAACCCCAGGTTCATCTGGTCACACATCAGCTTTCTGGTGAGGCTGCTCCCTGAGTCCTCCAACCTATCACGCTTCCTGGCCTAAAGTCAAAGGTGTCCATCTCTCTAGGTGACTGTTTAGATAGCATCTTGGTTCTTTCTCTCTTTGGATAAATTGACAGCAATTTTTTTCATTATAACAGGCAAAGAGTAGGGGATGACCAACTAAAGATAGTATGGAAAATGCCAGAAAAAGAAAAGAAGACCGCAGAACAATATCCCTTATAAGAACATAGGAAACATTTTCAACAAAATCTACCTAAACAAAGCACATCTACCAAGAGCACAACAACACGATTATAAACCATGTTCATATGGTATCTTTCCTAGCATGCAATGGAGCCTCAACCATCGCCAGTGAATTCCCCATGGTTTTAACAGTGTGAAGGTCAAAACATCCGTCAATGGGCATGTGGATTTTTAAAATGCTGGTGGATACATATAATGGAATCCCATTCATCTCTTAAAGTAATGATAAAAGTGCTAAATGCTACAATGTGCAGTAGGTTCAAAAACATCAGGCTCAGCCCAGTCATAAAAAAAGAGCACGTATTGAATAATTCTAGTCATGCAAAGTAATCAGGGCATCTAAATTCAAATATAGTCTTGTCAGGTTCTGACTCTCAAGGGGCATAGTGGCAGCAGCAGGAGTTGGCATCTGAGCTACTGAGTGTGGTTTCTTGGAGCTCCACCATCAGAAACTTCCTTTGGGGCACAACAGGCAGCACACTAAGATGGTTTATGAGTGAAAAAAAGATGAGCAAGGGCTTCAGAAAATCCTGCCATTGCTGAAGAAGTCCCAGTCCTCAGAAACCACCCTCCAGAGGACCACGCGAAAATGACCTTTTTACCCATGTTCAGTTAAGCCCAAAGAATTTAATCCTTTTTTAAAAATTGCCTATTTTCATTGACAATAAGCAGCAAATTATTTAATATGGAATTCGGTTACACAAGGCAGTTTTTTAAATAGAATTTGTTCTAGAAACTGTAAGGTCTCAATCAATATCTGGATTTTAACAACTTCCTGATTTTTGTTTGTACAAAATTAAAATTGGAATATGAACCCACAAGATCGTTGAGTGACTTCTTTTTGACAAATAATGTGAAAGTACATTTTCCAAACCTCCCAAATGTGTGACAGACTTTATTAAAAGTGAATGCTTAAATAATATTGGTGACTCCTCTCCTTTATCAGAGTCACTGATATTGACTACAGTCATCAACTCCAAAGGAGAATTTCACAACTGGTCTGGCGGTTACCAAATCTTTGTACTCAATTGATTCTGAAATCACAACATCTGTAAGTGAGCATTTGGGGCCCTTCAGAAGGTGTGTGAAGGATCTGCTGATATTTTACATAGTGAAGTTTCAGATCACACTGTCAACATCATGATTCCCAAATATTTACAGTTCTTCAAGCACAGTAGCCCCAATGTAAGGTTTCAAGCTCTTGCATGTGTCTCTCAGTTTATCTTTAGTAGGACTCAAGCTCTGATGTTGCACATTGATTCTTTTATTAAAAATCTCTTTCCATTACCTGGTGATGAGGAACCAAAGGTACAAATCATATGTGCTGGGCTCTTGTGATCTTGCTTGAAGATTGAATGGATTGCCTGCTTTCTCAGGTACATAATGTAGTTAAGTACATGCTACAGAGGACTCAAGATGAATATGAAAATGTGTATTTACAATCCTATAAATTTTGACTTACTTTGCCTGAGCAGGCAATATGAAAAGGTGCACTCATGTGGTATTTTTCTAAATTTATTCCTGTGTTAGTGAACGACATGAAGTACTCAGATACAGATATGCTGCTCAAGGGTGATGTTGAAGAAATGAAATAATTCCTGATAATGAACAAGATATATGGCCACATTTTTATTGGTCAAGGTCTGTGGCTCAGCAGCATGATGAACAAGGGATTGAAGAGGAAGATGATGATGATGATGGTGTTGATAAAACTGATGATAATGATACAGTTTCTAACTGGGATCTAAGAAAATGTTGTGCTGCTGCTCTAGATATTCTTGCAAATGTGTATTGTGATGAGCTATTGCCACAGATCTTGTCTCTTCTGAAACAATAGCTTTTTCTTTATGGATGTGACATTAAAAACTGAGGCATCTTGATTTTGGGAACAATTGCTGAAGGTTGCATGCAGGGCATGATTCCATAACTGCCTGAGCTTATTCCTCATCTTATTCAGTTCCTCTACGATGAACAGGTCCTTGTGCATTCCATGGCATGCTGGCCACTAAGCCACTGTGCACACTGGGTAGTCAGCCAGCCACCAGACACATACCTGGAGCCATTAATGACAGAGTTGGTAAAGCATGTGCTGGACAGGAACAGAAAGTAGGAGGCCTACAGTGCATTTGATACCCTTGAAGAGGAGGTTTGTAAAGAACTTGCTCCTTACCTTGCTTATATGCTTGATACCCGGGTCTTCACATTTAGAAAATACCAACATAAGTAACTACTTATTTTTATGATGCCATAGAAATGCTAGCAGATTCAACAGAATATGATTTAAACCAGCAGAACATATTCAGAAGCTAATTCCTCCACTGATCCAGAAACGGAATATTTGACAGGATGAAAATAGAGATCTCTTTCCTTTACTTGAGTGCATATCTTCAGTTACCATGGCCCTGCAGTCTTGCTTCCCTCCAGACTATGAACCTATCACCATGGCATGAACCAAGTACACAAGAGACTTGCACAAGCCCTGCTGAGCAATGCTCAACTAGTTCAATATGAGGCTCCTGGAAAAGATTTTATGAGAGTGGCTATTGACTTACTCAGCAGCCTGGCTGAAGGACTTGGAGGTAACATTGAACAGCTGGTAGCCCGAAGCAATTTCCTAACACTAATGCACCAGTGCATGGTCATGAAAATGCCACAAGTTTGACAGAGTTCCTTTTCCCTTTTAGGTGACCTGACTGAAGCTTGCTTTCAGCATGTTAAAATTTGTATAACCTATTTCATGATGATACAGGGAACCAACCAAAATTCAAAGTTCATTTCAGGCTTCAATAATGCACATGAGCAACTGGAGAAATCTCCATTCAAATGGGTATAGATATCCAGCTTTACTTTCCTATTGTTGCACCAGCTTGTAGAAGTCATTAACATCCCAACACACTAAAGACCTTGTTACGGAACACAGCAACAACAAGTAGTTGTTTGGTTATGTGGGCTCAAATGTGACCCCCATTTTACAGCAATTCGTAGGACCCTGGTGTAGCTCTCTGAGAAACATCAGAGACAATAAAGAAAAGGACTCAGCATTCCATGGGATTTGTACCATGACTAGTGTGATTTCTTGTGGTGTAATAGAGAATTTTATACTTTTTTAAGATGCTGTTTCATCATGGATTGACCCTAAAGATGATCTCAGAGACATGTTCTGTAAGATCCTTCGTGGATTTAAAAATCAAGTTGAGGGTAAACATTGGAGACATTTCTCAGACCATTTTCTCTTCCCTTCAAGAGTGTCCTGCAGCTTTTTATGGTGTTTAATCTAGTATGCTTAAACTGCAGTCCTCAAGAGCCTGTGAGGGAGTTCCTGCACCCAGGGAACATGTTACCCTTTATGGGGGGGGAAGCATATAACCAGTAAGGAATACATTATGACCTCAACTGTACTGGGAGGGCCTGAAGGGAGGTGTGACATCATGCATTAAGTCGATGTTGGGAAATATTTTAATATCTGGAACCTTTGTGGGTAGAAATCTGTCTTCAATTACAACTCTGCACTAGATGTGAAGAAGCAAAAAATATATCAGTCTATTCACAAAACACTGCATTCTAAATATTATGGGGAATTGTACCAAAACAAGAACCACATAAATGATGCATAGGGATAAGAAAGAGAAAAAATTCTGAAATGCACAATAAAGGAAACCTAAGAATGGAGGCTACAAACACTAAAAATCTTTATTTTTAAATGGAAAGCATTTTACATAAATATGCCCACATTATGGTACCTTGTTTTGTATGCTGTTGAAGAGCTATAGAAACAAAACTAATAGAGTTAGAAATCAGTTGACCTTCCCACTGTAGAAGCAGGATCTTGGAAATAACATTTTAAGCCCCTCCCAAATGTTGGAAATAAAACAAATAAAATTTAAGCAATGAAGCCCCTCTGAAATGCCAAAAAAGTTACTCCTTATACCTTTGTGAGATGGGGAGGGAGGAAGGGACAAATGGCGTTGGGCATATCAAATCTGAAGTTGAAACCTTGATTTTACATTAAAATATTCATGTAGTGCAAATACTTTGATGGCTGTACTTCATTAGATTTAACTCCAAGGAAAACATATTAGTTAAAGTGCAGTGTTAATGTTCAGGCATGCATTCTGGCTCATAGTGATTGAAGGTAAATCAGTGGGAAGCTAGCATGCTTGCATCAGGTACAGTGTCATTGGTGTTTGTTGACCTATGTGGCACCAGTTCATGTTGCATTTTAACAGTTCAGTGTAGCCCTGCATTTAAAATGTCTTTCTTTGGCCTATCTCCAGCACCATGCCACCCAGGTGCAGCCCACCCACATGGATCTCCAGCACCAGAGCACCCCGGGAGGAATCAGCAGTGGATGCTGTGGCTCCCCCATCTACCAACACGTGGGGATGCCTCTGTCCACCATCTTGGATCATCCCTGACCAGGACACTGCTATAGATATTTGGGGCAGCTCCCATCCTGGAACTCCTTATTATCAAGTATGTTTCATGCATTGGACTAATAAAGCCTGGAATGTTTTAGTAATATATTACAGTTTTGTTGTAAATTTTATTATTATTTTTCTATCTTTCATGCATTCTCTCAGTCTCTCCATTCTCCTATCTGTTTCCTTGGACTCTCTTTCTTCCTTTTCTCATGCTAAAAACTAACTTCCTTTGAATCCACATTCACTCTTCCTATGATCCAAGGCCTCTACATACTCACTTCCTATCTCATCAACATTACATCCTACAACCTTCCACATCCTCTTTGTCCACCACTAGCAATTGTAGTCCTTATTGCAAAATTATTGTTTATGCTGTACATAATAATCAAACTCATCATCTTCAGATCTTATGATAATACTGGTATCATCTTAATAGGTGGCAATTCATGTAAGGCTGCATGTTGTTTGTGTTGTGTGCTGCTAATATTGATCTCCTCCTTAAAGGTGAAGTATCAGAATCCTGCAGATACACTATAAACCTATAGGGGAGAAAATGTAATATTTCTTATCTGCCCTGCTAGAGGGGAACATACAAGAACAGTGTGAAAATCAAGGGAAAAAAGCAACCCAAATGAACCAAGATGCTATATTAAGAGAATCCACTGACAGTGTGATAGAAGAAATGTCAGAAAAGGAGATAGGAGTGTACATAATTAAAAGGATCTACAAGGTAAAAGACAACATAAGAGAGCAAATGCAGGCTTCACATCAATAAAGAGTTGAAAGACAAAATGCAGGAAACAAAAGATCATTTCAAGAAAGACGTAAAGATTCTGATAAAAATCAAACGGAAATAATTGAACTGAAGAAAACAGTAAACCAAATTAAAAACTCATCAGAAACATCACCAATAAACTGGATAACTTGGAAGACAGAACCCCAGACAATAAACACAAAATATTTAATCTTGAAAATAAAATTGACCACACAGAGAAGATGGTATGAAATCATGACCAGAACCTCAAGGAATTAAGGAATAATGTGGAAAGACCAAATTGAAGAATTAATAGGATCAAGGAAAGCACAGAGATACAATCCAAAGAAATGAACAATCCATCCAATGAAATAATATCAGACAATTTCCCAAACCTGAAGGATGAAATGGAAAATCAAATACAAGAGACTTACAGAACACCAAATGCACAACATTACAACAAAGTCACATGAAACCAAATTTTAATGAAAATGACCAACATGCAAAATAAAGATTGAATCATAAATGCCAGGAGAAAAAATTATCACATTACATACTGTGGAAAACAAATACAGATATCAGCATATTTCTCAGTCCAGATCCTCAAAACTCTGAAAGAACATGGATGCCAACCAAGAATCTTATACCCAGGAATACTAACCTTAGGCTTTGATGAGAAAAAAATATCATCCATGATAAACAAAATTTAAAGGAATTTACAAACAGAAAGCCAGGACTACAGAACATGCTCAACAAAATATTCCTCGAAGAAGAAATGAAATTCAATAATGAAAGTCAGCAAAGGGTGGAACTATCCTAAAGGAAAAGCTAATTAAAAGAGAAACCAAGTCAAGTTAAAAACCAAAAACAATCCAAAATGACCAGAAATACAAATTATATCTCAATGATTACCCTGAACGGTAATGGTCTAAGCTGATTAATCAAAGTATATAGATGGGAAGTTTGGATTTTTAAAAGGACCCAACAATATGCTGCCTTTAAAGTGACTTATCTCATAAGAAAAGACATTCACAGACTGAAGGTGAAAGGATAGGAAAAATCGTACCATGCACATGGACTCAGTGAAAAAGCCAAGGTTTCCATCCTCATATCACATGAAGTGGACAACAAGTCAAAATTAGAAGGGATAAGGAAGGACATTTCATGCTGATTAAGGGAAACATCAATCAACAAGACATAACAATCATAAATATTTATGCCCCAAACAATGAAGCATCTATGTACATCAAATGAATCCTTCTCAATTTCAGGAACAAGGAATACGATAATAGTGTGTGACTTTACCATACCTCTCTCACCACTGTATAGATATTCCAAAGAAAAATGAACAAAGAAAGCACAGAACATAAAAATACAGCCAACAATTTAGAGGTAACAGACATACGCCGAATATCCCTTTCAAATATGAGCAAATACACTTTTTTCTCAGCATGTGGATCCTTCTTTAACATAGACCATATGTTATGCCACAAAGAATCTCTTAGCAAATATTAAAAAACTACCTTGTATTCTATCATATCATATTGAATAAAATTAGAAATCAATGATAAAGTACCAAAGATAAAGTACTACAGCACATAGACACTAAATAATATGCTACTGAATGATTCATGGATAACAGAAGAGATCAGGAAGGGGAGAAATATTCTAAGAGGTAAACAACAACAACAGTACAACAGATCCAAGTCTCTGGAACACTATGAAGACAGTCCTAAGGGGAAAATTCATCACATTGATCACATTTGACAAAAGGATAAAAAGTCAAGAAATAAATGACCTAACATTATATCTCAAAGCCCTAGAAAAATAACAGGTCAACACCCAAAATAGGAGAACACAGGAAATAATTAAAATCAGAGCTGAAATCAATGAATTTGAAACAAAAGAAGCAATTAAATAATTGACAAAACAAAAGTTAGGTCTTTGAAAAAATACACAAAATTGGTAAATGCTTAGCTACACTAATGGAGAGAAGGAGAGAGAAAACCCAAAATACAAAAATTCATGATAAAAAAGTAAATATGACAACACTATTGAAATATAAAACTCAACAGGAAGATTTTTGAAAATCTATACTCCAGTAAAATAGAAAACCTCAAAGACATCCACAGATTTCTAGAGACGATCCACCCAAACTGAATGAAGAAGACTTACACAATTTAAACAAATCAATTTCAAAGAATTATAAAGAAGAAGCCATCAAAAGTCAATCAACCAAGAAAAGCCCAGGACCACACATGTTCTCAGTCGAGTTCTACTTTCCAAGACCTAATTTCAATACTCCTCAAAGTATTCCATTAAACAGAAAAGGAGGGAACCCTTCCAAACTCATTCTATGAAGCTAGTGTCAAGCTGATACCAAAACCAAAGACACACCAAGGAAAGAAAACTTCACACCAATATTCCTAATGAAAATAGATGCAAAAATTCTTAACAAAATTCTGGCAAATTGCATAAAGATATATTAAAAACATAGTGACCATGTGCAAAGGGAGTTCATTCCAGGGAGGCAAGGATGGTTCAACATCTGGAAATCAATAAAGCAATTTACCACATCAACAGACTTAATGTTTAGAATGATATGAGGTTTTCTCTGTGTGTCTCTGCAGATGCCACTGTTCTAGACCCCACTGCCACTGCAGATGTCACCAACCAGAGGTCTTTTCTGGGGAAAGGGGTACAGCTGTTCCTGAGACCACTGCTCCACATGCCCAGAGGTGTGTTCTCCAGGTGCTACTGTTGCTCACACCACCACAGACGCCTGGAGGTGTTTTGACAGGCATTGCAGCTGCTGTTGATGATGTTGCAGTCGCCGTCACCTGAACATCTACTGCCCTTGACGCTGTCTCGGATGCCTGGCTGCCCTCTACAGTGCTACCTCCACTGCTGCTACCACCACCAATTCCGGTGCCACCAAATCCACTGCCACTCACCTGGAGGTCATCTCTCTGGGAACTGTGGCAACTGAAACCACAACTGATGCTGCTGCCACTACTGCCACAAACCCCCACATGCTGCCAATGCCACTAAGGTCTGCAGCTTCTGTTTACCCACTGTCTGATGCCACTGGCCTCTCCTATTACGACTTCCACCACAGTTCAGACATCCACCTCCAGGGAGAATTCAGGCATACCTGCACTCAGCCACATCTACTTTGAGACGCGGGCCAGAGCCTTGGATTTGTTTGGGGTGCCCAATGGTTTGTTGCCACTACCAATTTGGGATACAGCCACAACTGTCTAGGGACACTCACCAGGACCTGGAGGTTCAGTGTTATGGTGCCTATGAGTTTTACTTCAACTGGGTTCTTCCTCCCAGGAGTGTGGGTTGCCACCATCTAGTTACTTTCTCTCAGGATTGCTCATCCCTGGTGATCTCTCTCCAAATTCTAGTGGCACTGAGATCTTGGGATTGCAAGGTGGCCAAACCCAGTACATCTGAGGCCCAGAGTGGGGGATAGTGACTGGGTCTCCAGGGCCTGTCTGTGCCAGGCACTCCTGTGGGAAGTCAGAGACAGGGCTGAGAATCTTTTGGACAGAGAATGTTGTTTGATTTTATATCAAGATATATTTTATTTTTATTTTTTTCTTCTCTGGCACCTCTTTCCATCATATTTGGAGCAAGATGGATTTGAGCATCAGTTAGTTGAAGATGGGTGATACATGAATGGTATTTTGCTGATCTGCTATATATTCTGCCTATTCATATTTTTGATTTTTGTGTTCTCTTTATGTGTATTTTTCCTCTTGTTTGATTATCTTTCTAGATTCTCTTTCTAACTTTTCTCCACCTAAAAGCCAATCTCTGTTTTTTTCATTTTTCAGCAGCTCTGGAAATAAAACGAATGATATCGTACAAAATTTTCCCTTAAGCACTTCAAATTCATCAACCTCACCTTTTTGTCCTGATCACAAGTATCTTCTCCTTTTCAATAATTTTTCATATTGCATACAAGGAGTATATTGGGTGTGATGAGAATCTGTGTCCAGTGGTAAAAAATATAAAAACAGGGCTGTGCAGCCTTGGTAAACACATTATGAAGTCCTTAATATGACATATTGCCCCTCAGCATTCCTCAAGGACTATTAATAGCATTAAGTGAT
This sequence comes from Sciurus vulgaris, assembly GCF_902686455.1. NCBI lineage: Eukaryota > Metazoa > Chordata > Mammalia > Rodentia > Sciuridae > Sciurus > Sciurus vulgaris. Next base: position 5,822,545 of record NC_136466.1, read on the forward strand.
AATTGATAAAAGGAAAAAAAATGTAATTTAGAAAATAATTTATTTCTGTGTCCTACAGCCCTAGCAAACCTTTGCATTTTTAAACACAATGTTTTCCATACACTTCCTTATTTTAAGTACTATAAGAGAAGGACCAAAATGGAGAGCCCAGATGTTACCATTTACCAAGGAAAGCACTTGGAGCACTCCTTTTTCAAACTTCTGAAATTGAGCAATTCTAACTTGTTCCTGACCCTCATGCTACCTGACCTCTGTATCATTTATGTTGCATCTCATGGTTCTTTAGAAAGGATGATTCAGAAAGCATTTTTCTGATTTTAAGTCCTTTGGATACAGTCCAAGGAGTGGGATATCTGGGTCAAATAGCGGTTCCAAGTTTTCTAAGGAATCTCCAAAACACTTTCCAGAAAGGCTGCACCAATTTGTAGCCCCAAACAGAAATGTTCGAGTGTGCCTTTTCCCCACATCCTGGGTAATACCTATGAATGCTTTTATTCTTGATAATAGTCATTCTAATGGGGGTGAGATGAAATCTTAGGGTAGTTTTGACTTGAATTGCTCATTACTAGAGATGTTGAAATTTTAAAAATATATCTGTTCATTGCTTGTTTCTCTTCTCCTGTGAAGTGTCTGCTCAGTTTCTTAGCGGATTTATTGACTGGGTTCTTTGTATTTTTGGTGTAAAGTTTTTTGAGTTCTTTAAAAATTCTGGAGATTAGTGCTCTAACTGAAGTGTGTGTGGCAAACATTTTCTCCCACTCTGTAGGCTCTCTCTCCACATTGCTGATTGTATGTTTTGCTAAGAAGAAGTTTTTTAATTTCAATCCATTGCATTTATTGATTCCTGCTTTTATTTCTTGTGCTCTGGGAGGTGTTAAGAAATTCTTGTCCTAAGCTGACATGATGAAGATATGGGCCTATTTTTACTTCTGTTTGTTGCAGGGTCTCTGGTTTAATTCCTAGGTTCTTGATTTATTTTGAGCTGAGTTTTCTTCAGGGTGAGAGCTAGAGGTTTAATTTCATTTTGCTGCATACAGATTTCCAGTTTTCTCAGCACAATTTGTTGAAGAGGCTATCTTTTCTCCACCGTATGTTTTTGGCATCTTTGTCCAAAGGACTTAAAATCAGCACACTACAGTGATGCAACCCCAACAGTGCTTAAAGCAGCTCAATTCACAATATCTAGATTATGGAACCAACTTAGATGCCCTTGATTAGATGAGTGGATATAAAAAGTGTGACATCCATACACAATGGAATAGTACTCAGTCACAAAGAAGAATAAAATTATGGAATTTGCAGGTAAATGGATGGAACTGGAGACTATCATGCTAAGTGAAATTAGCCAATCCCCAAGAACCAATGGTTGAATATTATCCCTGGTAAGTGGATGGTGATACATAATAGGCACGTAAGGGAAGAACTGAGGAATGTTGGATTGTGTACAGTGAAATGATGGGTGGGAAAGGAGAGAAGGAAAGATAATGGAATGAGACAAGAATCCTTACCCTATGTACACATATGATTACACAATGGTGACTTTACATCGTGAAAAACCAGAAAAAAAAACTTTGTGCCCCATTTGGGTACAATGAATCAAGAAAATTAATAAAATTTTGAAAATACATTTTTTTACCCCTTAAATGACAATGTAGTTCTGAGCACTCTAAAGTCACTGAGGTCAAACTATAGAAACTAAAGCTTATTCCTTATTTTAAAAATGTACCTTCATAAAGTGTCATATTTTGTTGATCTGCAGGAATACTCTGAGACCTACAACAGTTATGTGGTGATTCATATATTTATTTTATCATATCCACAATCTAAATTTTCCCTATGAGACTGATCCATGAAAAAAGTAAGTCACATTTTGACAAGAATTTTTCAAGTTGAAATTAAATCACAAATGCAAAGATAGACATTAAATAAAAACAAATAAACCAAACTATAAACTGCAGAATTTACTAAGTTATTCTGGAGAAACTGAAACAACATGTGGTTTAGTAGAAAAAAGTAGAAAGAAGAAACATGCCTCTATAGCTCTATGCCAGCTTCTGGATCCCAAACCCATATTTAATTGTCTATATTACATTTGGCACAAATGTCTAGGGGTGGTCGCCCAGGACCCCTGGTAGTGCACAGAAGTCAGTATAGAGGGCTAAAAGTTTGAAGGTTTTACTATGGATTTTTCACACCACACATCACCTTCAGAATTTGTCATATATTTACTTTCTTACACATTGTTTTATTGTATTATTTCTCTCATAGGGTTCAAATTATTTAACAACACCAATATTTTTCTTCTTTCCAAACCCCAGTATCTGAAATTGCAGTGGACATATTTGTATTATCAATAAGCACGTTTTGAGTGATTACTGCTGTAGGGAGATCTTACCTTGCAAGTGTACAGGTCCTGGGCTGGAAGTCATGCACTTGCTCCTGAAAGGATAAAAAGGTAATGATACATGGTCCCAAATCAAGGAATTTGCACCAGCAGATTTGGGTGTTGGATACATACTGATGTAGTTAAAGTTCATATAACATGTCCATTTCTAACACTACAGAAAAGTGCAAAAATTTTAAGGTTGTAAAGCAGTTTCCAGAAAAAATCATTTATTTAACCCTCCTCTAAAATCCAAAACATATTAATTGGGAAATATAAATCCATATGTGGCAGTAGAAAAGGGTCTCTGCAAGTTCCAGAGCATACTGTGAACAAGGATGCCACTCAGGTGTCAGCTTCAGGTTTGTGTCAGGGAGAAATGGGGGATGGGGAGAGAAACAAATTGCTGCCACACTGAGTAGGATCCCTTGAACTTCACCCTCACTGTGAAATGAGCACCAGCCTAACTGAGTCTGTCCACCCATCCCTGGCCTTGGGGGACACACACATGTCAAGAGGACAGGTTCAGGAGGAAGGTTCAGGAGGAAGGTCACCTTTCTAAGGGTGAGTGTGGTTAACCTGACAAGGTGCTGAGGAGGACCCAGGTTTGCAGAGGACAGAGGAAATGACAGTGTAGGTGACTGGTGATTGAACTGATCTAAGCAGCTTCAGAAGTGCTATAGCAATAAGGAAATCCTTCCTTTTAGGATATACAGTCAGCGTCTTTTTAATGATTATGATGCCATTGAGAAGAAATGACCATAATGGAAGGTGTCAACAAGGGAAAGTAAATTATTGTATAGACAAAGGAATCTTCAACCCCATTGTGCTGAACATGGAATAGAAGCACAGGATGGAAAAGTAGGAGTCCAGGAGAATGTCACCTGGGCTGGATCATGGATATCTTAAAGAGCTTACAGTGATCTGGTGGAAAGGAAAAGAGAGCCCCAGTGGGAGCTGAAATTTTTGAGGGTGTGTGGTCGGGAGACAGCACCACCATGTCCTGATGGAGAAGAGGCAGAGTGGGGAACTGCAGGAGAGTCCAAGAGAAGTCAGGTCACCTCAGATTTCCACAACCCTGGACCTGCCTCTCTGCAAATAAAAGGGTTGTTTTTAGAGACTCTCTCCTCTTAAGAAACATTGTTTTCAAGTTCATGGCAATAAACACTTCAATGTTATGAATAGTTTCTTACATAAATATATGAAAATAATTACCATTAGAATGATCTAAGTGTGGAAAAAAGGAAAATCAATGGTGAAATTGTATTTATGGAAGAGAAAGAAGGTAAATAAATCACACAACATTGAAGAGCACACTGTCAGACAGGTGGCCCTGCAGGAGAAGATGTGAGCATCACCTGCAAGTGCTCTGCATGGGAGACTCTGGAGGTCAAGGGAGGCATGATGGAGGAGCTGAGGACAACCCTGCAGATCACTCCCTGACCCTGGACTGCAGAGCTCCCCACCTGCATTGGGGGAAGCACTCTGTTTAGAAATGATTACATATGTGAGAAAACAAAGAGTGACCTTTCCTCAGAAAGGAAAGCTACTACAAAGTACAAGAAAACACCGTGCAAAGAAATATGTAGAGTAATTCTATTAATCATGTTTTTTGATTACTGCCTATTATCTCTTTTTCTTCAACCAGAATTTCCAATAAATGAGCAATTCCATTACAGTAACTGAATTGCTCCTCCTGGGTTCTCCTGGTGGCTGGAATATGCATTTTCTCTATTTCACAGTATTCCCACTGACCTACATGAGCACCTTATTAGGACACCTGCTCATTGTCTCTGTCACCTCTGCTGAAAGAATCGGCACATGCCCATGTACTTCTTTCTCAGGTCCCTGTCCCTCTTGAACATGTGCTTCATTTCCATCACTGTCCCCAATGCCTATGTCAGCTCTCTCACTGGTGACAGGGACATTTCAGTGGCTGGCTATGCAACCAGGTCTTCTTGGTCATTTATTTTGCATATGTGGAGATGATTTTTCTCTCCATCATGGCCTGAGATCACTATGTGGCCATCTACCAGCCCCTCCAGTACCCCATCATGAACCCTCAGTTTTGTATTCACATGACCCAAGCTTCCCTGCTCAGTCGTCTGGTGTATGCAAGTGTGCACACTGGAAATGCATTTTAGCTGTCCTTCTGTCAGTCAATCATGATCCATCAGTTCTTCTGTGACGTCCCCATTATGCTGAGGCTCTCCTGCTCTGACACCACCAGCAACATGGTCTTTCTTTTTATATCTACTGTAATAATTGGTCATAGCCCATTTGGTATAATAGACATGACATATATTCACATATTTTCTACCATGCTGAACGTTCCCAATGAAGCCCCAGGAAAGGTCTTCTCCACCTGCACCCCTCACATCTTTGTGTGCTCATCTTCCTCAGCTCCATCACAGGTGTGTACCTGAGGCCTTCGGCAACTTCTGACACACTCGAGGACATGCTTCTCTTTGCCTTTTACACCATAGTTCCTCCCCTCTTGAATTTGCACATCTACAGCCTCAGAAACAAATAGGTAAATGAAGTTGTGAGGAGAATAATAGAAATACAGTTGTTCTGGAGGAAATGATAAAGATGTATTTTAGTATTACCCTAATTTCACTGAGTGGAGTAGAAAATATCAATTGCTCTTCTGATCTTGGCTTTATAATTTTCATGACCTAGCCCACTATTGTATTATTAGAAGTTCAGTTATTTTATAAAATAATTTTATGAATTACCATATTATTCAATGAATACTTCATAAATGTATAACTTTGACAATGCATTTTAATGTGTAAATATAATTAATTATATTTTCTGAAATCATTTATAGTTATATATATTAAAGTTTCTTCACATACATCACAGTTCTTGTATCAAATACTGTCACAGAGGAAAACATCATAAATAAAATATGGACATAATGTACAGGTACATAACCTGCCCTTTTTTCAGATAATCTGCCCTTGTGTCAGATTTTTAAGCACTGACATACATAATTGAGTCCATTTAATTACTATGAAAATATATAAATTTCAAATCTTAAAGAATTTGTAATCAAAACTGTAGAAAGAATCACAATATTTCTCAGCAACTGGAATATTAAATAGGAAGAATCTCCTTGTTCATGAAGAAAGCAAAAGGCAAAGCTTACAACACTCACATCCCCACAGTCTAATCCATCCACTGGGGAAGAGCATCCCTGACTCTCCTGGCTGTGATGGCTGCCAGATTTTGTTATTTCCACAAGTGACCAAGTGTCAGGGACCAACCCTGAGGGCTGAGCTGCAAGGCAGTTTTTGAGGGTTTTCCTCCCACCAATCTTCTTGCTGTAATGATTATGCTAATGAGTCATGCCTGATAATGATAAAGTTGAACTGTAATTATCTGGCCTCAGTATCTGATAAATGTCAACTCCACACTTTCCCTCAGTTTACTAGAGTTCATAAAGAAACCCCCAACTCTACTTGTGGCCATCTTTTTTGTTGTTGTTGTTTTTAGCAGGGATTTAACCCAAGAGCACAACCCCAGGCCTTCCTCTGTTTTATCACACAAAACAGGGTCTTGCCAAGATGCTTAGGGCCTCCCTAACTTGCAGAACCTGTCTTTCAACATGAGATCCTCATTCCTCAGCCTCCCCATCCACTGAGATTGCAGGCGTGCACCCCGCCCCCACTTTGTGGCAGCTCATTACCTCACACAAGTTAGTTCTTTCCAAATGTTTTAGTGTTCTAACTGGCATATTGTCAGCTATCATTAATTATAACTGACATATGCTCAATGTCAAGGTAGTAGGGGTATCTACATAACAAAACGAGAAAAATTGTTTATATAATATCACAGTCAATATAATAAATTCCCATTTCTGAAGGAAAATTCTGTTCATCAGTACACTAATAGAAAAAACAGGAGGAGAGCATAAATGTATCTATTACCTAGAAAAATACACACCTAAATATACATGATTAATTAATCAAGGCATTTCTTTTTTTTTATTTTTATTTTTTTTTATTTTCACAAAGCCAGCCACTTTCATAGAGACCCTCCTATCTGAAACCTGGAATGATCCTGAGAGCAAGAGTAACTGTGCGACCTCACTGAATTCCCTCTACCCTCTCTGGAGAGCGCCATCTCTTTGAGGGAGGTGGAGATTGCAGTGTACTTCCTAGAGTTTCAGTTTAGCTCCGCAGGTGAATCCGGGTCAGAGTCCCCAGAGAGCTGTGTCTCCTGAGTAAACAGAATGCAGACTCACTTCCTAGTCACTTCATGATGCCCAATGCCCTACTGCCCAGTGGGGTGCCCACTTACTCATTGCTTTTCTGTCCTGAAGCCTCCTTGTAATCAAAGCTGTGTGAGTAGGGTGGTCTTATCAGCTGGTGGCCACCAACATGGTATCCAAAGATGTCCCCTGTGACGTAGTGATGTCTAATGTTCATATATTTGGTTTAGGCCAGAGGATATAAAGTACCAAAATCTGTGTTCATTTGCTAGAGCTACCATAACTGAGTACCACAAACAGAGTGACTTTAAAACAGCAGAAATTTATTGTTTATGGTTCTAGAGGCTAGAAGATCAAAATCAAGGTGTTGGCAGGGCTGTGTTCCTTCTGAAACCCAAAGAGAAGAATCCCTTTCTCCCTTCTTCCTAACTTCTGGTGGCTTGCTGGCCATCACTGGCATTCCTTGGCTTACATAGACAATCACGCTGATCCTCCATCTTCACAGGGCAGTCGCTTGTGACCTGTAGGCCAAATGTTTCCTGTGGCTCTGGATTTTATTTCTTTTTTTCATCACAGTCTTATTTATTTATTTATTTATTTATTTATTTATTTTTAATTTATTTTTATTGTAAACAAATGGGATACATGTTGTTTCAGTTTGTACCTGCAGTAACAGCATACCATTTGCATATTCATATATTTACATAGAGTAATGATGTTTGATTCATTGCATTGGTTTTTTTTCCTTCCCCCCAACCCTCCCACCTTTCTTTTCCCTCTATACAGTCCCTCCTTCCTCCATTCTTGTCCCCCTCCCACCCCCCATTAAGTGTCATCATCCACTTATCAGTGAGATCATTCCTCTTTTGGATTTTTGAGATTGGCTTTTATGTCACTTAACATGATATTCTCCAATTTCATCCATTTGCCTGCAAATGCCATAATTTTATTATTCTTTATAGCTGAGTAATATTCCATTGTATATATATACCACAGTTTCTTTATCCACTCATCAATTGAAGGGCATCTAGGTTGACTGCATAGACTGGCTATTGTGAATTGAGTCACTATGAACATTGATGTGGCTGTATCTCTGTAGTGTGCTGATTTTAAGTCCTTTGGGTATAGGACGAGGAGTGGGATAGCTAGGTCAAATGGTAGGTCCATTCCAAGTTTTCTAAGGAATATCCACAATGCTTTCTGGAGTGGCTGCACTAATTTGCAATCCCACCAGCAATGTATGAGTGTACCTTTTTCCCCACATACTCTCCAACACCTGTTGTTGCTTGTATTCTTGATAATCACCATTCTAATTGGGGTGAGATGAAATCTTAGTGTAGCTTTGATTTGCATTTCTCTTATTACTAAAGATGTGGAACATTTTTTCATGTATCTGTTCTTGCTTGTAGATCTTCTTCTGTGAAGTGTCTGTTCATTTCCTTAGCCCATTTGTTGAATGGGTTATTTGTATTCTTGGTGTAGAGTTTTTTGAGTTCTTTATAGATTCTGGAAATTAGTGCTCTATCTGAAGTATGAGTGGCAAAGATATTCTCCCACTCTGTAGGCTCTCACTTTGCATTGCTGATAGTTTCCTTTGCTGAGAGAAAGCTATTTAGATTGACGCTATCCCAGTTATTGATTCTTGCTTTTATTTCTTGTGCTATGGGAGTCCTTCCTGTTAAGGAAGTCTGATCCTAAGCCAACACGGTGAAGATGTGGACCTACTTTTTTTTCTATAAGATGCAGAGTCTCTGGTCTGATTTCCAGGTCCTTAATCCATTGTGAGTTGAGTTTTGTGCAGGGTGAGAGATAGGGGTTTAGTTTTATTCTGTTGCATATGGATTTCTAGTTTTCCCAGCACCATTTGTTGAAGAGGCTACCTTTTCTCCATTGCATATTTTTGGAACCTTTGTCTAGTATGAGAAAATTGTATTTATTTGGATTTGTGTCTGTGTCCTCTATTCTTTACCATTGATCTACCTGTCTATTTTGGTGCCAATACCATGCCTATTTTGTTACTATCGCTTTGTAGTATAGTTGAAGTTCTGGTATTGTGATACCCCCTGTTTCAGTCTTCCTGCTAAGGATTGCTTTAGCTATTCTGGGTTTCTTATTCTTCCAGATGAATTCCATGATTGTTTGCTCTATTTCTGTGACGTACATCATTGGGATTTTAATTGGAATTTCATTGAATCTGTATAGTACTTTTGGTAGTATGGCCATTTTGACAATATTAATTCTGCCTATCCAAGAACATGGGAGATCTTTCCAGCTTCTAAGGTCTTCCTTAATTTCTTTCTTCAGTGTTTTGTAGTTTTCATTGTACAGATCTTTTATCTCTTTGGTTAGACTGATACCCAAATATTTTATTTTTTTGAGGCTATTGCAAATGGAGTTGTTTTCGTCATTTCCCTTTCAGCTGTTTCATCACTTGCATATAAAAATGATGTAAATTTATGCGTGTTGATTTTATAGCCTGCTATTTTGCTGAATTCATTGATGAGGTCTAGAAGTTTTACAGAGGAGCTTTTTGGATCCTCTAAATATAGAATCATGTCATCCGCAAATAATGACAGCTTAAGTTCCTCTTTTCCTATTCGTATCCCTTTAATTTTTTTAGTCTGCCTAATTGCTCTGGCTAGAGTTTTGAGGACAAGGTTGAATAGAAGTGGTGAAAAAGGACATCCCTGTCTTGTTCCCATTTTTCAAGGGAATGGTTTCAGTTTTTCTCCATTAAGAATGATGTTGGCCATGGGCTTAGCATAAATAGTCTTTACAATGTTCCGGTATATTCCTACTATCCCTATTTTTTCTAGTGTTTTCAGCATGAAGGGGTGTTGTATATTGTCAAATGCTTTTTCTGCATTAATTGAAGTAATGATATGATTCTTATCCTTAAGTCTATTGATATGATGGATTAAGTTTATTGATTTACCAATGTTGAACCCTCCTTGCATTCCAGGAATGAACCCCACTTGTTCGTGGTGCACAATTTTCCTAATATGTTTTTGGATGCGGTTTGCCAATATTTTGTTAAGGAACTGAGCATATATATTCATCAAGGATATTGGTCTAAAATTTTCTTTCCTTGATGTGTCTTTTCCTGGTTTGGGTATTAGCTTCATAGAATGAGTTCGGTAGGGTACCCTCATTTTCTATTTTCTGGAATACTTTGAGAAGTATTGGAATAAGTTCTTCTTTGAAGGTCTTGTAGAAGTCGGCTGAGAATCCATCTGGTCCTGGGCTTTTCTTGGATGGTAGGTTTTTAATGGCTTCTATTTCATTGCTTGATATTGATTTGTTTAAATCATGTATGTCCTCCTGGTTCAGTGTGGGAGGAGCATATGTCTCTAGAAATTTGTCAATGTCTTTGGTACTTTCTATTTTGTTGGAATTCAAATTTTCAAAGTAGCTTCTCATTATGTTCTGTATCTCAGTGTTGTTTATTGTGATATTTCCTTTTGCATCATGTATTTTACTAATTTCAGTCTTCTCCCTCCTTCTCCTTGTTAGTGTGGCTGAGGGTTTATCTATTTTCTTTCCTTTCTCAAAGAACCAACTTTTTGTTATGTCAATTTTTTGAACAGTTTCTTTTGTTTCAATTTCATTGATTTCAGCTCTGATTTTAATATTTCCTGCCTTCTACTACTTTGTTATTATTCTCTTCTTCTTTTTCTAGGACTTTGAGCTGTAATGTTAGCTCATTTAATTGTTGACCTTACATTCTTTTCTGGAATGCGCTCCATGCAATGAATTTTCCTCTTCATACCGCTTTCATAGTGTCCCAGAGATTTTGATATGTTGTATCATCATTCTCATTGACCTCTAAGAATTTTTTAATCTCCTCCCTGATGTTTTTTGTTATCCATGTTTCATTCAATAGTATATTATTTAATCTCCAAGTGTTGGAGTAATTTCCTTTTTCTTTGTCATTGATTTCTACTCTCAGTCCATTATGATCTGATAGAACACAAGGCAGTATCTCTATTTTTTTGCATTTCCTAAGGGCTGCTTTGTGGCATAACATATGGTCGATTTTCGAGACGTTCCATGTGCTGCTGAGAAGAAAGTGTATCTGCTCGTTGATGGATGGAATATTATATATATGTCTATTAAGTCTAGGTCATTCATTGTGTTATTGAATTCTATGGTTTCTTTGGTTGGATGTTGTTTGGAAGATCTCTCTAGTGCTGACAGTGGTGCATTAAAGTCATCCAGAATTATTGTTTTGTGGTTTATGTGATTCTTGAAATTGAGAAGGATTTGTTTGATGTACAGTGATGCACCATTGCTTGGGGCATAAATATTTACTATCGTTATGTCTTCCTGATTTATGGTTCCCTTAAGCAGTATGAAATGTCCTTCTTTATCCCTTCTGAGTAACTTTGGCTTGAAGTCCACTTTATCTGATATAAGGATGGAAACCCCCATTTTTTTACTGGGTCCATGTGCATGGTAGATTTTTTCCCATCCTTTCACCTTTAGTCTGTGGATGTCTTTTTCTATGAGATGAGTCTCTTGCAGGCAACATATTGTTGGGTCTTTCTTCTTAATCCATTCTGCCAGTCTGTGTCTTTTGATTGATGAGTTTAGGCCATTAACTTTCAGGTTTAGTATTGAGAAATGATTTGTATTCCCAGTCATTTGGCTTATTTTTGTTTTTTAAGTCGGCTTGGTTTCTCCTTTGAGTGGTTTTTCTCTAAGGTAGTTCCTCCCTTTGCTGACCTCCATTGTTGTTTTTCATTTCCTCCTCATGGAATATTTTGTTGAGAACATTCTGTAGTACAGGCTTTCTATTTGTAAATTCTTTTAACTTTTGTTTATCATGGAAGGATTTTATTTCATCTTCCAATCTGAAGGTTAGTTTTGCTGGGTATAGGATTCTTGGTTGGCAACCATGTTCTTTCAGAGCTTGAAATATGTTGGTCCAGGCCCTTCTAGCTTTTAGAGTCTGGGTTGAGAAGTCGGCTGCTATCTATATTGATTTCCCCCTATATGTAATCTGATGCTTTTCTCTTACACCCTTCAAAATCCTATCTTTATTTTGAATGTTAGGCATTTTCATTATAATGTGCCTTGGTGTGGATCTGTTGTGATTCTGTGCATTTGGTGTTCTGTAGGCCTCTTGTATTTTATTTTCCATTTCATTCGTCAGGTTTGGGAAATTTTCTGATATTATTTCATTGAATAGTCTGTTCATTCCTTTGGTTTGTATCTCTGTGCCTTCCTCAATCCCAATAATTCTTAAATTTGGTCTTTTCATGATGTCCCATAGTTCTTGGAGATTCTGTTCATGATTTCTTACCATCTTCTCTGTTTGGGCGACTTTATTTTCAAGATTAAATATTTTGTCTTCATTATCTGAGGGTCTGTCTTCCAAGTGGTCTAGTCTGTTGGTCATGCTTTCCATTGAGTTTTTTTATTTGGTTTATTGTCTCCATCATTTCAAGGTTTTCCGTTTTTTTTTTTTTTTTTTTTTTTTTTTTTTTTGAGAATCTCTATCTCTTTGTTGAAATGATCTTTTGCTTCCTGCAGGTGCTCTTTCAGCTTATTGGTATTATCATTCATTGCCTGCATTTGCTCTCTTATCTCATCCTTTGTTTCACAAATCATCTTAATCATGTATAATCTGAAGTCCTTTTCTGACATTTCTTCTAACATACTGTCATTGGATTCTATTACTATAGAATCTGGATTTGTTCGGATCATTTTCTTCCCTTGTTTTTTCATGTTGTTCATGTATCTTCCCCTCTAGTGCTGCAGATCTGGAGTATTGCAGATTTCCCCCTATAGGCTTATAATGGCCCTATAGGTTTCCAAAACCCTTTCTGACAATGAGCTTCAAGCCTCCAGTAGGCGTCTCAGGATGGGATTTGCCCCACCCGAAGATCGGAGCTACGGCTTCCAGGATTATCCAAGATGGCTGCTCTGGCTTTCAAATTTGTTGGCAAATGGGACCCTGCAGCTCAGTTGTGGACGTGGTCAGCTGGAGGTCCTGGAGACAGGATGCAGTTGGTCTGGCAATGGTCCTGGAGGCAGTGTGCAATCAGTTGGTCTGGGTTCCACGTGATAGGGTACAGTCAGTTGGTCTGGGGGTCCTGGCAGCAGGGAGCAGTCAGTTGATGTGAGGGCCCCAGAGGCAGGGAGTGATTGGTTGGGCTGAGGGATTCTGGAGACGGGACTCAGTCAGTCCAATCAGGGGTCCTACAGGGCCTGGCTGTTGTCTCAAAATGGCGGCAGCCACGCGTAATCAAACCTGCAGGTACTATAACACTGAACTTCCAGTCAGCAGCAGGCAGCTGGTTCTCCACTTGCGGTCCACGGTCAGTCTGCTGGCAGCTGTCGGATGATCGGGAGGTGAACCTCGAGTGTTGGGTGATGGATAGGGGTAAGGCAGGCGATGGACAGGTGAGAGGCAGGCAAATGGCGGATGATAGATGCCTGACAGTGAGAAATCTGCTCTCAAAAAAGGCATCAATATGCTGGCAGATTGCAGGTGATCACAGCAGAAAAATGGGGTAAAGGGCAGGGGATCGATAAGCAGCAAAAACTGCCTCACCGAGAAACAGATATCCTCTGCTTGAATCCGGGATTGCGGAGCGACAAGGAACGCAGCCTCCCTCTAGACAGCCATCTTGGATCCGGCGTTTTGACGCCTGCTTGAGAGCAAGTGATGGTCTTGTCACAGACAGGTCATATCGTTTTCCCAGAATAAGTACAGAAAAAGGGCAAGGGAACCGGCTCTAGTAGAGAGGGCAGATCTCAAGGCATTTCTTAAAGTTTGCTGGCCAGAGAGCACTTTAAAAGGAACAAATGAACATTTAGGTGTTGGCTAAATGTTCTCACTGTCCCACATCTATGAAGTCTTCAGAATATTTTTGTCAATACCAGAGACATATAACATTGTACAAAGGCAGTTATACCTATTAGTACATTTCAAAATAAGATTTTATCAGAGTTTAAAACAGGTCATTTTAAAAACTGGAGCCAAGGAAGGAGTGGTTGTAAACAGATTGCAGGCCCTGAAAAGATGCTAAATATTTCACCCCTAGACAACAGGAAAGGTGCTGACAAAATCTAAGGAATTGTAAGTCCACATTCAAAGCACACTCAAGGATGTAGAAGGGAAAATTTCCTTGAGAAGTGTGTTGGGGCCACCCTGCTTGCACAAGGGGCTCAGTTAGTGAGGTTACCATGCTCAGCAAGGAAGACATTCAGAAACAACCATGACAGTAATTTCAGGGAGCAAACTATGGTATGAGTGGGTTACAGACTTTATATCAGTAATGTGGTGCTGGCTCTGGAGGAAAGCAGGGTACTCAAGTGAATAGGTCATGATGCCTTCTAACATCATTGCAAAGAAAGGCCAGCTAATCCAAGCATAGTCTGAGGCCCTGCAGGATACCACTGACAAGGTGATTAGTGGAGCAAAGTTGGAATGAATTTCCCAGAAGTCAATAATTACCTGTAGCATTAACTGTCTGCCACAAAGCTGCTGGCAGCAGAGAGAACTAAGGTCAAAGAGTTGTAGAGCCTGGGCTCTACAACTGGCAAGATCAAAAGGGTAGGAATTCCCAAGTCCTTTGGAAAGAACACTTTTCAGTCAAGGGTCCTGTATAGAACATGAGGAATTACAAGTGGAGATATGTTTGCTCAACTGGTTTTGCTTTCCTCTGGTTCCATCCATTCTTTCCATAGCCCTATCAATCCCTTATGTAATGGGAATGTTTACATGTTACCAGTGGACATCGGATGTATATAACTTGCTTTTGATTTTTATTGAGGCTCACAGCTAAGAGTTTACCTTCAGTTTCAGATGAGATTTTGGACTTGTACTTTTGGGCAAAGTTGGAATTGTGAAGACCATGAGATGCTTGGAGATGGACTAAATTCATTTTACAATGTGCAATTGACATGAGATTTGCAGAACCAGTGTTGAAATATTATGGGTGGGAAGTGAGATGTCTCCCAAAAGTTCCTGTGTGGGCAGCAATTTTGAATTGGGAAATGACTGGATTGTGAGAGCTACAACCTATTCAGTCCATTCTGGTTTGAATGAATTGACTGGGTGGGAGCTTTAGGTATGTGAGGGCATTGATGGGGGAGACGGGCCACTGGAGTTAAGCCCTGGAAGCAGTCATTGTTCTTCCATCCCCTTTCCCATTCCTGGTCTTTGCTTCCTGGCAGTTACATCCTGAGCAGCTTCACTCTGCTGGGCCATTCCTCGATGTTTCCACAAAATAGGTAAAAAGCCTTGGAATTGGCCAAAGATAGACTGAGTCTCTGCACCCATGAGACAAAATATGATTTACCTCAACTGAATTGGTATTTTTTTTATTGTGGGCTTTTAAACCATATATTTTTGTCACAAAATGAGAATCTGACTGGCACAATTATTCATCATATTCATACAGAGTACAGAGTGTATACCAGTGATATCAAAAATGGAAACACATATAACTAATAAATTAGTCCCATTATATTAACAGACCGAGTAGAACTAGGTCCAAAATTGAATGTGTTGATTAAAAAAGGTTTGTCATATTCATATAATGGAATGTCATTCATCATTAAGGAATGAACTAGTGATACATTGTATGAGGTGGATTAATTTTGACTTCTAAGAAGAAAGATCCTATGTTGAATTGTTTTTTTCATTTAAAACTTCACAAATATGCACATTCAAAGATACAGAGTACACTTCGAGTTTTCTAGTGGCTGCAATAGGGATAGTAGGGACAGCGGGTGCAACAGATTTGATGGTTCATCTGAAGGAATAAAATTATTTGGGAACAAAATAGAGTTAGCAGTTCTACAACTGTGTAAAGTGGTAAATATTATTGAATTCAGAACCATGAACGCTTACAAAGGTTAATTTCCTGTAATGTGGATTTCATCTCAAATAAGAAACTTTGCCTCAGAAATGCAGATAGCGATATGTGTTTCCCACTTGCAGGTTGATAAGTGAGTGAGAGTTGCTCACCACACCTAATGTCACCTGATCCCCATAAGCACCCCTTACTCACACTGAGGTGAAGGAGGCAGGATGAAAACACACCAGTTAGAACATCTTTCTCCCCTCAGGATTACACATTTCTCAGTAATGACTTAGGGTGATGAAAACACAGCCCATTAGAACATCTTTCTTCCCTCAGGGTCACACATTTCTCAGTAATGACTTAGGGCAATGCCCAACAGAGGAGTCACACTGTGTCATCCACTGTCCATGCTGGCAGGTGGCCAGGTCCACTCTCCTGGGCTCTGGAGATGCTGCTGCCTGGCAGTGTGCTCAGGTCTCCTGCTGTCTCTGCAGACTGAGCTCCAAGCTCCCAGAGACCATTCTTCCTCTGGCAAGGCACCTTGTTTACATAAAGCAGAGGTGACTGAGCTCCCCACATTCCACATGGCAATGGGCTGGCTGGACACATCCAACTGCCTGCAGACACAGTTGATGGAGGAAGCCAAGCAGAGACTCAGTTCTGCTCCCACCTGGAGAACAGGCAGCACTTCAGTGTGAGTACTTGGCAGTAAGAGTTAAAAGCATGGGATACCTCATCTTTATTCTGCTTAGAAAAATGCAATCCCATCAGATATTCAGCTAGCACAGGAATTGATTGGTTAATTCTGCAAGAATAACAGGCACAGAGATGTCTTGTGAAAACTGTAGTATTTGCTGATTCCTAGTGGTTCACGAGTAATGTCACTAGAGTGTGTTGCAAGTAACACATGATAGTTCTTCATGCTCCCTCTTACAGGTTAAAATTAGTCATTTCAAATTACTTTTACTTACCACACTTTGAAAATGGACAGAATTATCTCCTAAGATTCATGAGAAGACAAATTTTATTCAGATTAAAGTAAGAAGGACAGCTTGTCAAATAACTGGCAGGTGACAGGTAGGTGGATATTAATTGATTCAGCAAATGACATACCTGCTTAGTCTTCAGTAGCTTTAGTAAAAAAGCATCTAATATTATACATAACTTTCAGTGAAGCACTTTGAATTCATCAATCACACCTTTTTCTCGAGATCACAATTATGTTCTCCTTTAAATAATTTTTCACATTTCTTATTAAAATATATTAGTTGTAAGTATGGAATAGTGTGTCCCGTGGTAAAAATTTAAAAATAGGTTTATACAGTCTTTGAAAACACATTACAAATGTCAGGATTTTAAAAAGTTCCCTTAAGCATTCCTCAATGATTGATCAATAGCACTAAGCCAAAATTGCTAATAGGGAAAGATGCAATTTAGTTCATTCATTCTGTGTCTTTTTTTAAGTTTATTTATTTAGATTCATTGTACACAAATGGGGTACAACTGTTGTTTCTCTGGTTGTACATGAAGTAGAGTCGCACCATTTGTGTAATCATACATGTACACAGGGAAATGATGTTTGTCTCATTCTGTTATTTTTCCTGCCCCCCATCCCTCCCACCCCTCTTTCCTCTATGCGATCAACCCAAGCAATCCTTCAGATTTTTAAATGCAATCTGTTTACCATCCATTTCCTTATTTTAAGCTCTGTCAAGAGAAGGACTAAAATGAAACCTCCCAGTTGGACCCACTTATAGAAAAAAGGACTTGGGCACTTCCTCCTCATTCTTCTGGCATTAAACATATGCTAACTTCTCCTGTTTCTTTTCCTGACACTCATGCTACCTGAGGTTTGTTCTCTTTACACCACCATCTCAAGTATTTTAGGAAGGAATTTTTAAAAAGCAATTTTCACCCCTTAAAGAAGAATGTGGTTCTGTATACTCTAAAGTAATTGAGGTCAAACTACAGAAACTAAAGCTTATTCCTTATTTAGAAAAACTAGGTTCACAAAGTAATCATATTTTGAAGATCTTCAAGAATACTCTGAGGACCTATGAAATCAGGTGGTGATTCATATCACTGCATCATATCCATAATCTGAAGATTCCTATAAGACAGATTCATGAAAAAAGTCAAATATAGAGAAGAATTTTTAAAATTGTAGTAAATTACATAAGTAAAGAAGGAAATAAATTAAGTTCATAGAATGCAACTACAATTACTGGAGAATTGACTGCTTTCTCTTGGAGAAACAAAGCAATACATGGTTTAGCATACAAAAACTGGAAACAAACAAAATGTCTATGTAGTTCTATGCTAGCATCCAGAACCCAAACACATATTTACTTTTCCATCTAATATTTGACATAAATGTCTAAGGGTGGTCAGTAAGGACCCCTGACAAGTCTGGAGGTCAGTATAGAAGGCTGAAAAGATGCATCATTATTAATATGGATTTGTGTCATTACTCATCACCTTCAAAATTTGTATTATGTATTTATACTCTTACCTCTCATGCTAATCAGAATATTTAAAAATACAAATATTTTTCTTCTTTCCATAACTTCATCTTCTGAAATGCTGTGACCATATTTATATCATCAGTAACCATTGTTTAGTGACTACTTAAAAGAGACATTGCCTTGCAAATGCACAGGTGGCCAGGGCTTGCCAGACCCTGCACCCAATGGTAGAGTCTCCTTAGGAGCTCTTCATCTTTCAATCAGTAAAGAAAGTCAGTACTGGTGAATGTTCAGTCAACAAAGCCACCAGACATTTGTTCATTAACCACTATGCAGCAAGTCATGCACACACTAAAAGAATGATAAAAATAAGAATGATACAAGGTGCCAAATTAAGGAACTTGCACCAGAGATTTCAGAGATGAATACATACCAATTTATTGAATGTTTGTAGCATATGTCGATTTGTAACATTAAAGAAGAGTGGAAAAAATTTAGACTGTAAAGCAGTACCCAGAGGAAAAGTTGAATTTGACTGTCCTCTAAAACCCACTTCATAGTAATGGGGAAATGTAAATCATCTTGTCACAGTAGAAAAGGCCTCTGTCAGAAAGATCCAGGTGTGTGCTATCAACAAGGAGGAAACTAAAGCATAAGCTTCAGGTTTGTGTCCGGGAGGAATGGGGATGGGGAGACAAAGACTGCAAGTTGACTGCATAGGACCACTTGAATTTCACACTCACTGCAAAATTAACACCAAACTACCTGTGTCTGGACACCCACAAGTGACACAGAGGGATGCACATTTTTCCAGAGGAGCCCAGAGTGGCTCATCAGGATCACTTTTCTAAGGGCATATGTGGTTAACCTGTCAAGGTGTTGAGGAGGACCCAGGATTTCAGAGGGCACAGGAAATGGTGATGTAGGTGACTCAGGAGTGAACTGGTCTGAGTTGCTGCAGAACTGTTATAACTATGAGCAAATCCTCCTATCAGTGTAAAAACTCAGTATCTTTTTGTATAATTATGACTTTGAGTAGAAAGGAATATACTGGATGGTGTCAAAAAGAAAAGGAAAGCCTGGGGATATATCTCAGGTAGTAGATTGCTTGCCTTGCAAGCATGAGGCCCTGGGTTCAACCCCCAGCACTGCCAAAAAAAAAAAAAAGAGAACAAATGATTGCATAGAAACTGGAATATTAGGTTTCATGGTGCTTAACACAGAATAAATATATATTAAGGTACAAATTAAACGTTTAGGAGAATGTCAACTGGGCTGGAAGCAGGTGGCTTTAAACACCTTACACTAATCTGTAGCAGAAGAAAATAGAACCCCAGTGGGGGCTGCAACTGGCCTGGCTGAGGATGTGTGGCCATGAGACAGCACCACCCAGGCCCTGGGGATCAGCAGGGACAGTGGGGAACTGAGGGGAGACCATGTGCAGTCAGGTGACCTCAGATTACCACAGCACTGGAATTGTGGGCATGGAATGGGAAAGTTTGAATTCTTCAGATGGCTTCCTCATGAGTAAGATTTATTCCTGTTCATGGTGATAAATTCTCCAACTATATAGATAGATTCCTACATAAATTAAACATTGACTGCAATTCAAATTATTAGTTGTAATTTTTATTTTTATACAATGGCAAAACAGGGTTGAATTGCATTTATGGAAGAGAATGAGGGTGACTATTTTATGAATCATTAAAGAACACACTGTAGGACAAGTGACCTTGCAGGAGAGGATATGAGCAACCCCTGTAAGTGCCCTGCATGAGAATCTTAGGAGGTCAAGGGAGGCATGATGGGGAAGCTGAGGACAAGCCCTGCAGTGCACACCCAGACCCTGGGCTGCAGACCTCCACACCTGCACTGAGAGGTGCACTGTGTTTAGAAAGAATTAAAAAATCATAAAACCAAGAGTGACCATTCTTCTGCAGGGAAAGTAACTGGAAAATACAGACAAATACATTGGACATGAATATGTAGAGTATTTGCATTAATCATGCTTTGCTTCCTCTCTCTTACCTCTTTATCTTCCTAGAAAACTGGAACTTCCTGTAAATGACCAATTCCACCATGGTAATGGAATTTCTCCTCCTGGGCTCTCCTGATGGATGGAATATGAGTTTCCTCTACTTCACAGTATTCCCACTGACATACCTAGTTACCGTGTTAGGGAATCTTCTCATCATCACTGTCACCACTGCTGACCAGAACCTGCACACGCCCATGTACTTCTTCCTCAGGAACCTGTCCATCTTGGACATGTGCTTCATTTCCATCACTGTCCCCAATGCCTGTGTCAACTCTCTCACTGGCAACAGGGCCATTTCAGTGGGTGGCTGTGCAACCCAGATCTTCTTGGTCATTTTTTGTGCATATGTGGAGATGCTGTTTCTCTCCATCATGGCCTGGGACCGCTATGTGGCCATCTGCCAGCCCCTCCAGTATCTTATCATCATGAATCCTCAGTTTTGTGTCCGCATGACCTTGGCTTCCCTGCTCAGTGGTCTGGTGTATGCAGGTGTGCACACTGGAAACACCTTCCGGCTGTCCTTCTGCCACTCAAATGTGGTCCATCAGTTCTTCTGTGATCTCCCCTCTCTGCTGAGGCTCTCCTGCTCTGAGACCACCAGCAACATGGTCCTTCTGCTTGTCTCTACTATAATAATTGTTGGTGGCTCCTTTGGAATAATAATCCTGTCATATATTTACATATTTTCAACAGTGCTCAAAGTTCCCAACAAAGCCCCAGGCAAAGCTTTCTCCACCTGCACCCCTCACATCCTCGTGTTGTCCGTCTTCCTCGGTTCTGGCACCATTGTGTACATGAGGCCTTCAGCATCCTCTGACACACTCCAGGACTTGCTTCTCTCTGCCTTTTACACCATGGTTCCTCCCTTTTTGAATCCTCTCATCTATAGTCTCAGGAACAAACAGTTAAAGGAAGCTGTGAGGAGAGTATTAGTAAGAGAGTTGTTCTCGAGGAAATGAGAAAGATGCATTTCAGCTTTATCCTAATTTCCCTGATTGAGATTCATAATGTGATACAATCCTCTTCATATGAGTCAATTTAATTTCTACTAAAATATGTAAAAATCAAATCCCAAAGTAGTTATACCCAAAAATGTAGAGGGAATCACAATGATATTTCTGTACATCTAATCCATAAAGTAAAAAGACTCCTTGTCCATGGAAGAAATAGAGAACCTGTGTTCTGATAGCCAAATCCATCCACTGAGGAAGAGCACCCTGCATTCCTGGGCCAATTTTGGCTGCCACTGTTTTATGATGGCCATGATTTACCCAGTGTCAGGGATCAATCCCCAAGGCTGATTTGCAGGACAGGTTTTGGACAGTTTTCCTCCCACTTATCTTCATTCTCTGATGTCTATCCTAACATGTCATGCCTTATAATTATGGAAAAATGAACTGTAATTGTCTGGCCTCAGTGCCTTACCCAGGTCAACTTTTAATTTCCCTCAATTTATTGGAGTTCATAAAGTAAACATCTATAAGTCTTGTTCCCTAAAACCTTGTGACAACCTTTTGCTGCTTTTGGTGGTAGTGGTGATTATTGTTGTTGTTGTATTTGCTGGGTTTTGGGGTTATTATTTTTCCAGGGATTTAACCCAAGGGCCCATCCCTAGCCCTTTTTGATTTTACTTAGAGTGAAAATTTTAGTAAGTTGCTAAGGGGCCTCCTACATTCCTGGTGCTGGTTTGAAATTGAAAATTCTGTATTATTAACAAGAAATATGAATATCTCAGAAATGGACAATGATTGATAGTTTATGCAATGTATTATTAACAAGAAATATGAATATATCAGAAATGGACAATGATTGATAGTTTGTGCAATTTATTAATTGTGATTTCACTAATTGTGTTACTACACATAACAAAGATCAAGATAGTTTGGTTTACACTAGCCTTCCTTTCATCTGTTTCCCACTAACTTTACAGACAACTGGTATAGTTCATTGGATTACACAAAAAGAGAAAAAAGATAGGGAATGTTAATGAAAATAAAAAAGACAGGGCAATAAATCATATATAACCTTCCTATGTTTATATGTGAATACATGACCAAAGTAACCCCACAGCATGTAAAATACAAAAATAGAAAGTGATACTCCATGCATGTATACTATGTCAAAATACATTATACTGTCATATATATAACTACAAAGAACAAAAAATAACTTTTAAAAAAGGTACACTCTGATCTGATGAAAAGATTTTGCATGCTTCCTTTACTAGAGTAATTATGACTGTATTATTTTTAGAACTCCTGTTTTGAAAAATTTATATATATATATATATATATATATTAAGTTCATGTTGTTATAGTAAATTTACATTTCTTCCTTCATGCTTCATTGATATTCTTCTGATTAGTCTTATTTTATCTACCTATAGAAGTCTTTCAACTCTATGTTCAGAGGTCAATTTTTCAAGGTTTGTCTCTCAAATACACTAGAAAAAGTCCCTTTACAAAATCCTGAAGGTGCATAGACATGGTGGTGTTGGTAATAACTCTGACAGCCACCAAGGGCCTGTGGTCCCCTGAGCCTTTCATTCAGGTGTCTACAGTGGCTTTGCACCTGGCATTTCCACCTGCGCAGGCCTGCCCTGCATTTAAGTCATGATATAAAGTCAGATTGGCTCTATTCTGATTCCTAGTGGCTTATATCTAATAGAGGTTTTAATACTATTTGTAGTGTTGCCTCCCACCTGTGGAGATATACCTACAAAATGATATAAAATCTTTGTTTCCTGTCTGAGTTAAGTATGTGTGCACACCTGTGTGTTTTACTGTTGTGGCTACATATGTGCTTGCATCCATATATCCTGTAGATGGTATCAAAATTGACATAGAGATGAGTGCTCATAAATTAAAATTTAAATAAAAATGTATTTAAATATCATTCTTTTCACATGACCTTAAAATTCAATTTAAATTATGTAAATAAATGAAAGTAAGATATCTTTAAAATTACTAACTCTTAAGTTTTTCTAGGTGGTCACACAATGGTCTCAATAAAATATCTAAAATGTTTAAGATCCATTGTTTCTCAGATTTCTCTTCAATACAAAAGTGATGGCTAATATTGTTAACTACGATTGTCTGATATCCTGAATTTTTACATTTAGAAACAAGCAAATTAGATTTAACAGATGGAATCAATCTTTACAAATGTTTTTTTGTTATAAAATAAAATACTATCTGATTAATTTAAAATATTAAAGTATTAAAAATCAATGACAAAATATAAAATCAATACTCTTGATTTCATAAATTCCAGAAGGTAGTATATATAAACACTAAATGGGTATTCACATACTATAAATTGAAAACGTTTCTCTGACATCACTAAAACCAAGAATACCCAAAGAAAAAATTCTTTCATATGTAATTCTACATACAAAGAGTATAAAAATATTTTAGTTTGCTTTTAGATGTGCTTGAAGACTATAAAAACAAAGTATTTTGTCTATTAAAGTGGAGTCATTTGTCTAAATTCAAAAATTTTAAATAGGATTATTTCAAATTGTAAACTTAAACAGATGACAACATCTAGGGAAGAGATATAAATAAGTTCTAGGTAAAAAAAAATGTATTTTAAACAATGTGCTGTGGCACATGGCAGTAATCCCAGTGACTGTGGAAGGTGAGGCAGAAGGATCTTGAGTTCAAAGTCAGTGAGACCCTGTCTCTAAATAAAATACAAAATATTACTAAGGATATTGCTCAGTGGTTGAGTGCCCCTGAATTCAATCTTTGGTACCTCCCTCCCCATGTATATATGAAAATTAAAAGAAAAACTAATGATTCTGGATGTAAAAGTCTTCCATGTGATAAAGTAAAAGTTGCAAAACATTTAAGTAAAATAGAGAAAGTTTGTGGAGAGTGAATTTCAAAAAATTGGTGTGCAACTTTATTGGTTATATTTATTTAACACAGTTAGTTGATGTTACTTAAGGGTTCTTCCGAAGGTCAAATATTAATGCACTGATATAAACCAAAGTTTAATCCTCTACGTGTTGAAGTAACAAGGATTTCCCAAAATATTAATGTGCTCTTTTCTATCACAATAATTTCTCATGTCTGTTAAGTTTTATTATTTAGGATTCCTGGCCTTAAAGGAATTAGGATCTGTACAATTCTGTTTGTAAAACAATTGGTAGTTTTGAATGAATTACACTACATTACACTAAAGATCCTGAATTTTTCTTCAAAAGCTGAACTTGATTAATTGAAGGACATGAGTGTGATCATGGTGCTTTTGCAGGCTTCTTTCTATACTAGTTTATATCTTCCAAGTATATTAATCTTTTAAAATAAAAGGTTTAGAAAAAACATCTTTCTAAGCTGGTGTTCTTCAAACTAAAGTTTGTAATAAGGATTTGAGATTATAAAAATTATGTTTTGGTACATAGCTACTATACAAAATAAATGTTATTTCACTCTTATTAATTTAATTTTGTACTTTCCTTGTAAACTTTTTAACTATTATCTATTAATGCCTTAAAATTACAACTTTCAACAGAACAACCAGAGTTAATTTAAAGATACTAGGCCATCACCTATAGAATTTACAGGATGTAGGGCTAACTTCCATTACTCCTACTGACTCCAATTAAATGGTAGAGGTAAATATTGCAAAGTTATAGGCATTAAAGTAAAAACTCAAAACTCCTTCCAACTTCAAAACTTGTGAAAGTGGCCTGCTGGATGTTTAAAAGCAAAACCTGAACACTGAAGTTAAAAATAATTCCTAATCTCCTACATAGACAGATTTAATGTGTGTTTGCTAGTGTGATTATCTAGCCCTAAGGGACAAAAGTAAAGGGAACTCTTCCAAACATGTAGGAGCCTATTAAAAGTTACTTTAAAGAATCAGATGACATTAGACATCTGAACAACATCTTATAGGGTTACCTATGACATTATAAAAACAAAGTTTTGTGTTTACATTTCTGATACCTCTGACAGTGTAACTAATATTATTAAAGTTTTATATTCCCAAATTGAGGCCATGTCATCACCAACTTTGTCATGGGAATAACTTTTTAGTTCTCTCAACCTCCTTGTAAAAAATTCACTGGTTTCTACCATCATCATGATGTTCATTGACATGTCCCAGATGCTCCAACATTTATTTTGTATTAGTCTCATTCCAGTACTCATGTCTTCTTCTTTCTCTCATAGAATTCCCCAACCCCCAGATAACTTTACATCCAGTTCTATGTGAACCAACATATTGCCACACATTCTTGGCTGTACCATGGCTTCTGGTTCTCACTGTTCCAATGTTTCATGCGAGAGCAGAAGGTCCCTCAGGGAAAATGAGGTGAATTCCACCTTTACTCACATTTTCTCTAAACTATAGTTTACTGAATCCTATTGAGTGATATTGAAAGTTTTACATGAGGTAAGGTAGTTCGGTAAACTAATGTTAAATTCAATGTATAACATTAGAAAGAAATAAAATTACAAACACCAACTTTTTTATTTTTGAAATATGGTACATTTTTTATGTGTTATAATTAGTTTTCATGAAAGAAGATTGCATTTTGACTAGATGTACATAAATCAAGCACATCTTCTCTTTCCTCTGGCTGTGCATGATGCAGAATCACACTGGTTATGCAATTATACATGTATACAGGGTAATAATGTCTGTCTCATTCCACTATTCTTCCCACTCCACACCAGCTCTTCTCTGTCACTTCTCTCAGCCAAATCCAAAGTTCCTCCACTTTTATGTATCCATCCCACCATTATGGATGAGCATCTGCACAACAGAGAAAACATTCAGCATTTTTTTTTTCTTGGAATTCACTTATTTTGATTAGCATGACATTATTTAACTCCATTCATTCACCTGCAAATGCCATAATTTCATTCTTCCTCATGGCTGAGCAAAACTTCACTGAGTATATATATATATCATATATATATATGATATATATATCCAATGTTTGATATATATATATATATATATATCATAGTTTTAATTGTTCATTTGTTGAGGGATATCTAGGTTGATTCCATAATTTAGGTATTGTAAACTGAGATGCTTTAAACATTCATGTGGCTGTGACATCTACTGTAGTACACTGATTTTAAGTTCTTTGGGTATAAATTGAGAAGTGGCATACCTAGGTCAAATGGTGGATTCAGTCCAATTTCTCAGAGGAATCTCCGTACTGCTTTCCATAGTAGTTGTGGCAATTTGCAGTCCCACTAGCAATGTATGAGTGTATCCTTTAACCGCATCTTCACAACACTTATTAATGCTTATATTCTTGATTATTGACATTCTGACTGGAATGAGATGATATGTTAGAGTGGTTTTGATTGGCATTTCACTAATTGCAAGAAATGTTGAACATTTTTTTCATGTAGTTGTTGATAAATTGTATTTCTTCTGTGGAGTATCTGTTTAGTTCTTTAATCCATTTATTGATTGCATTATATGGTTTTTTTGTTAAGAGTTTTAGTTTTTTATATATCCTATAAATTAGTGCTCTCTCTGAGATGCATGCACTAAGTATTTCTTCCATTCTGTAGGCTCTCTTTTCCTGTTATTGATTGTTTCCTTTGCTCAGAAGCAGCTTTTTAGTTTGGCTCCAACCAGAAGTTAAGCCCAATTAATCATGTTAGCTTAGGACCAAACTTTCTTAACAAGACTCTTAAACTACAAGAAGTAAAATCAAGAATCATTAAGTGGGATGGATTAGAACTCAAAACCAAACACCAGTTCTATTGAGAGGCATCCCTCTTGATGAAAGCTGTTGGATACTTAATGTGTGTTTTATGGTATTTTGTATCAAAATCTATGGAAGCAAAGGATATGAGGAAATGAAACATTGATATAAGAACTTCATATATCTATCATCTTATGTCATATAATGCAAAACTCAGTAGGTGTGTTAGTGTGGTCTGGAACTTCAGCAGAATGTAGCAAAAACATTTGCTTTGTGTATTAGTTATGATCAAAGATATTTTTATAGTAATTTCAGTTATGTGAGAGATATCTATTGGAAAGAGAGCTCTTCTGAAATACTAGATCTATCCTTTTAAAGAAACTATATTTAAGAGTACTTGTTAGAGTCTTTTTTGTGATTATGTTTTTTGGGTGTTTTGTAGAATGAAAGTCTTTGAGTAGCCCATGCTTAGAAATTTGATGGGAGTTTAGAAACCAAGAGGATATATAGTAACTACTTCTGTAGAATGTTTTAAGGTAATATTCATGATTGAGAATATAATGCCAGAACCAACAGTTTTCCAAGTTTTACAAAACTTGTAGAATGTTTATATCAGCATCATAGATATATAACATTGTAAAAAAGCAGTTGTTTATATTAGTAGAGTTAAAAAAAAAATAGATCGTACCAGAATTTCAAAGGGATCTGTTATGGTTTGAATGTGAGGTGTCCCAAAAAGCTTACATGTGGGATAATGCAAGTGGATTCAGAGGAGAAATGATTGGTCTGAAAAAGTCTTAGCCCCATCAGTGATTTAGTCCCCTGGCAGGGATTAACTGAGTCGTAACTGAAGTGGTAGGATGTGGTTGGTGGAGGTGGGAACTGGGTCATCGCTTCAGGGTATATATTTGTATCTGGCAGGTGGACTCACTCTGCTTCCTAATAGCAAGGTGAGTTGTTTCCCTTTTCTACAGTCTTCCACCATGATGTTCAGCCTCACCTTAAAACCCAAGAAATGGAGTCATCCTTCTATGAACTAAGGCTTCTGAAACCATGAACTCAAAAATAAATTGCCCTTTTCTGCAGCTGTGCTGGTCAGGTTATTTAATCACAGCAGCAAGAAAACTGAGGCTGAAGAAGTTGTGTTTCTTAAAAGATGGCAGCACATGAAGAGATGCTAAGGATTTCACACAGAAACATTAGGAAAGAGCCAGAGGACATCTAAGAATGTGCATGAAATACTTCAGGATGTAAAAGGAAAATTCCCTTGAGAAGGGTCATGGGCCACTCTGCTTGCAAAGGGAATGCAAGAAATTGTTTTATCATGCTCAACCAGGCAGACAGTCAGAAACCACCATGGCAGGAATTTCAGGGACCCAACTATGGTGTGAGATGGCAGCTGTATTTGGCTCCATCTATTGTGGTGCTGACTCTGCTGAAATGCAGGATGCTCAAATTAAGGCATCATGAAGGCTTCCACTGTCATTACAAAGAAAGGCCTGGATGACCAGGTAAACTGTAGCAGGGTCTGAGGACTGGCAGGCTGCCCCTTACATGGTGAATGTGAAGCAGGGAGGGTAAAGTCAAAATTGGAATGGAATCCCCAGGAATTAATGGGTGCACATAGCGTGGACAGTCACCCAGGGGAAACTGCTGTCTGCAGAGAAAGCCAACATAAAAGACAGCTCCTGTGTTCTGCAACTGGCGAGGTCAAAAAGGCAGAAATTGTCAACCCTTTGGAAATAACACCTCACAGTCAAGGGTCCTAGATGCTCTATGAGCAATTACAGGTGGAGTTGAGTGATATATTTGCTCAGCTGGGTTTGGCATTTCCTCAGGCCCATGCCATTCTTTCAATGACCTTATAGCTCCCTTTTGCTATGGGAAGAATTACCCCATGACAGTGGTAATTGGCTGTAAGTAACTTGCTTTTGATGTATACAGGGACTCGCAACCAAGTGTTTACCTTCAGTTTCAGGTGAGATTTTGGACTTGCACTTTGAAGCCATGTTGGAATTATTCAGACTAGTGACCCTTGTAGATGGACTAAAACCTTTTGCATTGTTACGTGGACATGAGTTCAGAGGTCTAGTTTTGAAACTTTGTGGATGGGATGTAAGATATCTCCCCAAAGTTCTTCCATTTTGGGCAGGAATTTTCCAAGGTCAAATGATTAGATTTTGAGAGCAACAAAATAACCAGGCCATCCTGGTTAGAATGAATTGACCAGGTGACAGCTTTCTGCATGTGGGGGCATTGCTGGAGGAGGCAGCCACTGGGGTCAAGCCCTGGAAGCAGTCTTCTTCCTTGCATTCTCTTTCCCTTCCCTGTCTTTGCTGCCTGGCAGTTACTTCCTGAGCAGCTTCCCTCTGCTGGGTCCTTCCTCAATGTGCCCACACCATGGGCACAAAGCCATGAAATTTGCAGATGATAGAAGACTAAACTCTGAACCTGTGAACCAAAATGTGCTTTCCTTGACCTGAGTTGGTTTTTTGTTTGGGGTGTCATTTTTGTTGTTGATTGATGTTTGTATTTTTATTAGTACCCGAAATTGAACTCAGGGCCACTCAACCACCAAGCCACATCCCCAGTCCTCTTTCGTATTTTATTTAGAGACATCATCTCACTCATTTGCTTGGTTGTTTGCTCTTGTTGAGACTGATTTTGAAGTCAGGATCCTCCTGACTCAACCTCCTGAGTCACTGGGATTACAGGTATGCACCACTACACCAGGCTGTTTTTTTTGTTATTTTTGATCCAGTATTTTTTTCACAACAATGAAAAAAAGTCAGACATAATTATTTAACATAATCTTAAAGAGTGTTAAGTGTTTACCAGAAATGCCAAAGATGGCAAAAGATATGATAACCAATAAATCAATTGCTTTATATGAGCAGAAAAAAAAATTGTCCACCAATGCACATGTTGATGAAAATATTTCTGACATATACACTTAATGGAATGTCATTCATCCTTAAGTAATGGCATAATGGTACATTCATAAGGTGGATTAATTTCAATCATTTTAGGCTAACTTCAGGCAGAATACATATCATATACTGAATAACTTTATTCATATGAAATTTCACAAATATGGAAATTCAAAGATACAGAACACATTTAATGTTTTCCAGTGACTGCAGTCAGAGATAATATGGACAATGTTGTGTAATGGATCAATGGGTCATTTTAAGTAATAAAAGTATTTGAGAAAAAGTTGAAGCTGAAAGTTGTACAGTTGTGCAGAACAAAACATTGAATTGATAACTGTGAACTGTTAGAGAGGTTAATTTTATGTCATGTGGATTTCATCTGAAGTATAAGAGATTTTGCTGCCAAAATGTGTTAGAGGTTTCCCACTTGCATGTTGGTGAGAGAGTGAGAGTTTTCACCACCCTAATGTAAACTGATCCCCATAAACACCCCTAACTCACACTGAGGTGAAGGAGGAGTGACAGTGAGCACTATCAGCCTCTCCTCTGTGCTACTTACTTCTCAGCATGCCCAGCAGAGGACTCCCGTGTCATCCACTGTGCATGGTGGCATGTGACCAGGACTCTCTCCTGGGCTCTGGAGATTCAAGTTCCCTCCTGATGTGCTCAAGCCTTCTGCTGTCTCTGCAAGCTGTGCTGTGTTACACCCAGGACCCCTAGAAAGGCACCAAGTTTATATAAAGTAGAGGCTACTGAGCTCCCCACATCCCACATGGCACTGTGCTGGCTGGACAGATCCACTGTGGTGCAGACACAGTTGCTGGGTGAAGCCAAGGTGAGACTCTGTTCTGCTCCCACATGGAGATCAGGAAGCATTCAGGAGTGAGTACTTGGCAGTTAGAGTCCAAACACATCTAAGCCTCACTTTAATTCTGCTCAGCAAATTGCAATAGTATCCAAGGGTCAGGTATCCCAGGGGAAAAATGGTTAGTTCTGTAAAGAACACAGCAAGTCCAGTGGGTCCTTAAAACTGCATAATGCTATTTTCTATGATTTCCATGTTTACAATAGAAACACAGAGACCTTGGCGGACATTTTCATGGTGTATGCAAATAAGTGTGTGAGAGTTCCTCAGGTGGCTTCTGTTTGGTTTAAAATTCTTTTATTTAACTTACTCTTACTTATAATATATTCAGAAAAT
Organism: Sciurus vulgaris; assembly: GCF_902686455.1. NCBI lineage: Eukaryota > Metazoa > Chordata > Mammalia > Rodentia > Sciuridae > Sciurus > Sciurus vulgaris. The sequence goes on from NC_136466.1 coordinate 5,853,285, forward strand.
GCATAGAATAGTCTAAACAGTAATTTCAGAGAAGACAAATAAATACTTTCATTTTAAAGCAAAAAGTATAACATGGAAAATACCTGATAGACAATAAGTAGGTAAATACCAAAGTATTTATATAAATAATATACCTTAAAATGTATCAGTTAATGTAGGAAAAAAGAAATTTTCAGTTGCATACAATTTTTATGGAAGCATTTTGAATTCATCCACCTATCTTTTTGTATTGATAAAAATTTTATTCTGTTTTTCAACTAATTTTACATTTTTTACTACCAAAATATGAGGTGTGACTACGAGGAAGTCTCTGTCCAGTAGTAACCATACAAAAAATGAAATTATAAAATTCTGGAAGCATACTATGAATTTCAGAAACTATAAATATCACCTTAATAATTGTCAAAGGTTTATCAATAATAATAATTAATCATTTTAAAATGGAAAAATGTAGTTTAGAAAATAATTTCCTGTGCCTTACAACTGGAATAATCCTTTGCAGTTTTTAAAAGACCAGTTTCTCATTTGTTTCCTTATTTTAAGCACTATCTGTAGAAATACAAGAAGTGAAGCTCTCAGCTTTCCCCACTTTTAGAGGCAGCCCTGGGCACGCCCTCTTCATGTTCTTGGCATTAAGACCTCCTTGCATCTCCTCAGAAGCATTCCCCTGCCTTTCTTTTCCACCTGACTTTTATTTTATTTTATCTTTATCTAATTGTTTGTAGAAGGGAATTTTTTGGTAGGCATTTATCGGCCCCTAAATATCAATACATTTATGAGTCACACTAAAATTATTGAGGTGCAGATAATTGAACAAAAGCATGTTTTTGTTTTTAAATCTATCTTCCTGAAGAAATGATACATTTGAAGCCTATTGACTGAGGCTCACTGTAGAAATTAGGGAATTTCCTATTCTTGTTTTCCCATGTTACACATGAGGAAAGATCAGTGCTCCATGATCCCAGGTATCCTCTGAGACTGAAGAAAGAAGAGACAAAGTCAAATTCAGAACATTTCTAAAATTACAATTAAATCATATAAATAAGGAGGAAAGCAATTACATTCACATAACTCAAACTACTTAGGGGGGATTTACTAAGTTCTGTTGGAGAAATAAACACAAAGTAGGTGGTTTATAGTGTTCAACAATGAGGGAAATATCTATGGTTCAATGCATCTCCTGGATTTTAAACACATGTTCTGTTTCCTATAGTCCTGCAATTCACAGCAAGGGTGAGAAGCCAGCCCATGTTCTTACTGATTCATCTCAATGCTTATCAGTATCCAAATTTTTTTGTATATATTTACATTTTTATAGTCTATTACATTTGTTTCCTCTAGAGTAATCAAATTTTGTAAAATATCAGTAATTTTCTTTTTTCCCTAAACCCAGCATCAGGAATAGCAGTGGACAAATTTGTGTCACCAGTAATGATTTTTGAGCGATTATATTACTGCTTTAGATCTGACCCTGTAAAGGCATGGGGTAGAGAGTAGCATCTGCTTTTATCATTACACCAGTGTGTATTGTATCTGTTACAGGACAGAAGAAGGCCCAAAGCCTATTGGGGAGCTATTCATTTGTAAATTAGTGGAATAAAGTCAGTCCACATTAGTAGTTAGTCAATAATGTTATAATATTTTTATTTATTAATTACTCTGCATAAAGTCAGGTAATTGCTGCTAAACATGTAAAATGATGAATATCACATGACCAAAAATTCAAAGATCTGCACAGTGTTGTAGGGATGATAAACACACACATATTAGCTGCAATTTATTATAAGACATCAATTTTTAAACAAAATACAAAAGTCAAAGAAGGAATTAGATATTATGAGTAAGTTTTCAGAGGAAAAGGTGCATTTGATTCTCCTTTCAAGAGTAACACATTCTAATCATTTAGGCTAGTACGAAAACGAGTCTCTATGAGCTCTGAAGAGGAGGTCACTCAGGAGAGAGCTTCAGACTTATGTCACAGAAGAGTAAAGAAGGGGACCAGACACAGATGACAGGTAGACTGGAGGGGACCCCTTGGACTTTGCCATGATGGTGAAATTAAAAGCAACTTGCCTGTGTATGCCCACCAACCCCTGACCATGGGAGATGCACATCTCCAGAGGGCCCAGACAGGCTCAGAAGGAAGCTCACTCTTCAAAGGAAGAGTGTGATTAACAAGGCAAAGTGCTGAGGAGGACCTAGGTTTGCAGAGGGCAGAGGAAATGATGATGTAGGTGACTTGGGACTGAGCTGGTCTGAGCTGATTCATAAGGGTTATAATTATGAACACAACCTTACTTATAGAATATATCATTAACATGCCTTTAGAGATTATGATGCCATTGAGAATATAATGGAAGATGTCAAGAAGAACAAGGAAAATACTCTTAGAAAAATGAATCAAATATCATGGGGCAAAAACACTGAGTAAAAACATTTTTAACACTGGAGCGAGTGCTAAAACATTCTTGTCAGTTCTGAGTCATGGAAGAGAATGATGTTAAATAAATTACAGAGCATTGAAGAATGCACTCTCACACAGGTGGCCATGCAGGAGAGGGGACGAGTAACCCCTGCAAGTGCTCTGCATGGGACTCTCAGGAGGTCAGGGGAGGCATGATGGAGGAGCTGAGGAACAGCCCTGCAGGCTACTCCCAGGGTCAAGGGCTGCAGACCTAAACATCTGCACTGGGAGGTGCACTCTTCTTGGATATGATTAAAAATTCAGAAAACCAGGAGTGACCCTTCCTCTGCAGGGAAAGTAACTGCAAATTGAAGCAAATACATTGGACATAAAAATGAAAAGCAATTGCATTAATCATGCTTCACTTGCTCTGCCTTATCTCTTTATCTTCTCAGTAAAACAATTTCCAGAACATGGCCAGTTCCACCATGGTAATGGAATTCCTCCTCCTGGGCTCTTCTGATGGCTGGGAACTCAGTTTCCTCTATTTCATGGTATTGCTACTGACCTATCTGAGTACCTTGTTAGGGAACCTGCTCATCATCACTGTCACCTCTGCTGACCAGAACCTGCACACATCCATGTACTTCTTCCACAGGAACCTGTCCATCTTGGACATGTGCTACATTTCCATCACTGTCCCCAATGCCTGTATCAACTCTCTCACTAGCAATAGGGCCATTTCAGTGGGTGGCTGTGCAGCCCGGATATTTTTGGTCATTTTTTGGGCATGTGTTGAACTTCTTTTTCTCTCCATCATGGCCTGGGACCACTATGTGGCCATTTGCCAGCCCCTCCAGTACCCCATTATCATGAACCCTCAGTTGTGTGTCCGCATGACCTTGGCTTCCCTGCTCAGTGACCTTGTGTATGCACGTATACAGACTGGGCACACATTCTGGCTTTCCTTCTGCCAGTCAAACATGGTCCATCAGTTCTTCTGTGATGTCCCCTCTCTGCTGAGGCTCTCCTGCTGTGATACCACAAGCAACATGGTCCTTATTCTCCTCTCAGCCGTGGTGGATTGGGGTGGTTGTTTTTTCTTAATTAGCATGTCATATATTTGCATATTTTCTACTGTCCTGAAATTTCCCTCCAGAGAGTCAGGGAAGGACTTCTCCACCTGCACTCCTCACATTCTTGTGGTGTCCACCTTCCTAAGCCCTGCTACAGGTGTATACCTGAGGCCTGCAGCAACCTCTGACACACTCCAGGACATGCTTCTCTCTGCCTTTAATTCCATGGATCCTTCCTTCTTGAATCCTCTCATCTACAGTCTCAGGAACAAAGAGGTAAAGGAAGCTGTGAGGAGAGTAATGCACAGACAGTTTTTCTCAGGGAAATGATAAAGATGCATTTTACCATTATACTCCTTGCACTGAGTGGAGTTAAGTAAGATCAAGTGGTCTTCTTATGTGGGCTTTACTCATTACACCACCTACCCTAATGGTACCTTATGAGAAGCTGAACAATAATTTTGTGATTTACCATAGCATTTCATGTATCCTTCATTAAATCTGTAATTTTATCAATGTTTCAAATATAAATACAATTCACTATCTATTCTAAAATCATTTGTGTTTATATATATTGAAAGCTATCCATAGTATTAATATATTGAAACTTCACTGTACCTGTATATAATACTGTCACAGAGGAAACCTTTACAAACAAAACATGGTGATAACATATACTTGCATAATATGCTCTTACTCAGAGAAATCTCAAACAGATTTGTGAGCACTGTGATACATAATTGTCAGTTTAATTATTTTAAAATTATATAAAACTCAACTTCTAAAGAATTTATAAGCAAAATGACGAGAGAATCACAGGAATTGCTTTTCCCATCTGCAACATGAAAAAGAAAGTATCTCCTTTTCCATGAAGAAAGCAGAAACCAAAGATTTCAACCCTCATGTCCCTATAGTCAAATTCATCCACTGGGAAAGAGCACCCTGAATCTCCCCCACAACTTTGATGGCTGTCAGTCTCTTGTTATCTCCATGAGAGACCCAGTGGTGGGAATGTAACTATGGAGCTGAGTTGCATGTTATCTTCCAGAGAGATTTCCTCACACACATCTTACTTCTGTAATGAGAATGCTAATGAGTCATGTCTGATCATTATGAAAGATAAAGTCTAGTTGTCTGGCCTGACCCTTGTTCCCACATCAGTGCCACCACTTCTCTCAGTTTACTGGAGTTCCTACCATAAAACCCTCTCTATACCTGTGGCAGTCTATTTTGTTGCTGTTGTTTACAGCAGGGATGGAACCCAGGGTGAACTCACAGCCCTTTCTTTCTTTTATCACAGAAAAAAAGGGTCTTGCTAAGTTTCTTAGGGCTTCCTTAAGTTTCTGAGGCTGGCTTCAAACCTAAGATCCTCATACCTCAGACTCCTGAGCCGCTGGGATGCAGGTGTGTAACCGTGAACATGATTTGTAATAGCTCATCATCCCACACAAGATATTTGTCTTCAAACATTTTAGCATATACTGTGCTAATCATTAATTATAACTGACATATGATCAACATCAAGTTACCTAGGAGTAACTTATATAACAAAATAATAAAAAAATTGTTCATGAAATACCTCACTCAATATATTAAATTCCAAATTCTGAAAAACAATGTTGCTCACCAGAACAATAATACAAACTAAGTGGAGAAACTCAAGAGTGCATTTATTACCTAGGAAAATAAAAAATTTAAATATATGAGATTAATTCATAATGGCATTTCTTAAAGTTTTCAGACACAGGAATACCTTCAAGAGGAACCATTGAGCACCCAGGTGTTGGGTGATGCAGGAGGGCTTGACTTGCTTAACAGGATGCAACCAGCAAGAAATCTTCATCCACAAACTGTTTCCCATGTTTTCTTGTTCTCACCATTTCAATGTTCCCTGCTAGAGCAGAAGGATCTTCAGAGAATCCCAGTTGAATTCCACATGACATTCATGTCCTCCACCACTGTAGCTGACTGAATTCTAACTCATGTGCTTCTTAGAGTTAAGGTGGCTGGGTAGACTAAATTTAAATTTAATGGATAAAGTTTGAAATAAATTCAATTTCAAACACCAGTTCTATTGAAAGTTGTCTTTTGATGCATGTATTTGGACATCTAACTTGGGTTTTATATTGAAAGACCTGGTGGAAAAGGAGATAAAAAAGGAAATATTGATATAAGGACTCCATGATATCTCATATCTTATGTCAAATAATGCAAAACCCTGAAAGTGTGGTGTGGTGTGGAACTTATGTAGAGATCTGCAAAAATTTTACTTCATATACTACATGTGAAACAAATGAAGAGATTTTTTTAGAGTATACTGAACATGTCAGAGATATATTTTGGAAAGCCATGTTTTCTGAATATCATGTCTAACCTTATAAGTATATTATGTTTAGGAGTACTTGGTGGAGACTTTTTGTTATAATGGTTGTCAGTGCTTTGTGGAATTAAAACTACAGAAGAAAAAGACTTACTATAGTCAACAGTTAGAAATGTGTTGGGCTTCAGCCACCAACAAGACAATGTAGTAACTCATTCTGCCACCAAAAAGACAACGTAGTAACTGATTCTATAGAGCATTTTAAGGTCACATTCAAAACTGAGAATATTTTGCTAGGAATATTATACTTTTTCAAGTTTTATAAAACCATCAAACTATTCCAAGTTTCAAATAGTTTTAGAATATTTATATCAATATCATAGACATAGCATTTTAAGAAAACATATGTTTATATTAGTAGAGTTATAAACCACATTTCATCAGAATTTAAAGTGATCATTTCAAAAACAGGGGCCAGGGAAGTTGTGGTTGTAAAGAGATTGTAGTCCCTTAAGAGAAACCAAGAATTTCACAAAGAGAAAATGTGAAGGTGTCTGAGGGCCTCTAAGACATTTGCAAGACCACATCCCTTGCACACTCAAGGATATAGAAGTGAAAATTCTAGTGAGATGTCTCATGGGGCCTCCATACTTACAAAGGGGTCCCAGCAAGTGAGATTAGCATGTTCAACAAGAAAGACATTCAGAAGCCACCATGGCAGTAATTTCAGGGACCCAACTATGGTGTCAGCTGGAAGCAGGCTTTAGCAATATTTTTGTGGTGCTGGCCCTGCAGGACTGCAGGGCGCTCAAGGTAAAAGTTAATGGAGGTTTCCACCATCTTTTCACAGAAAGGCCTGAGATTCCAGGCAAACTGTAACAGGTGCTGAGCCTTTGTAGGCTGCCGCTGACAGGATAATAGCTTAACCTCTAAAAGTGAAGCCACAGTTGAATGGAATTATCTGAAATTGATAGAAGCAGTAGCACGAACATTCAACCAAGAGAAACTTATGCCTGCAGAGAGAGACAAATGAACGAACACCCTTGTGCTCTACAACTGGCAGGAATCCCCAAGCCCTTTGAAAAGAACTTCTTTCAGTCAAGAGTACTAGATGCTGTATGAGGTGGAGTTATGCTTTCTCAGCTGGGTTTGGTTTCCTCTGACCCTCCCTTTCTTTCCATAGCCCTCTTATTGCTTTGGGAATGGAGAGGTTTACTTCTACCAGTGGACATTGCATGTATGAGACTTGTTTTGATTTTACAAGAGCTCACAAACCAGAGTTTGCCTTCATTTTAGGTGAGATAGTTGACTTTGACTTTTGGGCAATGCTGGACTGGTTAAGACTATGGACCCTTAGGATGGACTAAATTCATTTTGCAATGAAAAGTGGACATGAGATTTTGGGAACCAGCAGTGAAAGTTATGGATGTGATGTGAGGTGTCTCCCAGATTTCCTGATGAGAGGCAGGAATTTTCAAATGTAAAATGATTGAGTTGTGAGAGCTACAAACTAATCTGCCACATTAGTTTGAATGAGGTGACTGGGTGGTAGCATTAGTCATATGGGGTCATTACTGGAGAAGGTGGACACTGTTGGTAAGCCCTGGAAGCATCCACCTTCCTTCCTTCCCCTTTTCCCTTCCCTATCTTTGCTTCCCTGCAGGCACATCCTGAGCCGCTTCCCTCTTCTGTGTCCTTCCTCCATGTACCCACACCATGGGAAAAAAGTAGTGGAATTGTCCAATGATGATGAAAACTCTGAAAACCTGAGCCAAAATATGATTCACCCATCTGAGTTGCTCTTTTGTTTGTTAGGGTTTTTTGTTTCTTTGTTTGTTGTATGTTTGTTTTGCATAAAGTATTTTGGTAACAATAATGTGACTCTGACTGCCACCATTACTTTACATAATCATAGACAGTGCAGAATGTGAACCAAAATATTGAAGATGCAAAACTTATGAAATAAGTTAATGTTAACTAATGTTAACTCCCTTAATGTTAACTAATAAGTTTTCAATAAATCACTCATATTAGGTTAACCAAAAGAAGAAAAATATACCCACAATTGATGTGTTGATTAAAATATTTTGGGCATGTGAACATAAAGAAATGTCTCTCATTCTTAAGAAATGAATAAATGATACATGCTACAAAGTGGATTAATTTTGAAACTGTTAGGCTAAGTTAAACCAGAAAAATCATATATTAAGTGATTCTATTAAGAAATTTCACACACATGTAAATCTTGATATGCAGAATATACTTAATGTTTTCTAGTGACAGTAAGTGGGGATGATAGCAACTCTGGGTAACAGATAAGATGGCTCACCTGAAGTAGTAAAAGTATTCATCAACAAGTTGAACATGGAAGTTCTACAAATTTGTCCTGATATAAATAACACTGAATTGATGCCATGAACTGTTATAAAGGTTAACTTTATGTCATGTGGTTTTCATCTCAGTGATAAGAAATTTTGTTGCTGAAATGCAGTGTTAGATGTTTCCCACTGTCAGGTTCATGAGTGAGTGAGTTTCTCATCTCCCTTAATGTTAACTAATCCCCATAAACACCCCCAACTCACACAGAGGTGAAGGAGGCAGAGATGAGAACACACAGTGAGCACCATCCATCTCTCCTCAGTGCTACTCTCTTCTCAGCAATGACATAGGGTGGTGCCCAGCAGAGGACTCCCCTGTGTCATCCACTGTGCATTCTGGCATGTGGCCAGGTCTCTCTCCCCTGGGTTCTGGAGATGCTACAGCCTAGTGCTGTGCCCACCCCTCTGCCTGCCTCTGCAGGTTGACCTCTGGGCTCGTGGGCTCCTGCTGCCACTGGCAAGGCACCAGGCTCACATAAAACAGAGGTGACTGAGCTGCCAACATCCCACATGGCACTGGGCTGGCTGGATAGATCCACTGGTGTGCAGACATACTCCATAGGAGAAGCCAAGTTCAGACACAGCTCTCATCTCACGTGGAGAACAGGCAACATTCAGGAGTGAGTAATTGGCCCTTAGAGTCTAAGTGCATCTGAGCCTCACTCTTTTTCTGCCTGTCATATTGCAGTCCCATCTAGAGAGTCAGCCAGCCCAGGGAAAGAATGACAGGTTAAATCTGCAATGAACGGCAGGCACAGAGAGGTCTTCTAAGCACTGTGGTATTTGCTATGATATCAGGTGCTTAAGTAGCAAACATATACACAGTATGGTGGGTGTCTACACAGTATTTGCAAGTAAGGCAGGTGATAGCTCTTCCTGCTGCTCTTATGAGTTTAAAATTCTTCTTGTCAAATGACTTTTACTTAACACAAATTCAGAAAATACATAGAATTATCTGCACAGATTTGAGAGGTCTCAAAGAAATACATACTGATTAAGGAAAAAGGAAGACAAAAGGCCAAATATCTTGTAGGTGACAGGAAGGTAGATGAGAATTCATGTATGCAAATGGCATACACTCATATTGTTAGTAGCTGTGGGAAATAAAAATGTATAGCATTGTACACAATTTTCAATGAAGCATTTTGAATTCATCAATCTCAGCTTTTTTGAATTCATCCTCTCAGCTTTTACTGATCAGAATTATGTCCTCTTTTCAATATTTTTTTACATTTTATATTAAAGTTATATCAGTTGTGATCATAGGACATGTGTGTCCAGTGGTAAAAATGTAAAAACAGAATTGTGCAGCCTTTGGAGGCACATTTTGAAGGTCAGGATGTAATAACGTGCCCCTTGGCTTTCCTCAATGGCTGATCAATAGCACTAGTGATAATTGCTAATACTGAAATATGTAATTTAGAAAATAATTAATTCCTGTTTCTTAAAACCCAAGCAAGACTTTGCATTTTTATATGAAATTGATTTAGCATATTTTAAGCACTATAAAGAGAAGGATCCAAAGGGAAAACCCCAGCAATCACCATTTACAAAGGAAAGCACTGGAAACAATCCTCTTCAAATTTCTGACCTTAATACATGCTAACTTCTCCTCCTACTTATTTTTCAGACCCTCATGCTTCCAGAACTCGGTTGTATTTATGCCCCATATTTTTGTTTTCTGAGGGAATTTTCAACAAGCAATTTTCACCTGTTAATAGAAAATGTAGTTTTAAATACTCCAAAGTGATTGAGGTCAAACTGCAGAAACTAAAGCTTATTTCTAATTTTATGTGACCCTACAATATGTACAATCAGAAAAGTGAAAAATTGTACTCCATTTTTTATGATTTATCAAAATGCATAAATACATTTTACTGTCATGCATAACTAAGTGAAACTGGTAAAAAGGTTAATTAAATATCTAGATTCATAAAGGAATCATATTTTGTAGATCTCCAAGTATGCTCTAAGTGCCTGTAAAAGTTAGGTGGTAATTCTCGTATTTATTTTATTACATCCATAATCTGAAGTTTCCTATGAGACTGACCCATGGAAAAAGTAAGTCAAATGTAGAAAGGAATATTTTAAGTTGTAGTTACACCACATAAGCAAAGAAGAACATGTATTAAGTTAATAAAATTCAAATGATTTACTGGAGATTTTGCTAAATTCTTTTGGAAACACAAACGATTATTTGGTTTAGAATTTAAAAAATTGAAACTAAGAACATGTCTCTGTTGTTCTAGGCCAGCTTCCAGATCCTAATCCCATAGTTAATTTTCCATCTTATGTTTGACACAAATGCCTGGGGTTGATCAACAATAACCCAGGAAGTGCCTGCAGGTCAGTAGGGAGAGTGAAAGGTTGCAAGGTGTTTAATATGGATTTGTCTCATCACCCATAACCTTCTGAATTTGTCATATGTATTTACATGCTTACGCAATGTATTATTGTATTATTTCTCCCACGGTAATCACATTATTTGAAAATATCAATATTTTTCTTCTTTAAAACCTCAAGATCTGAAATACCTGGGATCACATTTGTGTCATCAGTTATTTATTGAGAGAGCACTACTTTAAAGAGACTTGCCTGGAAAGCACCCAGGCCTCTGGGTTGATGACCTCACCCAGCCTGCACTGTGTGTGCTACAGCAGTGAAGAAGGGGCAGAGCCTGCTTTGGAGCTCTTCATCTGTCAATCAGAAGAAGAATGAAATTCAGTCCAGGTGAATTGTCAGTCAACAAAACAACCGGACATTTTAGTTCATTAACCACTGTCCGGGAAGTCATGCACTTGCCCCTAAAAGATAAAATGATGAATGATTCATAGACCACAATAAAGTAATTTGCACCAGTGACCTGGGGTGATGATACATACAGATTTAGATAAAGGTAGTATAACATGTTGATTTCCTAACTTCACAAAATTGGAATGAAAATTAGAGATTATAAAGAAGGTTTCAGAGGAAAGATTGCTTTGGAGACTCTTTTAAAGGTCAGTATTTACTAATAGGAAAAATTAAATCAACAGCTCACTGTAAAGACATCAGCAGTGAACAGGTGGTTCACTTAGGCTGAAAGTCAGGTTTGTGCCAGGGATGAATGGGGATGGGGAGGCAAAGACTGAAATTAGACTGCATTAGACCACATGAATATCACACTGGCTGGGAAATTAACACAAACCTACCTGTCTGAACACCCACACATGAGAGTGGAGGACACACATTTTTCCAGAGAAGCCCAGACAGACTCATCAGGATCACTTTTCTAAGAGCAAGTGTGGTTTTCCTGGTAAGGTGTTGAGGAGGATCAGGTTTCCAGAGGGCACAGGAAATGATGATGTAGGGGACTCAGGATTGAAATGGTCTGAGATGCTGCAGAAGTGCTGTAACTATCAGCAAAATCCTCCTTTCAGTGTAAGCACTCAGTATGTTTTTGTATAATTATGACATTGAGAAGAAAGGAATATACTGGATGGTGTCAACAAGAAGATGACAAATGAGTGTATAGATAATCTAATATTCAGTTTCATGGTGCTGAACACAGAGCAAAAACATATTAATGTAAATTAGGAGTTAGGAGAATATCAGCTGGATTGGAAGCTGCAGGCTTTAAATAACTTACACTGCTTATTTGGAGAAGAACAGCCTCAGGGGAGCTGCAGCAGGTCTGGCTGAGGGTAGTGGCCATGAGATAGCACCAGCCATGTTTTGGGAGCAGTTGGGAGAGTGTGGGACTGAGGGGAGTCCAGGTGCAGTCAGTCAGCCCAGATCACCACAGCACTGGATCCGTGGGCCTGGAATGGGAATGCATGCTTTTTAGAGACAGTTTATTCATGACTAAAATTTTTTCATGTTCATAATGATAAATATTCTGACACTGTGAATAGATTCCTACTTAAAATATTTACAAATTGTAATTTGAATATTTTAATGTGGATACAATGACAAGATTACACTGAAACTGTATTTATGGAAGAGAAAGAATGTTACTAAATCACAGAGCATTAAGAGCACACTGTCACTCAGGTGGCCCTGCAGCAGAAGAGTTGAGCATCTCCTACAGGTGTTCAGCAGGTGAGTCTCAGGAGGTCAAGGGAGGCATGATGGAGGAGGTGAGGACAACCCTGCAGGTCACACACAGATCCTGGGCTTCAGAGATCCACACCTGCATGGGGAGTTGCTCTCTGTTCAGAAATGATTAAACGTATCAGAAAACCAGAAGTGACCTTTTCTCTGCAAGAAAAGAAACTGCAAAGTACAAGAAAACACTGGACATGATATGTAGAGCAATTGTATTAATCACTCTTTACTTCCTCTTTTACCTCTTTATCTTCCTAGTAAACCAGAATTTGCAGAACATGGCAAATTCCAACATGGTAATAGAATTTCTCCTCCTGGGCTCCCCTGATGGCTGCAAACTGAGTTTCCTCAATTTCATAGTATTCATACTGACCTGTCTGAGTATTTTGTTAGGGAACCTGCTCATTGTCACTGTAACTACTGCTGACCAGAACCTGCACACACCCATGTACTTCTCCTCAGGATCCTGTCCATCTTGAACATGTGTTTCATTTCTGTCACTGACTCCAATGCCTGGGTCAACTCCATCACTGGAAACAGGGCCATTTTGGTGGCTGGCTGTACAACCCAGATCTTCTTGGTCATTTTAAGTGCATGTGTTCAACTTCTTTTTCTCTCCGTCATGGCCTGGGACTGCTAATTTGCCATCTGCCAGCCCCTCCAGTACCTCATCATCATGAACCTCCAGTTTTGTATCCATATGACCCTGCCTTCCATGCTCAGTGACTGGTGTATGCAGGTTTGCACACTGAGAACACATTCCAGCTGTCCTTCTGCCAGTCAAATGTGGTCCATCAGTTCTGATATTAATTTTAGAAACCCAACTGCGGTGTGAGCTGCCATCAGACAGCGTCATTTATATGGTGCTGGCTCTGCAGAAATGAAGTGTAATCATGTTAACAAATCATGATGATTTCCACCATCATTTCAAAGAAAGACCTGTTAATCCAAGCAAATTGTAGCATAGTCTGTGGCCTGACCAGCTGTCCCTGACAGGATAATGGGAGAATCTCTGAAGGTGAAGCCAAAGTCAGAATGGAATCCCAAGAAATTAATTGTTAAAGTAGCATGGACTGTCTGCCAAGAAAAACTGCTGGCTGCAGAGAGAGCTAAAGGCAGAGAGATCGCTTGTACTCTACAACTGGCAAGACCACTAGGGCAGGAATTCCCAGCCCTTTGGAGGGAACATCTTTTAGATTCCTAGATGGTATATGAGCAATTATGGGTGGAGTTCTGTTTGCTCAGCTGGTTTTGGTTTTCCTCCTGACTCATCCATTCTTTCCATAGCCCTACCATTCCCTTTTTAAATGGGAAGGTTTACATTTTACCAGTGGATATGGGATGTATGTACTCGATTTTGATTTTATTGGGGCTCAGAGCCAAGAGTTTACCTTCAGCTTCAGGTGAGATTCTTGACTTGTACTTTTGGGCAAAGCTTAATTTTAAGAGTATGGGAACCCTGGAGATAGACTAAATTCATTTTGGAATGTGAAATGGACATGAGATTTACATGACCAGTGGTGAAATGTTATGAAATGGATGTGAAATGGCTCCCAAAAATTTTCCTATATTTGGGAAGAAATTTTCAATTGTGAAATGATTGAGTTATGAGAATTAACACCTAATAAGTCCATCCTGGTTTGAATGAATTGACTGGGTGGGAGCTTTAAGCATGTGGGGGCATTGATGGAGGAGGTGGAACACTGTCATTAATCCCTGGAACAATCATCTTCATTACATCCCCTTTCCCATTCCTGGTCTTAGTTTCTGACAGCCAATCCTGAACAGTTTCCTCTGCTGGGTCCTTCCTCAATGTGCCCACAAAATGAGCAAAAATTCATGGAATTTGTTCACGACAAACTAGGCTTCTGAACCACTGAGTCAGAATATGATTTGCCTCACCTGAGTTAGCATTTGTTAATTGTGGATTTTTTTAAAACAGGTACTTTGGTCACAGAAATAAATATCTGACTGATAACAATTATTCATCATAATCATACAGAGTACAGAGTGTGTACCAGAGATATAAAAATGGCAAAACAAATGGCAACTAATAAATCTGTCCCATTACATTAATAGACTGAGGAGAAATAGGTCCAAAAAGAGAAGTGTTGATTAAAATAATTCTGGCCTATGCATATAATGGTATGTTATTCATCTTTAAGGAATGAAATAATAAAACAGTATAAAAGGTGTGGTAATTTTGAAAGAGTTAGACTAAGTCAAGCAATAAGAAAGATCATAAACTGAATGCTTTTATTTATATGAAATCTGACAAATATTTAAATTCAATAATACAGAATATACTTAGAGTTTTCAAGTGGCTGAAATTAGGAATAACAACAGAGACAGCATGTGTAACAGATTAGATGGTTCATCTGAAGTAATAAAATATTTGGGAACAAGTTGTAGCTGGATGTTGCGTAATTGTTTGATGTGGTAAATAATACAGCTTTGTTCACAATGAACTGTTACAACTGTTCACATTATGTCATGTGGATTTCATCTCAAAGATAAGAAATTGTTTCTGCTGGATTCATGTCTCGTCCAGTGAGTACAAGAAGACTCGGCTCTCAGATGAAGTTTTAAGGTCTTTATTTTTATGGGAGAGCTTCTGAGCCGAGTGCCTGGTTCTTCCTCCTCCTCCACCGCCGCCGTCTTCTTCTTCTTCTTTTGTCGTGCAGCTCTCTCTCTCCTTCTTCTCTCGTCACACCGCCGCTGCCTCTCTTCTTCTTCTCTCGTCATGCAGCTGCTGCCTGCCTGCCTGCCTGCCTCCACCACGCAAAGTACGCAGCTTTATGGGATATAACAGCCAATCATCTTAATGGGTCAGGTGTTTGGCTGGTGGAGACTTAATGGTGGGTAATGAGGACATGTACTGATCACGAGCTAAGCACGGACGTGGGGGAGATCAGTCAGTCAATAGAAAACACTTCCTTAAAATTGTTTTTCTTTGCAGTTGGGCTTCTCGGCGCCATCTTAGGGCGAGGTCAGCTACCACTGCGGGCCCTACAGGGCAGCGGCCTCCAGCAGATTCAGACAGTGTTAGATGTTCCCCACTAGCAGTTTGCTGAGTGACTGAGAGTTGCACAATATCCTTAATGTTACCTGATCCCAATACACACCCCTAACTTACACTGAGGTGAAGGAGGCAGAGATGAAAACAGCCAGTGAGCATCATCAGTCTCTCCTCAGTGCTACTCATTTCTCAGTAATCACTTCAGAGAATGCCCAGCATCACTGTCTACACTGGCACATGGCCAGGTCCTGTCTTGGGCTTTGGAGATTCTGTTGCCTGGGAGTGTGATCAGGTCTTCTACTGTCTTGCAGGCTGAGCTGTAAGTTCCCAGAGACCATGCTCCCACTGGGATGCACAAGTTCACATGAAGCAGGGTTGACTGAGCTCCCCACATCACATATGGCACTGGGCTAGAAGGAGAGGTCCTCAATGGCTACAGACACAGTTAATGGGAGAAGCCAAGGAGAGACAGGGTTCTGCTCCCATGTGGAGAATAGGCAGCACTCAGATGTAAACACTGGGCAGTAAGAGTTCAAAGCATATGAAGCCTCATTTTTATTCTGCTTAGAAAATTGCAATCTCATCTAGGGATTCAGCTAGAATAGGAATTCATTTGTTAATTCTCCAAGATAAGAGGCACAGAGATGTCTGGTAAACACTCTAGTATATTCTAATTCCTAATGCTTCATTAGTAATGTAACTGGAGTATGTTGAATGTCTACTCAGAGTTTGCAAGTAACCCATGTGATAGTCCTGCATGCTGCCTTTTATGGGTTTAAAATTATTCTTTTTCAAGTTACTTTTACTTATAGCCTACTTCAAAAATGCACAGAATGGTCTCCTAAGATTTGAGAGATGACAAATAATTTCATTCAGATTAAGGCAAGAAGGACAAATTGTGAAGGAGTTGGCAGGTGACAGGTAGGTAGATATGAATTCATTTAGCAAATGACATATTCTTATTTTTCAGTAGCTTTAGAAATAAAGCCTCTAGTTCTTCTGTCTGTTCTATTCACTTTTCTCTATCCTCCTGGCTTTCCACTCTCTCTAGCACACACACTTTCTTTTCCTCTCTCTTTTCCTCTCATTTTCTCTCTTACCCTACAGGGAGACACTGTTTGCTTAATAAACTCCCTTATGTGATTTCCCGTGTCCAGGCTACCCAAAAAAAAAAAATGTAGATTGTATGGAATGTACTAAATTACAAAGAAATTCTTCATGAAATGTAGAAAATATTTTCCAAAAATTTTTATGAAAATACAAAAACCTGAAATGTTCACAGAGTTGCTGGGAAAGAAAAACAACATCAGAGGCATGACACAATCCAATTTAAGATGTTTTTTCCAAAGCCATAGCAGCCTAGAGTATAGCCCTGACACAAAACTAGGAACCTAGACAAATGGAACAGAGTAGAGAGCTCAGAAATAATCTAAACCTATGTGTTCAGGTTGACAAGGTTTTCAACAGGGTACCAAGAAGACACATTGAGGAAAGAGAAGTCTCTTTCACACACATTGCTGAGAAAAATACGAATTTCCACAAGTAAAAGAATGGATGTGGGACCTTATCTTACATCACAAGTAAAATCAACTTGAAATGGGTAAGTGGCATGAATTTAAGGTCTAATGCTGTCAATCTTTCTTTTTTGTGGATTCCAGTCATGGAATCTTGCAGACAGCCTGCACCCGGAGCAAGCACTCCCAGCCCTCTCTGGGTATAGTTAGAGGACCACACAGGGCAGAGGCACAGCAATAAACAAAACATACATAATCAATGGTTGGAATTATGAGAAGTTTTGGAATCTGCCAAATGAAGTTTCTGTCTAACAGCCATGGGACTCATTAAGCTAACAAGATGGCAGATGCCCTCTGGGGGCTGAACTTCACAGCTCTGTCTCCTGAGCGTCCCTCCCTCATTAGCCCTGGTGCCTTTAGCAGGCAACACCAAGAGGCATCTGATGTAAGCCTCAGATGTCTGATGCAAGCAAACATTTTGGACAAACTAAGAGGCCAAAAGGACTGAGAAAATTAGTGTCCCAAAGCATGTTGCAAGAGAAATGTGCCAAGAAAGAAGAGAGGGGCTGAAGATGCTGGGATAATTGCACTTCTAGGGACAGCACTTGGCTGGTGGCATGAACAGGAAGCACATCTCATGCTTCTGTGAGAAAATTCTGCTTACCTAAGAGAGATTGCTTTTAAATATTGTGAAAATAAAACATTGAGAGAACAATTTTTAGAAAGATGATTTTGATTGGCAAAACTCCCCTTTGAAAAACTAGAATAGAGAGAGATGTGATTTACTAGATAATTCTAGCAAATATGTGGAGTTTACAGTGATCTTTCTGATACTCTTTGAAAGAACTGAAGAGAATGTAGCACTCTCAACCTCATTCTGAGAGGTGAATCGTTGCACAAACAAGGACATTACAAGAAAAGAAAACTGAAGAGCATTATCCACAAGTGACTATTAATGCAAAAAATCCTAGGGAAAAAACTAGCAAATTAAACTGGATAGCACCTTTTAAAAAGTCCTACACCTGAGCAGGTGAGATTTGTAAGTAGGATGCAAGGAGTGTTCATCCTACATCAATTAATCAATGTGGTACAGCAAATTAACAAAATGAAGTACAAAAACCTGGTCATTACAATTGATGCAGAGAAATAAACATTTAACAAAACTGAACAAAATAAAAACATACTATACAGTAGGAATAGTAGGAAACTATGTCAACATAATAAAAGACAGGTATAAAAAGCCCACTGCTAACACCATACTCAGTGCAGAGACTGAAATCTGTGCATCTGAGATCAGGATGAAGGCAAGGTTCCCTCTCAGCACTGCTGTTCAATAGTACAGTAAGGTGTTAGGTTCTAATCAGAGGATGGAGGTGTGAAAAAGAAATAGGAGACATTCAGACACTTTAGCACATTTACCACTTCATAGTTACCATTATTTTTTGTCTGTGGGGAGAACGTATGGGATCAGCCCTCTGCTACTGTCAAGTGTACAGTGACCTGGAGCATAGTCTTCACACTCCATGCTTCATGTCAGTAGCTGTCCAGACGGACTGACCCCATCCAACATGACACCATTCCTGCCCCATTTACTTCTGTGATCTCAATATTTTCAGACTTTTTGTACAAAAATCTTGATTATGATTATCACTTTTTATGTAGTACACATATGCCTCATATGTACCTGAATATTTATATAAGTTTTTAATTTATTTTATTTTTGTTCACATTAGTTGTCCATGACAATAGAATGCATTTATACATTTGGATGGATGAGGAACATGTATGTCTTATCTATGTATATACAAAGTTACATAATTAAATTTTGTTGTTTCATTATACCTGTATTAAACAGAAAAAATACCACTCAGAATATTATTTTAAGTATCACTAATTATCACCTTTTTCCTACAGATTGAACCCAGGGGTGCTACACCACTGGGCTACATTCACAGCCATTTTTATTTTTTAATCTTGTGGTAGGGTCTGGGTATGTTTCCCATGTGGCCTAGGACTTGAGATCCTCCTGTCTTGGGCTCCCGAGTCACTGGGATCACAGGTGTGCACCACCACACCAGACCTGAACTGCGCCCTTAAAGAGAGACAGTCATTTATGACTCCTCACAGTTCTATAAGTCACTGCAAATGCTGAATTAACAAATACTGCCCCGTTGTTCTCTGGAGAAGTGCAGTTATGCCCCAAGAGCCCTGATCACAGCTGATCATGGCCCTTTCACCAACCAACTCCACACACCCCGTTCTGTGCATGTTTCTGGGTGAGGAGCTGTTGTTCAGTGCAACCTGTAGTTTTATCAGCACTAAGCTCATCACCTTCAGCAAGGTGACTCGGGCCACACAAAGATCCTCACACATGTGTATGCTCCAAGTTAGTCACATCAGGACCTTTCGGTGTTCAGGGACAATGAACAGCACTTCAGCAACTAACCTGGGTGGCATTCTGAAGAGCAAAGCACCAGGAGCAGAACAATAACAGCTAATTTTACCAAACCGCTAAGCAAAACATGCACTTAATCTTTAGCTCATATTACTATGTTTTTGATTTAACCTTAAAGGTCTACTCTATTACCTAAACAAACTCAGTCAAGACTAAGCTTATTTACTGCCAAACAATAAGTGTGAATGTCTAATTTTATCCTATTATTCTTTTTTTCACACCCCCACTTTTTCCTTCCCTTAGCTCCTGACATCCATCATTCTGTTTCCTTTCCCTATGATTTTGACTACTTATTTGCTTCATAAAAAAATGGAATATTACAAGATTTATAATTACATGAATAACTTATTTCACTTACCATAAAACCCTTATATTTATATAATCATATATATAATTATATATATATAATTATAATTATATATATAATAAAATTATATATATATATATATATAATTTTCCATTCATGTTGTAGCACATATCAGAATCCCCTGCCTTTTTAAGTTTAAGAACATTGTAGGTACATAATATATCTTGCTTATTTATTTATCTGCTAGGGACACTTGGGCTGCTTCCATGCTTTTAACTCTTGTGGATAATGCAACTATGAACATGGTTGTACAAACATCTCTTTGAGACACTTTGAGATCTCTTTGGATATATACCCAGAGGAGGAAGTATTGGGTTATATGTAATTCTAGGTTTAGATTTTTTTGAGAAATTGCAGTATTATCTTCTACAGTAGCTGTATCATTTTACAATAATTATCTCACCAATAATGCCCAAGAAGTCTATTTCTGCCCCATCCTCACCAATACTACCATTGTCTATTCTTTTATTTTTGATGGTAGTCTCTCCAACACATGTAAGATAGAATCTTGTTATTTTTACTTAGATTTTCCTAGTGATTAATAATGATAAATCATGTGCTTATTGTTCATTTGTAAAGTTTCCTTTGAGAAACACTCAAGTCCTTTATCCATTTTGAATTGCTGTTGCTATTGCTGAGTTTTAATTCTGGATATCAATCCTTTGAACATTTGATTTGCAGATATTCTCCTCCATTCCATGATGCTGTTTTACTATGTCTTTGGAAGTGCTTTTAAAAAAGTTTTCATGAAATACAATTTATCTACTTTTATCTTTTGTTGCCTATGCTATATCCAAGAAATCTTGTCAGTTCCAGTCAAGAAGCTTTAATCCTATTTTTTTTTTCATTTAAGCACTATAGACTATAGTTTTATGTATTATATTTATTCTTTGATCCATTTGGACTTCACTTTTTTGTCTAATCTTAGGTAAAGATCTAAATTTATTCTTTTAGACATGGATATACAGTTTTCCTAGTACCATTTTTTGAAAAGACTACTTTAACTCATTAAATAGTCTTGGCATTTCTGTGAAACCATTTGACCATGTATGTTGTAAGGTTTTATTTCTAGGCTCTGCTGTGCTCAGTTGTGCTCAGTTGTTCTACCTTTAAAATTGATTCTCTCATTCAAAAAAATTTGGCTATTCAGAGTCCCTTGAGAGTCCATTTGATGTTTTGGATGAGTCTTTCAATTTCTTCAAACAACATCATTGAGATTTTGATAGGGAATATTTGTAGATTTCTCTGGTAGAATTGATTTCACCAATACCAGACCCCAATCTATGAACATGAGATGTGTTTCCACTTATTTGTCTTATTTAATATATTTTGGCAATGTTTTGTAGTTTCATTATGCAAGTCATTCATTTTCTTGCTTCAGTTCTATGCATTTTGTTCTCTTTGATGCTACCTAAAATATAACTGTTTTGATGAATTTACACATTGTTCATTGTTAGTATATAGAAATGCAAGTGATTTTTATGGATTGACTTTGCTACATTTTTGTATCATGCTACTTAATTTATTAGTTCTAACATAGTGTTGTGGAATCTTTACTTTCTATATAAAAGATCATATCTTTTACAAACAGATTATTTTACCTCTACCTTTCCAAATTTGAGGCATTTTATTTCTTTTTCTTGCCCAATTACTCTGGCTAAAATTTATATTACAAGATGAGGTAAAAGCAGATATTCTTACATTATTCCTGATCCCAGAGAAAAATGTTGCAGTCTTTCATATTGGATATGAACAATGATTTTTCATTGTGAGATTATCACATAAGAATTTTATTATATTGATGGAGATTTCATCCAATCCTAGTTTATTAAATATTTTTGTCATGAAAGTATACTGAATTTTTTTGTATTGTAAACAAATGGGATACATGTTGTCTCTGTACATGGAGAAACGGCATACCTTTTGCGTATTCATACATTTACATAGGGTAATGGTGTTTGATTCATTCTGTTACTTTTTCCATCCCCCCACTTCTCCTGCCACACTATTCCCTCTCTAAAGTCCCTCCTTCCTCCATCCTTGCCCCCCCACCCCATTGTGTGTCATCATCCACTTATTAGTGAGATCATTCGTCCCTTGGTTTTTTGAGATTGGCTTATCTCAATTAGCATGATAGTCTCCAATTTCATCCATTTGCCTGCAAATGCCATAATTTTATTATTCTTTATAGCTGAGTAATATTCCATTGTTTATATATATACCACAACTTCTTTATCCATTCATCAATTGAAAGACATCTAGGTTGGTTCCACAATCTGGGTATTGTGAATTGAGCAGCTATGAACATTGATGTGGCTGTATCTCTGTAGTATGCTGATATTAAGTCCTTTGGGAATAGGCCAAGGAGTGGGCTAGCTGGGTCACATGGTGGGTACATTCCAAGATTTCTAAGGAATCTCCACACTGCTTTCCAGAGTGGCTGCACTAATTTGCCACCCCAAAAGCAATGTATGAGTGTACCTTTTCCCCACATCCTCTCTAACACCTCTTGTTGCTTGTATTCTTGATAATCGCCATTCTAATTGGGGTGAGATGGAATCTTAGGATAGTTTTGATTTGCATTTCTCTTATTACTACAGAGGTTGAACATTTTTTCATATATCTGTTGATTGCTTGTAGATCTTCTTCTGCGAAGTGTCTGTTCACATCCTTAGCCCATTTGTTGATTGGGTTATTTGTATTCATGGTGTAGAGATTTTTGAGTCCTTTATATGTTCTAGAAATTAGTGCTCTGTCTGAAGTATGAGTGGCAAAGGTTTTCTCCCACTCTGTATGCTCTCTCTCCTCACCGCTAATATTTTCCTTTGCTGAGAGAAAGCTGTTTAGTTTCATTCTTAATTTTATTTCTTGTGGCATGAGACTCCTGTTAAGGAAGTCTGAACCTAAGCCAACAAGTTGAAGATTTGGACCTACTTTTTCTTCTATAAGATGCAGGGTCTCTGGTCTGATTTCAAGGTCCTTGATCCATTGTGAGTTGAGTTTTGTGCAGAGTGAGAGACAGGGGTTTAGTTTCATTCTGTTGCATATGGATTTCCAGTTTGCCCAGCACCATTTGTTGAAGAGGCTATCTTTTCTCCATTGCATATTTTTGGCACCTTTGTCTAGTATGAGAAAATTGTATTTATTTGGTTTGTGTCCTTGTCCTCTATTCCGTACCATTGATCTACCTGTCTATTTTGGTGCCAACACCATGCAGTTTTTGTTACTATTGCTTTGTAGTATAGTTGAAGTTCTGGTATTGGAATAACCCTTCCTGCTAAGAATTGCTTTAGCTATTCTGGGTTTCTTATTCTTCCACATGAATTTCATGATTGCTTGCTCTATTTCTGTAAGGTATATCATTGGGATTTTAATTGGAATTGCATTGAATCTGTATAGCACTTTTGGTAGTATGGCCATTTTGACAATATTAATTCTGCCTATCCAAGAACATGGGAGATCTTTCCATCTTCTAAGGTCTTCCTCAATTTCTTTCTTTAATATTTTGTAGTTTTAATTATACAGATCCTTTGCCTCATTGGTTAGATTGATACCCAATTATTTTTTTTGAGGCTATTGCAAATGGAGTTGTTTTCCTCATTTCTCATTCAGATATTTCATTGCTTGTGTTTAAAAATGCTTTAGATTTATGCTTGCAGATTTTATAGTCTGCTATTTTGCTAATTCATTGGTGAGGTCTACAAGTTTTCTATAGGAGTTTTTTGGATCTTCTAAATATAGAATCATGTCATCAGCAATTAATGACAGCTTAAGTTCCTTTTTTCCTATTTGTATGCCCTTAATTTCTTTAGTCTGTCTAATCACTCTTGATAGAGGTTCGTGAACAATGTTGAATAGAAGTGGTGAAAGAGGACATCCCTGATTGTTCCCATTTTTAAAGGGAATGGTTTCAGTTTATCTCCATGAAGAATGATGTTGGCCATGGGCTTAGCATAAATAGCCTTTACAATGTAGAGGAATGTTCCTACTATTCCTATTTTTTCTACTGTTTTGAGGAAGAAGGGGCGTTGTATTTTGTCAAATGCTTTTTCTGCATCAATGGAAATAACCATAGGATTCTTATCCTTAAGTCTATTGACATGATGGATTATGTTTACTGATGTACGGATGTTAAACCATCCTTGCATTCCAGGTATGAACCCCACTTGATCGTGGTGCACAATTTGCCTAATATGTTTTTGGATGTGGTTTCCCAATGTTTTGTTAAGTATTTTTGCATCTACGTTAATCAAGAATATTGGTCTAAAACTTTCTTTCCTTGATGTGTCTTTGCCTGGCGTGGGTATGAGTGTGATATTAGCTTCAGAGAATGAGTTAGGTAGGTACCCTCCTTTTCTATTTCCTGGAGTACTATGAGAAGTTTTGGAATGAGTTCTTCTTTGAAGGTCCTGTAGAACTCGGCTGAGAATCTGGTCCTGGGCTTTTCTTGGATGGTAGGTGTTTAATGGCTTCTTCTATTTCATTGCTTGATATTGATGTGTTTAAATTATGTATGTCCTCCTGGTTCAGTTTGGGAGGAGCATATGTCTCTAGAAATTTGTCAATGTCATGGTAGTTTCTACTTTGTTGGAATACAGATTTTCAAAGTAGCTTCTCATTACGTTCTGTATCTCAGTGATGTCTGTCATGATGTTTCCTTCTTCATCACGAATTTTAGTAATTTGAGTTTTCTCTCTCCTTCTCTTTGTCAGTGCGGCTGAGGGTTTGTTTATTTTGTTTACTTTTTCAAAGAACCACCTTTCTGTTTTGTCAATTTTGTGAATTGTTTCTTTTGTTTCAATTTCATTGATTTCACCTCTGATTTCAATTATTTTCTGTCTTCTAATACATTTGCTGTTATTCTGTTCTTCTTTTTCTAGGGCTTTGAGCTGTAATGTTAGGTCATTTTGTTGTTGACTTTTCATTCATTTTCTGGAAATTGTTCCATGCAATGAATTTTTCTCTTAGTTCCACTTTCATGGTGTCCGAGAGATTTTGATATGTTGTATGGTCATTTTCATTGACCTCTAAGAATTTTTTTATCTCCTCCTGATATTTTCTGTTATCCATGTTTCATTCAGTAGCATATTATTTAGTCTCCAGGTGTTGGAGTAATTTCTGCTTTTTCATTTTGACATTGATTTCTACTCTCATTTCATTATGATCTGATAGAACACAAGGCAGTATCTCTCTTCTTTGCATTTCCTAACGGCTGCTTTGTGACATAACATATGGTCTATTTTCTAGAAGGTTCCATGTGCAGCTGAGAAGAAAGTGAATCTGCTCGTTGATGGATGGAAAATACTATATATGTGTATTAAGTCTAGGTTATTGGTTGTGTTATTGAGTTCTATCTTTTCTTTGGGTGGTTTTTGTTGGAAGATCTATCTAGTGGTGACAGTGGTGCATTAACGTTGCCCAGAATTATTGTGTTGAGGTCTATTTGATTCCTGAAATTGAGAAGGATTTGTTTCATGTACAGGGATGCACCATTGTTTAGAGCACAAATATTTACTCTCAGTATGTCTACTGATTTATGTTTCCCTTAAGCAGTATGAAATGTCCTTCTTTAACCCTTCTGACTAACATTAGATTGAAGTCCACTTTATCTGATATAAGGATGGAATCCCCGCTTTTTTACTGAGTCCATGTGCATGGTAGGTTTTATCCCATCCTTTCACCTTTAGTCTGTGGATGTCTTTTTCTATGAGATGAGTCTCTTGCAGGCAACATATTGTTGGTTCTTTTTTTTTAATCCATTCTGCCAGTCTACGTCTTTTCATTGATGTGTTTAGGCCATTAATGTTCAGGGTTATTATTGAGATATGATTTGTATTCCCAGTCATTTGGACTTATTTTTGCTTTTCTACTTGGCTCTGTTTCTCCTTTGAATGGATTCTCTCTAAGATAGTTCCTTTTTTTGCTGATCTACGTTATTCTTTTTCATTTCCTCCTCATGGAATATTTTGTTGAGTACATTCTGTAGTGCAGGCTTTCTATTTGTAAATTCTTTTAACTTTTGTTTATCATGGAAGGATTTTATCTCATCTATAAATCTGAAGGTTAGTTTTGCTGGGTATAGGATTCTTGGTTGGCAACCATGTTCTTTCAGAGCTTGAAATATGTTGGTCCAGGCCCTTCTAGTTTTCAGAGTCTGGGTTGAGAAGTCTGCTGCTATCCGTCTTGGTCTCCCCCTATATGTAATCTGATGCTTTTCTCTCACGGCCTTCAAAATCCTATCTTTATTTTGAATGCTAGGCATTTTCATTATAATGTGCCTTGGTGTGGATTTGTTGTGATTTTGTGCATTTGGTGTTCTATAAGCCTCTTGTATTTGATTTTCCATTTCATTCTTCAGATCTGGGAAATTTTCTGATACTATTTCATTGAATAGGTTGTTCATTCCTTTGGTTTGTAACTCTGTGCCTTTCTCAATCCCAATAATTCTTAAACTTGGTCTTTTCATGATGTCCCATAGTTCTTGGAGATATTGTTCATGATTTCTTACCATCATCTCTGTTAGGGCAACTTGATTTTCAAGATTAAATATTTTGTTTTGGTTTTCAAGATGGCAGCCTAGAGGATGGCTGCATTTCATGTTACTCCAGGATTCAGGATTAAAAAGAGGAGATATTGAGAGACTTGGGACCAACTCAAAGTAGCCGGGTGACTCTCTCCCATTGGGGAGGAGTCCCAGATCGGGCGGTAGTCCCGGAACACAGGGAACTTTGTGAAGTAAAGCTACCGGCAAGACGCCCCTCCCCCCACTGGAGCACTGAAGGTGGACAACTGGGAGCATCGTAGAGGAGGCCATTCAGCACGGTGCTGGGACTCGGAGCAACCACTGGGTCTCTGGCAGCTGCCCAGGGGAGGAGCAGCGAGGAGAGCTGTTGGACTCCGAGCGACCACTTCTGAACACTCCTGCCCTGTGGAGGAGGAGGAGGAACACGGCTGCTTGGATTCAGAGTGACTATACCAGAGCTACAGGCGGTTGCCAGAGGAGGAGCTGCGAGGTGAGCTGCTTGGACTCAGACCGCTTCTGAACACCGGGGGGTTCCCTGAGGAGTAGGAGGAGGAGGAGGAGGAGTGCGGTGGGTCATTTGGACTCGCAGTGACTGCATTGGAGCTCCAGGCGACTGCTCAGAGGAGGAGGCGAGTGGTGAGTTGTTTGGACTTAAAGCGACCACTCCTGAACACAGGGGGGCTGCCTGGAGGAGGAGCGTGGTGGGTCGCTTGGTCTCCAGTGGTCGCACCAGAGGTCTGAGCGGCTGACCAGAGGAGGCATGCAGCGGGTCACGTGAATTCAGAGCCACTCAGAGCGACTGCTCCTGAACACCCGGGACGTTACCTGGAGGAGGAGGAGGAACGGGGAGGATCACGTTGACTCGGAATGATTGCCCAGGGCTACAGGCGGTTGGCGGGAGGAGGAGGCACACAGTGAGTTGCTTGGACTCCCAGTGACCGCACTGGAATACTGGGTGGCTGTCTGGAGGAAGAGGCGTGCAACGGGTCTCTGGGATGCAGAACAATTGTACGGGGCCCCAGGTGGCTGCTCAGAGGAGGAGCCGCATAGTCAGGAGATTAGGTGCAGAGCAGGGTCCCAGGATCAAGGAGGCTTCTTGGTGGAAGAGCCGCACAGAGAAACGCTTAGGGGAGAGTGAAGGTTCAAGGACTGTGGGCAGATTCTCTGAGGAGGGGCAGCCTAAGGAGATTCATCTGAGAACGGTGAGGCTCCCAGGACCAGGAGGTAGGGCCGGTCCCCTGGGAACATTGCAGAGGAAGGAAGCCCAGCCCAGGCAGTGGCTGTAAATTGAGGGGAACCTCTAGGAGGGAACTGACTAGCGAGACCTCCCCACCAGGTGAGACTTCCCTGCTGGGTGAGGTTTCCCCACTAGGATGGTAAAACCAGAGACACAGGCCCAAACAGCCCTTGCCTCAACCCACAGCCTAGTTCCCCTTTGGATGACCATTGGTCAACAAGTGGAGGCACCTCTGCTCACTAGCAGGGAATATACCCCACCTGAAGGCCACCACTCCTAGAGAGACAGCTTCCTTGTGACACACCACATTATCAACTTCCTCCAAGTCTTCAACCTACTGAAGGCTAAGAGGGCATATATAGAGAAATCTTCAGGGACATTGTAAGTCAATAGAGGAAATCTGTAATATCTCAGCGGTCCACTGATACCTGAACAATATGACAAAACAAGGGAAGTAAATGTTCCAAACAAACCTGGATACTATATCAATAAAACCCAATGACAGCACAGCAGAAGAAATGTCAGAAAGGGAGTTCAGAATGTACATTATTAAATTGATCAGGGAAGCAAACGATGAGATGAAAAAGCAAATGCACGCACTGAATGGTGAGATGAAAGAGCAAATGCAAGCATTGAATGATTGCACCAT